>NC_036657.1:963055-1332554 GCF_002806865.2 Cucurbita pepo subsp. pepo | reverse complement strand
TTTTTTTTTTTTTTTTTTTTTTGGATTGGGTTATATATATATATATATGGATACTCACATTATTAATATAAATTATATAACATTTACAAATAAACATTAATATTAATTGGAATCTTATAAAAGTATATATTTCTGAATATAAAGTATGGTTTTATATACAAGTATATCACACTATTTTGTATTTTCTACACAAATAAGACCAAACGAGCTCTTCTAAAAATCGAGCTCAATTACAAAACTAACCTCCACAATACCAAAAATTAACCAACATTCAAATTTTGTAAGCTAATCACCAAACACGAACAGAGCGCTCTTGATCCACCGCCGAGTTCACACCCACATCGTTTTCCCTAAACTTGTGCAGAATCTTCAGCAGCGATCGAGCCTTCTTCCCCGCCGCCGCACTTCCCTCCGTTACAATTGAATAAAGCGACCCCGCAATGGACCGATCTCCGGCCAGCGTCGCCACCACCTCCTCGCCGCCGTGGTTGCACAGAGAACGCAGCGCCGAAACGCAATACTCTTTTCCAGGCGACGAAGTTGCGGAATTCAGAGTTCTTATTAGCAGAGGCAGAGCTGAGGCGTGAAGAATCGTATTGCTTCCTTCTGAACTCTCCGCCAACGCTGCTATTACTGCAAGTGAATCGGAAATCAACTCGTCGTTGACGGAGGTGGCGATTATGTCGAGTAGAATCGGAACGACGCCGGAATTAAGAACGGTTTTGTTGTTTTTGGGGTACAGTAAGAGTCCGAAAATGGCAACCACTGCGTTTTTTTTCCCACAAGTTGTTCCTTCCTTAATGAGCTCGATTAGCCCTGTAATGGCGTCCGGCGTTTCGCCGATCAATTTCCGGTACTCCTTCACCGACGAGAGGTAGAACAATGTCGCGGCTGCTAATTGACGAGATTCCAAACAAAACCCAGATTTTAAAACAGAGAGAATAGGCACCAATCCTCCATTTTCCACCACTAAAATCTTCCCAGTCGAATGCTTTGAAAGCTTCAACACGGCAGCAATGGCGTTTTCCTGCGTGGATTTGTCCAAAGACGAAAGAAGATTCAACAATGATGGAATTATACCCACTTTAATCAAACAAGACCGATTGAAAATGTTCGATTTCGCCAACAAACGAATCTCATAAGCCGCTTTGTTCTTCTCCGTATCCGTTCCAAAAACCAGTCGCCGGAGAAGATACTCCGATGAGAATTTCATCGCTTCTGCAGCAGCCGGACTCCCCGGAATTATAGTTCGAGTTATATCATGAGATCTGGCGTTGAATTTAGCCAAAGAAATCCCATTGTCGACACAAAATTGATGGATTAACTTCTTGAGACTCGTATTCGGAACCAGTTCTGAGCTCGTGAGCCTCTCCCCTGTTTTGGGGCAGAGCAAATTCCCGGCGGAAAGCCATTTCTGAATCGAAGCTCGATCGTATGTCTGTCCAGTAGATACAGTAACAGGATCAATCATGAGCTCAAGAGAAATTGGGCATCGAAAATCTTGTGGGTTTAAACAACTCAGCGTCTCGGGATTGCATTTAATATCCGTTTGATTTTTATCCCAAAAATCCAGAGCTTCGAACAGAGTTAATCTGCTGTAGCTCATAAAACCCACCAAACTGCTCAGAATCTGAACGTCTCGTTCTTTCAAATCCGAATATTGAAAATCAATCTCCTCCTCCAAGAACTTGATCTCTTTATTACAATCACTCCATCTTCGAATTTCAAGGTAGCTAAGAACCCGTTTAATTGCGGTCAAATCCGGTTCAATCCCTTTTTCAAACTGCAGCAAAATGGATTGAAGTCGCTTCATCATCAGTTCATCATCTTTATCCAGTCCAAATTTCGAAATTCGTGCTTGTTTCACAACTAGTTCAACCAATTCCTTCACTTCATCGCTAGTATCAATCCGATTCAATGGAAGTACATCCAGAGCCGTAGCGAGCGCCCGAATCAAAACCCAAAACTGAGTGGCAACGAATTGGGATTTCATTAATATCCAAATCTTCGCATTCGAACGCGAGCAATCTTCAAACAAGAACAAGATTTTTTGAAACGTGAGATGAAGTTCTGAAAAACAGAGCACAACAGAATCCGGAAGAACATCAGACTATCAAGTTTATGCAAAACTGTGCCTCACACTATTGAGGACATATTCTATTTATATTGGCAAAAGATTAACTAATAGATCCGATTTCATAGGAAACTAACGAAGTAAGCCTATCTTTATGGCATGACTAACTTCAAGCTATTCTAATGGATTGACCAATTCTAACAGTCCCCTTCAATCCCAACAAGTCTTGTACATGTTGAGATTGTTACAATGTGTAGTAAAAGGAGTTTTAGACAGTGGTTTTGTCAGGATATCAGCTACTTGATCACTTGATGAAATGAACCGAACTTCCATTGCTTTACGTGCTACTTGTTCTCGAACAAAATGAAAATCAACTTCAATATGTTTCGTTCTAGCATGAAATACTGGATTTGAAGTTAAATATGTAGCTCCGAGGTTGTCACACCAGAGGCGAGGAGCCTTTGATTGATACACGCCCAGTTCCTTCAGTAATGACTTGATCCAAATCATTTCTGCAGTAAGATTCGCAATGGCCTTGTATTCTGCTTCGGTGCTTGATCTTGACACTGTAGCCTGTTTTCTGGAACTCCATGAGATTAGATTTGCTCCAAGAAATACAGCAAAGCCGCTAGTTGAACGTCGATCATCGGGACAACCAGCCCAATCAGCATCAGAAAACCCCGACAACATCATGGTTGATTTCTGAATTTTCACTCCTAATGCTAGTGTGCCTTTAACATAACGAAGAATTCTCTTCACAGCACCCCAATGAGCATCAGTAGGTGTATGAAGATATTGACACACTTTATTGACAGCAAATGCCAAATCAGGCCTAGTCATTGTCAAATATTGTAGTGCTCCCACTGTACTTCTGTATTTGAATTGTTCTTCAGCTGATAAGGGTATTCCTTGTTCTCTGAATAATTTTTCAGCAGAACCCATTGGTGTAGACATAGGTTTGCATTTTTCCATGTTTACTCTTTTCAACAAATCTAAGGCATATCGTCTCTGTGACAGTATGATACCATCTCGTGTTTTCTTGACTTCAATACCCAGAAAATACTCAAGACCACCCAAATCTTTTACTGCAAAATCTATTTTCAATTTCTGAATCAACCTTTCGGTTGCTTGATCAGAGGAGCTCACAATAATTATATCATCAACATAGATGAGCATATAGATAGTTATCTCTCTGTTTTTGAGAATAAAAAGAGATGAATCAGCTACTGAAGCCTTGAAGCCTAACTCAATAAGTTTTCCAGTCAACCTTGAATGCCAAGCTTTTGGGGCTTGTTTCAGGCCATAAAGGGCTTTCTTGAGCTTGCATATGTAATTCTTTGGTTTGGCTGAGTCTTGAAATCCTGGTGGTTGTCGCATGTACACTTCCTCTTTCAGAATTCCATGCAAAAATGCATTTTGGATATCAACTTGTCTCATATTCCAGCCCTTGGTTACTGCTAGCGAAAGAATGACCCTGATTGTTGACGGTTTGATCACAGGGCTAAAAGTATCAGTGTAATCAACACCAAATCTTTGCTTGAATCCTTTGGCAACTAATCTTGCTTTTAATCTTTCAACTGACCCATCTGCTTTTCTTTTCACTTTATACACCCATTTACTATCAATGAGATTTATTCCAGGTTTGGGTGGAACTAGATCCCAAGTGGCATTTCGTTTTAGCGCTGAGAGCTCATCATTCATTGCTCCTCTCCATCTTGGATGTTGCATGGCTTCCTGCAGGTTTCGAGGTTCAGTAGCAGTCTCTATGATCGGAGTTGTGATAGTTACAGCGCTTGCGAATTTTCTTGAGGTTTCTGAATATCTGATAGTTCCATCAGTGAATTGTTTAGCTTGTACAATGTTATTTCTCAACCTTGTTCGCATTGGATGTTGACTAGCTGCTTCAGTTGGTTGATCAGACACATGTTCATGAGTTTGGTTTTGAGCATTGATCGAACTGCTCTCAGCTTCATATTCTGCAATTTCCTCTGAACTTCTTGTATTATCTGCAGAAGATAAGCTGACACCAGACAAGTTGTCACTAGCAATATTATCAGTTTGACCATCATTCATATGGGAATTACTAACAACTGGTTCAATATCTGTAAGAGCATTTTCAGTGTAAAAACTAGCAAGTTTGGCTAAGGCTGGAAGTAGAACAGGATGATGTGGATTTGTGGTTTTGTTTGGTGGCTTAGATTCTTCAAAAGGAAAAATATTTTCATCGAAAACCACGTCTCTAGAGATGTAAATACGTCCTGTACTTCTATTTAAGCATTTATATCCCTTATGAGAAGAACTATAACCCAAGAATATACATCTAGTAGTTCTGAAACTCAGTTTCTTGTTGTTGTAAGGCCTTAAATTAGGCCAGCAAGCACAGCCAAACACCCTAAGCATGGAGTAGTCTGGACTTTTACCAAACAATTTATGAAGTGGTGTGTCTTGTTGTATGGTTCGGCTGGGCATTCTATTTATAAGAAAGCAAGCTGTGTTGAAAGCTTCATCCCAGTAGGATAGAGGCATGTTGGCTTGAGCGAGTAAAGCAAGGCCAGTTTCTACAATGTGTCTGTGTTTTCTTTCGACTAACCCATTCTGCTGGTGTGTGTGAGGACAGGAGATATGATGTTCAATGCCTGTGGATTTGAAATAATTGTGTAACCGATGGTATTCACCCCCCCAATCTGATTGGACGGAGCGAATTTTGGTATTTAGCATAGTTTCAACATGTTTTTGAAATTGAAGGAACACAGACTCAACATCAGATTTGCATCTCAGAAAGTAAATCCAAACATAACGACTAAAATCATCAACAAAGGAAACATAATATTTGGAATTATTTACTGACGCAATGGATGGACCCCATACATCAGTGTGAATTAATTGAAGGGGTGCTGTAGATACATGCTGAGAAGAACCAAATGGCAATTGATGTGCTTTCCCTAATTGACAAGCATTACAAATTGAGGAAGAGGGAATATTAGTATCTATAGCTAAATTATTATCTTGTAGAATTCTAATGGTAATTGGAGATGCAGGGTGCCCTAGCCTTCTGTGCCATTGTTCTTTCGAAAGTTTGGCTGTCAGCAAGGCTTGACTGAAATTATGCGGTAGAACGTATAGGCCATTCTTACATCTACCGTGGAGCAGGAGTTTCTTCGTGACTCGGTCCTTAACCAAAAAATAGTTTGGGTGAAATTCTACAACAGCATTATTATCAGATGCTAGTCTTTGTACTGAAATTAGGTGCTTATTGATTTTAGGAACATATAGGATATGTTTCAGAACAAGAGATGAACCAGAAATTAATGAATTCCCAATATGAGAGATAGACAAACCTGCGCCATTTGCAACCTGAATTTGGTCGGTGCCAGTGTAGCGTTCTCTGGTGGTAAGCCTCTCTAGGTCATTGGTGATATGATCTGTGGCTCCAGTGTCAACATACCAGTTTGTGTCACTAGTGTATCCACTTGTTGCCAAAGCTGCTTGTTTGAGATTATTTTCGGCTTGATATGCCTGATCAAATCTGTGCCAGCATTGCAAAGCATCGTGATTGGGCTTACCACAAATCTGACAGACAATGCCTGAGCTGCTTTGTGTCTTTGATGGTTGACGTCCAGGATTGTTCACAGTACGCCTTGATTGTCCATGACCACTATTTAACTGACGACTACGACCGCGACTACCTCGACCTCCATTGGCACCTCCACGAATGGATATCCTATTGACATTGTTAGCAGATGAAAGTTGCTCAAATGTACCCTTACGCAAGTGCCGCATCTCATAGCTCAGCATGTGAGCATACACGTCGCTGACAGTGTATACATCTGTTCTGGTTGTAATGCTTGTGACTAGAGGATCATAATCTGGACCAAGTCCTTGCAGCATGTAGGCGATGAGTTCTTCATCCTCTATTCGCTTGCCAATGGCAGCAAGTGTATCACCAAGATGTTTTACTTTACGAAAGTAGTCAGCAATTGTCATGTCCTTTTTCTGGATAGTAGAGAGTTCCATACGGATCTGCATTGCTCTTGCTCGAGATGTGGAAGCAAATTGTCGCTCCAGCGTAATCCAGGCTTCTCGTGCAGTGGTGATTCCAACCATCGTGCTGAGAACCTCCTCAGTGACTGATGAGTTGATGAGGCTGAGTACCAGCTGGTCCTGGGGGTACCAGACTGTGAACTCAGGGTTGATGATAATTTTGCGATTCCCTGTTTCTTCACTTGGTTCAACGGCGATCGTCTGGCTTGGTGCAGGCATGGATCCATCCACAAAACCAACAAGGTTTTGGCTACGCAAGTAGGGAAGGATTTGGGTAGACCACAGTAGATAATTTTCTTGTGTAAGCTTAACACTAATCACCTGACTGATCGACGGAGAAGACATTGTGTTGTTTGGGATTGACATGTCTAACAGCAGAGGCTATGGATCTCGTGGATCTTATTTCGGCTCTGAAAGCATATCAAGTTTATGCAAAACTGTGCCTCACACTATTGAGGACATATTCTATTTATATTGGCAAAAGATTAACTAATAGATCCGATTTCATAGGAAACTAACGAAGTAAGCCTATCTTTATGGCATGACTAACTTCAAGCTATTCTAATGGATTGACCAATTCTAACACAGACATGTCGCGAAGCTCCTCGAAGAATATCAATAAGATTCCGATTTGTCGAATCGTTTCTCGAGCGTTTCGTTTTTGTGTCACGAATGTTTTCAGTTGGTGATTGCATATTTGACGGCAGAGATCGATCAACGAAGCCAAAAGGGTCGCCGGAGAAATTGCTTCGCATGGATGAACCGCCGGAAAAGTCAGAATCCGACGATCGGAGCTTTTGGAATTTTGAAACATTGAAGAATTCAAAAAATGAAAAAAAAATCTTCGTTTTGTAACAGAAAATTCTGGAGAAGAAGTACGAAATTTAAAAGACGGAGAATCATAGAGTGGGGATTTTTCAAGTTTCAACCGAAAGGAAAAGGACGGAGGTGGGTTTGATTTGCTGCGAAAAATATGTACACGTGGAGGGTTCTTGTTGGACATGTGTAGCTTCCTGGATCCTGCTCGGTTTCGGGTTCGGGTTTTTAATCAGGTACGGATAATTGTGGGCTCCACAAACCGACCTATCAACGTGGACCAATGAAATGGCGACATGTTACTTGCGGCAAAGGTATTGTCAGCTTGGTCTACGCAACGTCAGATCCGACTCGTGGCTGGACGCGTGTTTAGCTCACCTCAATTGAAATCTTATCTTCCGAAAATTAAAAAAATCTAAATTTAACAACATAATTTAAATATTAAAGAAAATAATACTAATAATACTCAAGGGGTTGTTATTTTATTTTATTTTATTTTATTTAAGGTTATCCTCAAAATATTATATGATATTATAATTGTCATGAGTGAATTTAAAGTTACCTTTCCTGAAGGGAAATAAGCTTACATTTCCTTTTCGTATTTGAACTTTCCAGAATTTTTCATTTTTTCTAATATTCTTAAAAAAAAAAAAAAAAACCCATTTAAAAAGACTAATATTTTTGTAATTTCGAAAGGAATATCACTCAATAATTAATATGTTAAATTATTATTATTATTATTATTATTTGCATATATTTCAATCAAATTAATAATTATTAATTTTATTATTATATATATATATATATATATATATATATATATATATTTCAAAAGGAAAATGTGACACGAGAATCTTGGTATACAGAAACGAATATGGGTTAGTATATACTCGTGAGGAGTATTGACTTGAAACAGTGCATGTTTTAGTTTCTTATAAACTAAATTCATAAAATATACTTTTTTTTTTTAATTTAAACATTAAAATTTTAAAAAAATATCTGTAAATTTTCAAAATTTTTATTAATACTTTAAAAAAAAATTATAAACTTTAAAAGTACCTTTAAATTTTTTTTTTATTTTTAAAAACATATTTAAATTTATTTTAAAACTTAAAAATACTGTTTTTTAGTTATAGATGATGTATTTGGTGTAGACAGACGCTTTTTGTCTATATATTGAACGTAAACTTTTTTATAAAGGTTAAATGATGTTAATAATACCTTTAAAATTGCATAACCTTATATTTAAACACCATACTAATTAATTAATATTGTAAAAATATTTTAAATTTTAAAAAAAATTTAAAGAGTATTAGTATTTTTGAAATATAATAATATTATATATATATATATATATATATATATATATTTTAAATTTAAGGATTTTTTTAGATAAAAAAAAAAGGCATAGATATTTTTATTAAATTAGTTTTTTTTTATATATTATTAAATATAAAACGAAATAATGTGAAAAGAAAGAAGAGGGAGGTGTCGGCAGGTAATGAGTAGGGTATATTAAATCATACGTGGTTTTAAGTGCTTAATTATTTATAATTTAATCATAAAAGCATATATTAAAAGCTTCGGGTAATAGTTAGTATTCAAATGATTAATTAATTTCAATTTATTGGTTCCTCAATTTGTCAAAGGACAGCTAGCTACCTCGTTGCATTTATTCATTATTTCTTATATTTCAATTTATTTTATTTATTTTTTAATATTCTCATGTTCCAAATTTCAAAAATTTTTTTTTTTTTTAATAGATTCATATTATGTGGCTTCATATGCATGACGTTATTATTATCAATAAATTATTATTATTAATGAGACAAGATATTCAGCTGAATTTGGCAGCATTGATTTGATAACGACATAATTTTCCTAAATATAAATAAATAATAATAAAACTATATTGTAAATTCATATTTCTAAGGAATCTATAATTTTTTAAATAATTTATTTATTTTGTAAGAATTTTTTTTATGGATAATTAGAAATATTTGGATAGCTACTCTTGTTTCTTAAGATTTGTATACTTTAATATAATTTAAATTTACATATATATATTTGTTTGTATTGATTTAATATTTATTTTTATATCCATTTATTTGGTATGTTATTTAGTGGATTCCATATATTAATTTGAGATTTTATCAAATATTAATACTATAATAATTTCAAATTTTCTTTTGGACTTTTCCCCTTTATATAAGGTATAAAAAAAAATATCCATTTTTTCAAATCAATTTATAATTATATGAAAATAGAATAACTAAAAATAATTTAGAAAAATTAAAATTTATTGCTAGATGCATGAACTTAAAATCGAAACTCTAATTGAGTTATTGTAAGACGCAGACCTACCGCTAGTAAATATTGTCCTCTTTGGACTTTTCCTCTCGGGCTTCCCCTCAAAGGCTTTACAACGCGTCTGTTAGGGTAATGTTTCCACACCCTTAGAAATGATGGTTTGTTCTCCTCCCCCAACCAATGTGGGACATCACAATCTACCCCCTTCGAGGCCTAGCGTCCTCACTGGCACTCTTTCCTTCCTCCAATCGATGTGGGACCACTCCCAAATGAGGAGGAGAACAAAACACCATTTATAAGAGTGTGGAAACCTTCCCCTAGCAGACGCATTTTAAAGTCTTGAGGGGAAGCCCGAAAGGGAAAGCCCAAAGACGACAATATCTGCTAGTGGTGGATGTAGGCTGGTTACAAATAGTATCTGAGCCAGACATCGGACGATGTGCCAACCTTCTCGCTGTTCCCCGAAGGGGTTAGACACGAGGTGGTTTGCCAGCGAGGACGCTGGGCCCTGAAGGGGGGTGAATTGTGATGTCCCACATTAGTTGAGGAGGAGAACAAACCACCATTTATAAGAGTGTGGAAACCTTCACCTAGCAGACGCGCCTTGAGGGGGAAGCTCGAAAGTGAAAGCCTAAAGAAGATAATATCTGCTAGCGGTGGGCTTGGGTTGTTACCGTCATTTAGAAGTATTTAGTGAAAAAAATATGAAGAATGTTAAAATTTCATGAAAAAAATGATTTTACTATTGGCCAATTTTCAGTTCGTTTTCCATCGAGATACCATTGACTATTTTTTGTTCATATTGTCGGGTAGTCTGGAAAAAATAGTTTCTCTTTTTAATATCTTAATATTTTGATAGAATATCGTACTGAAACTCGACAATTGTTCGAAAATAATATATTCGTTTCGTGAGATTTAGGGAGCAATCCGTTGAAAGGTAAAAAAAAAGACAAAAGAAATTAATCCATACAACTCACCTTGAACATAACACAAAACAAGCCTTTTGTCGATTTCATGATGTTGTTATGGCAGCGAGCAGTACGAGGCAAGGGAAAATCACATACTCTAATCCACCACTCTCATTTCATGCATTCAAACTTTCAACCCTTTTAAGATCCTTCCATTTTCTTCCCCCAAACTTCTTCAACTTCACTATAAAATGCACCCATTGCATCAAATCCATCACTCAACACACTTATAAACCCTTCAAAAAAATGGCCTTTCAAAACGACACCATCGTCACTGACCATACTCGACCCATCACAATCGTTCAAAATGGCGCCTCTTTTGTGCCAACATTTCCAGATTGCTACGTCAATATTGATGAAGAATTTCCTGGTAATATACATTAAAAGTCATCTCACGAACACAAAATTATAACTCGTTATTAACCATTATTTTAATGATGTGATTAAATAAATAGGGGAGGCACATGTGTATAAGCAAGAGAAGGTCATATTCCAAGGCAAATCCCAGTATCAAGATTTTTTTGTTTTTCAGGTTTTTTTTTTTATCTTTTATATATATGTATATATAATTTTCTTGAATTTATTGTTATTATTGACTAATTTTTACTGATTTTATTTATTTATTTTTTATTAAATTTGAGTCACAAACATATGGGAAGATTGCTATATTGGATGGCTGCCTTCAGCTAACAGAGAAGGATGAGTGTTCTTATCAGGAAATGCTCACTCATCTCCCACTCTGTTCTATTCCNCGCGCCTTGAGGGGGAAGCTCGAAAGTGAAAGCCTAAAGAAGATAATATCTGCTAGCGGTGGGCTTGGGTTGTTACCGTCATTTAGAAGTATTTAGTGAAAAAAATATGAAGAATGTTAAAATTTCATGAAAAAAATGATTTTACTATTGGCCAATTTTCAGTTCGTTTTCCATCGAGATACCATTGACTATTTTTTGTTCATATTGTCGGGTAGTCTGGAAAAAATAGTTTCTCTTTTTAATATCTTAATATTTTGATAGAATATCGTACTGAAACTCGACAATTGTTCGAAAATAATATATTCGTTTCGTGAGATTTAGGGAGCAATCCGTTGAAAGGTAAAAAAAAAGACAAAAGAAATTAATCCATACAACTCACCTTGAACATAACACAAAACAAGCCTTTTGTCGATTTCATGATGTTGTTATGGCAGCGAGCAGTACGAGGCAAGGGAAAATCACATACTCTAATCCACCACTCTCATTTCATGCATTCAAACTTTCAACCCTTTTAAGATCCTTCCATTTTCTTCCCCCAAACTTCTTCAACTTCACTATAAAATGCACCCATTGCATCAAATCCATCACTCAACACACTTATAAACCCTTCAAAAAAATGGCCTTTCAAAACGACACCATCGTCACTGACCATACTCGACCCATCACAATCGTTCAAAATGGCGCCTCTTTTGTGCCAACATTTCCAGATTGCTACGTCAATATTGATGAAGAATTTCCTGGTAATATACATTAAAAGTCATCTCACGAACACAAAATTATAACTCGTTATTAACCATTATTTTAATGATGTGATTAAATAAATAGGGGAGGCACATGTGTATAAGCAAGAGAAGGTCATATTCCAAGGCAAATCCCAGTATCAAGATTTTTTTGTTTTTCAGGTTTTTTTTTTTATCTTTTATATATATGTATATATAATTTTCTTGAATTTATTGTTATTATTGACTAATTTTTACTGATTTTATTTATTTATTTTTTATTAAATTTGAGTCACAAACATATGGGAAGATTGCTATATTGGATGGCTGCCTTCAGCTAACAGAGAAGGATGAGTGTTCTTATCAGGAAATGCTCACTCATCTCCCACTCTGTTCTATTCCCAATCCCAAAAAGGTTCTTTTTTTTCTTCTTTTATATATATATATATATATATATAAATGACGGTTAACTGACTAATCGTTACTTTATAGGTTTTGTTGATTGGAGGCGGGGATGGAGGAATTCTTCGAGAAATATCTCGACATGTTTCCGTTGAGCAAATTGACATTTGTGAGCTTGATGAAATGGTGATAAATGTGAGTACATGGTTTAAATTGATATAATTATTAGTTTTGAGTTTTAATTCATACGACCTAGCAAAAACAAATTTTTAGTAAAAATAAGTGATCTCACATGATCTATTGCTCAACCTTCACTTTTTGGAGCTTTCTCTGCTCGATCGGTAAGTCATTGATGTTTCCAGCTTTGTAGCTAACAATGGCATTAGGTTTAACAAACTTAGACAAGAACATGCATGGATGAAATTATGAGTGTTTTACCTTCAGGTTTACAAGGAGTTTTTCCCGGACATTGCCATTGGGTACGTGGATCCTCGTGTGCATGTACACATAGGCGACGGTAGGAAACAGAAAACTACATGTCGTTCGAGGAGTGTTATCGGGTTTTGTGTTTCGTAAAGTTGTCTGACTGTTGTAAACGTTGTTGTTGTTATTTCAGGTGTGGCCTTCATCAAGTCTGTTCCTCCAGGCACCTATGATGCTATCATAATTGATGCATTTCGAGGGATGGGTATGTGATTTTTCACTCATTGTTCACAAAAACTGCGAACAAAAAACTGAAGTTAACAAACATGGCAGCAAACAAATCTTTGGTAATGAAATATCATAATTTTTACCTTAAAGAGAAGCTGAAGCCATTGTTGAATGTGGATATCAGGAGCTTATGCAACCGAGCTTTCGGACGAAGACTTCCTTAAGTCGATCGCTAAGGCTCTGAAGCCGGGTGGAGTACTGTCGGCTCAAGCAGACAGCGTGTGGATCAAGAATTTCACCATGGAAGACACCATAACTCGCTGTCGTAACATCTTCAAGGGCTCTGTAAACTACGCTTGGACCTCTGTTCCTTCATATCCAAGGCAAACCAACCAAACCCAATAATTCTTTACTCTTATGCTTCTGCACAATCTGTAGTTTTCTGATGGTTTCTTTCCAAATTCAGTGGGGCAATCGGCTTCGTGCTTTGTTCGACCAACGGTCCTTCGGTCGTCGACTTCAAACACCCAGTGAACCAGTTGGACCCAGAAAATTTTGGTGTTGCAAATGGACCCCCCAAGTTCTATAACTCAGAGGTGGTTCCCTTGGTTCATATTTGTTCATGAGCCTATGCTATTCATGTCACTTCTAAGTTCTAACTAATTGCCTATGTTTTGCTGTTTAGATCCATACTGCTGCCTTTTGTCTTCCTACGTTCGCTAAGTCGAAGATGGGTTCTACGTATGCATGAGAAACTCGGAGCTATAGGTATAAGAACATGCAAGTGTGTTGCATTCTATCAATAAGAGAAGTCCTATATAGCCTATACTAAAGTGTAGCAAAATCAGTGCTTACTGAACTGTAGGATGAAGGAAATTGTTGTCATTTCTAATATAAATGGATGTATCGTTCTATCACAATGGGAGATGTCTGATTTCAAGATCTTTTGGTTGCATAGACTTTATACAAAGATAATGAGGTAGAAAAAAATAGACAAACAGAAACACTAGAACTCCGAGGTCAGCTTCTTCGCCAACAGCTGGTCGACGAGGGTTAGTCCAGTATATCTGGCTTGCGCACCACATGGAATATAGTGTAGCTACTACTATAATAAGCTTAACCGACTGATACGATTGTTTAGGAATCGACTTCGCGGACTTCACTCTGTGTCGTAAAGAAGCATGAATTGAATGGTATATTTTGAGGGCATGCTTAACATTTAAGAAAACTCTAATGACAAACGAAGTAAATGAATATAATTGGTATCCACGAACCTGTTAATGTAAACAAAGCCGCCAATTAAGCAAGTGCACAAGAATCCAATCACCATAACAGCATCTGGGTTAATTGGTGCTCGGTTCTCCCACCAACCAGTGCTCAATATCCAAGTGTACATCGATGAATGCCCGTTTTCCTGCAAATTTGACGATACAGATATAATAGTACAACCATCTTGTTTAATCACATAGCACAAAACAGGCAAGAACAATCCCACTTCATACGATACAAGTATCAACCCAAGCCCACCGCTAGCAGATATTGTCCTCTTTGAGCTTTCTTTTTTGGGCTTCCCCTTAAGGTTTTAAAACACGTCTACTAGAGAGGTTTCCACACCCTTCTAAGAAATGTTTCGTTCCATTCTCCAACTGATGTGAGACCTCACAATCCACCTCCTAGGCCCAACATCTTCGCTGGCACACCGCCTGGTGTCTAGCTCTGATACCATTTGTAACAGCCCAAGCCCACTGCTAACAAATATTGTCTTCTTTGAACTTTTCCTTCCGGGCTTTTCCTCAAGGTTTTAAAACGCGTCTAGTAGAAAGAGGTTTCCATACGCTTGTAAGGAATGTTTCGTTTCCCTCTCCAATCGATGTGGGACCTCACAATCCACCCCTTTAGGGGCCCAGCATCCTCGTTGGCACACCGCCCCGTGTCTGGCTCTGATACCATTTGTAACAGCTTAAGCCCACTGCTAGTGGATATTGTCCTCTCTTTAAGGTTTTCCCTTTCGAACTTCCCCTCGGCGCTTCAAAACGCGTTCACTAGGGAGAGGTTTCCACACCCTTATAAGGAATGCTTCATTCCCCCTCTCCAACCGATGTGGTACCTCACAATACAACTTAAAGAAAGCTGAACATTGATGAACTAATTGATCAAAGACAAGATATATCAATTGTACTTCTCATCTCAACAGAGAACGTTCATCAACTAACTTGTTAATACAACAAAGATCTCAAACTTCATTAACAAGATAGTAATAACTAGGTGTATTTTCTCTTGCACCCTCCTAGATAATAAGAAAACTTCTATTTTAACCCAAGTCACATCACATCTCTTCATAAAAGGTGCTTTACCAGAGGAGATGCTTCATTTAGCAGCATTATTATATTATATCAAGCAAGAATATTTCTTTTAACAATGATTCAATAACTTATGGAGGCAGAAAGGTTGGTAATGGGGCAATTCAAATTCTTGATGTAAAGCTTACCTCAAACAAATGGTCAAGAAAGAAGTGTGAAAAAGAACCAGCCGAGATTAACAACAAGCATTGCCTTCTATTAAGAGATACCTACATCATTAGAGCAAAATGAACAGGATGAAGGTTGAGGTTAAATATTTCAACACAATCTTATAAAGGATTGACAAAATTTTTCCATTTCTTTTCACGAGATGCAGGAAACTCATAAACATATCAATTGACAAACGCATTTGCTACTAAAAGAAAGACAGAGTTCTACAAAAATCATATCATCATACTTGCAATCAATCCACCCGAGCATAACTTGAGAATCATCTTACAATAAAGAAAAACAAAATGTAATAAATCATAACAAAATCAAGCCATAAGAACAAGTGAGAGAGATTATGTAAAAAAACGAGAGACCTAATTAGATTTTCCACACAAATTCTGCAGATTCACTACAATGATCCAAAAATCGAAAACAGAATTTCAAAACCTCCCCAATCGACGAAAGGACGAACCGATCGAGTGAAATGACTCACCCCAAAGACGGAATCGAGAAGGCCCTTGTGGAGTAGAACAGAGGAGAGCCAGGCGTAGAAGAGGCAAAGAGGAAGACCCAGAATGAGGATGTAAAAGACAGGGTGATGGATGGCGTCGGGAACTGAAGATCCTGAGAAACCGAGAACAGAGGATAGCCATTCGGAGAAGGAGCCAATGTCGGGGCCGAAGAAGGCGTTGATGGTGTAAATGAGAGTATGATGGGGACTGAATCTGCCGTCGCTGAGACTCATCAGAGCCATGCCTGAGCCCATGGCGTAGAGCATGTGCGGTCCAGGTCCAGGCATGGTTCGGTCTCCAACAATCACAGCCGCCGCCCAAGTTTGATAGAATGCCACTTCTAACTAGAGCTGAGGGGAACGGAAGCCGTTGACTCCCCCTCGCCGGACTTTTTTCCATCCATCCTTTTGGGCTTTTGAACTTTTGGGCTTTTCGGAAGCTGTTGGGCTTTTGGGCTTTTCCGGAAGATTTTGGGCTTTTGAATAGTGAACTGGGCTTCGTAGGGAGCCCAAACTTCCGTATTAGGTGAGTCATGTAGAAGGAGTCCACTTTTCGTCCAAAGAAAGTTATTAAAAAAAAAAAAGAAAAACCGTCCATTTTTATAATATATAAAAGAGTGAATATTAGTTAATGCCAGTAGTAGGCAGTGGATAGAAGCGCCAGCGAAATTTGATTCCGTAGGTGGGACCCACAATCCTTGATCATTCGGATGCCAGCTAATCTCGGGCCCCACCATGTTTGTACTATTTCAGTCTGTTCGCGAAGTACAGGATCATAACCCTTCACCTCCCACAACGGCTTTAAAAAAATCCCGTTTTCCATTTTTTCGCATTATAATTACTCTTAAGTGCTCTCTCTCCCTGTCACGGCTCTGTAGCTTTTGGTTAATAGAACTACCGGCTAACAAACGGTGGGCCCTACCACTTTACCGGAAGTCTCCGGTCTCTGAAACCGTTGGCTCTATATACGGAGAGCGTTATCCGCCTCTGAAACCCTATATTTCTATCTACAGCTATGGGGGACCGTGACGGCGGTTTCAAAGAAATAGAATCAATCGGAGAAATCGACGGCGCCGATGCTCTTTTGGCGTCTAGACGCTATAGTTGTTTTTGCTTCCCTTGCTTTGGACAAAGCCGGTCGGCTTCCGACGAACTTTCTTGGTGGGAACGGGCGAAGGCGAAAGCGAAATCGACGAAGTTCGACGGGGAGGATCATTGGTGGAGTGGAGGAATCAGATCCCTCAAGAAGCTTCGTGAATGGTCCGAGATCGTCGCTGGTCCTAGATGGAAGACCTTCATTCGCCGGTTCAATCGGAACCGGCCTGCCGCCGTGAAGCTTGGGAAATTCCAATATGATCCCATCAGTTACGCTTTGAATTTCGACGAGGGACATAACGGTGATGTGGATTTCGAAGGGGATGAATACAGTGGTGGGTTTCAAAACTTCTCCGACCGATTTTCCGCCGTGCCGGCGTCGGGGAAGTCGTCGGGCGCGGCGGTGGCTAGTTAGGATGCGGCGGCTACGGTCTGTTCTTTTTCTCTGGTGAAGTTGAACGGGCGGTTTCCGTTCTGTGCTGCGGATTTAACGTATCTTTTTCAGTTGATGAGCTGGAAGTTGACCGTTTGCGATAGGAGGCACCAATGGCGTCGGTACGCGTGTTAAATAAGATAGTTTATTATATTATGGGGGTGACGTGTAGCAAAATGATTGGTGTTCATATTCTTATAGATAATATAATTTTTATTTTTTCCGATTAAATTGTATATTCAAAATTTCAAGTAGAGATTTATTGATATAAACTAATATTTTCGTGAAGTGTGTGTATAATTTTTGACTTAGTTGATACCAAAGCTGTTTACAATAAAATTATTATTATCGTGATATATAGATGGAATTAAATATTTTTAATTATTTATTTCTGATAGGTTCATATATATTTTTAAATTATTTTTAAAAAAAATTCAAAAAATATTAGTTTAAATTACTAGCTTAATAACTCAACTCATCTTCCAACCAAACTACATTCGAGTTGTGTTCGTTGATAGGTATGATCATGTGCAACGGAGCTACGTGCACGAAGAGTAAGAAGGAATTCTCTAACAATATTGCTTCTATTTATCTTGAATCTCATTGGTCGTTTGTTTAACAATTTTTTATTGATCAATAGCATTTGAAGGATCGAAGAATCAACAGAGTTACGTATCTTTTCCAAGAATATACTTAAAACTTAAACATGTGTTATTGTATGGCTATTGTATGTGTCATTATCATACCATTTTCTATCTTCATTTTCATATCAGGGTTATTTTCAAACAAAAACAAAGTCGATAAAGAATGAAATATTTAAAAGAGTAGGGACGTTTTTTTAATATACCTTAAAGTTCAAGAAATATTCAAATCTCCAAATAGTGAGTTATGAGATAAAAAAGACAATATCTACTAGTGCTCAAAAGAGACAATATCTACTAGCAGGTGAGATTTGACGATTAAGGTGAGATTTGACTGTTACAAATGGTATTATAGTTACAATATCGATGAGGGAAAGGTTTCCTTATAAAGGGTGTTTTGTTCTCCTCCCCAACCAATGAGGGACATCACATATTATGACATAACATTTGTTTTATACTTCCAAACTAAACTCATACCTTTCTGACTCTATTACGCTGCTCGTCCTATTAGCTAGCCGGAGCAACTACCCAGGATGCCCATCCGGATTGTCAGTAAACATTCATGTCAGGTTTTGAGCTTGAACAAGTACTAGTTTTGTATTTATTATCTCCATTTATATTTGTATTAATAAAAACGTCTCAAGATAAATTTAATCGACATATTAATCACATATTATAATTATAACCGGACTAGTTTTGACCAGTTACTTGTAGTCATCAACCTTACCGTTTTAAAACGCGTCTCGTAATGAACGATTTTCACACCCTAAATGTATGAATGTTTCGTTTCGTCTTCATCGAGGAACGTGAAACCTCACAACTAATTTTATGATTTATAAATATAATATACCAAACCCATATAAATATACAATAAACACTCCCCAACGATGAGAAAATCATATCAAATCATATCATACATTTCTCAAGCCTCATCCTCCAATTTGAGGATGGTTTGAAGAGCACAGACTTTCAATCTCAAATGCAGTATATAATGAGCCGTTTTGGCGAAGAGATGTTCCTGTTGCAACCCTCTCCCACCGGGCACCACCCACCGGAGCTTCTGCACTTTCCGGCGAACCTGGCGCGCTTCTCTCCTCTTCCTCTTCAAAGCAGGCACATTCAGATGGCAAGAGGAACCCATAGATTCAATACTAAAAGAGATGAGTTTGGGAATGGTTTGGAGGTTTGTTTATATAAGAACTCAGAACAGAGGCTCAGCTGGGTTGTGGGCTCTGTACACGTGTCAGGCAGATTTTGAATGCAAAATCATGGCCACTTGTTTGTTTGCCAGCATTCCAACATCTGTCCTTCAGCTCACGAGCTGGTTACTTGGTCATCACCCACATGCTGTGGCTTATCCAGTTCCTTGAAGAGAAGGGAAGTGGAATTCTGATCTGTATAACCATTTGGGTCACTCAGGAATGAATCAATTCAGTTCAAAACACACTAGCAGAGCAGATTCATTCAAACTTTCAGATTCTAAACAAGAACAGAGATATGATCAGTCCAGCAGAGTTAGATGATTGTTGTGTCAGTAGAAGTGTTTCTGATTCAACAATGGATCATTTCATCTGTGCAAATACATCTGCAGATAGCAATGGACTGATAGAAAGACAAATTTCATTGAATGCTGAAAGCAAAGGGAGAAACAGCTCAATGGACTGGCAGGGACCTACCTCATAATGAGACATTCCCTTCAAACCTCAAAATAAAGTATTAAGTCTTGGAATGGACAAGAAACTTCAACGCTGCCAAATAAAACCCCATGTGGAATCGAAGAGAATGGGAAGAAAGGAAGTAATACATCCACCTCTCTAACTTCTACCTTGTCTCTCCCTTATCTGTATTTAATGTTGAATACAAATGACTTTATCATATGCCTCAACATGAAGGAGATAACAAGACAATAAGAATAACTCACCTCTTTCATCATATGTCAGACCAAGTTACCCGAAAGGTCGTCGTGGTACCGAAGCTTTGTAACTCCGAACAAATTCATGGATGACAAGGTACAATGTCTTAGCCGTAGACAACTACCATTGACACACTTCTGAAAGAAGCTTAAGCAAGCTAGTTTACCTATTAGTTATTGTCGTTAGAAGTTCATGACAGCTAACATGGTAAATTCGGTCAGTCTTGGATACTAACGCTTTAGTTAAGGTCAGAATTTCTTGTATCGTAGTTCAAGATTGTATAATGAGATTAAGGAGGAAGGCCCACTCGATGTGGAATTACACGTGGGAAGAGGATAACAACTTTTTGCATTATGTGATGGGTGAGTACACAAACTACCATACCTCTTTAGATTTGGTCTACATGTCTTTAAAAAGTAATCCTAAAATCATCTCATACATTTAACATATATAAAAAGGACTATGACACCTAGCTTTAATGTAAAAAGTGAAAGAACATTAAGGAGAAGGGAGTGCAAGCTTGGTTAAGGTTATGGTACCCAATAAAGTTTTATAAGGATATGTTTCATCACATTATTATTCGTGAGAAAAAACAACCCATGAGGAGAAACTACACCATGCTTCATACTTCAAGCTACTTAGAGAAGTTGGCTAATTTTCATACCATTATCAATGGTAAAAGATGGATTGAGAAAACCATCAAATCCGCCTTACCAACAACTAATATCATCTAATCAAAACTTCCAAGAGCTAAGAAGTCGATACAATGCAATTTTAACTCTCGATTCATTCTATTCTTCATCCTAATCCTTTCGAACTTCGACTTCCTACCATTCGTATTAAACCCAACGTCATGAAGAAGGAAAGCATACGCATACTGGAACCCCTTCAGAACCTGGGCATACCCGGCAGGGTGGAAAACGAAATATGATAACCTACGTAATCAAGTATACCTAATTTTTCATTCTGAAGTTAGGTCTTGAGATCGTTAGACATAGCTGAGGGTATGCAGTGTGTGGCCAGAATATCTAAAGTGGCTGCTTTCGCTGTGCTTGTACGGAGGACAACTATCTGGAAGATTTGCAGCAAACAAAAAAATCAGACTTGGGATATCATTAAAAAAAATGGAGGAGATGATTCTTAAGACAGGAGTGGGGATAGAACCTGTTGATATTCTAAATCGAACTTCAAAAACTCATCATCGCAACTTTCAACCATGTTAGCCAAGCTCTTGAGGTTCTTCACAGGTTTACCATTGAAAGCAAGAACCTATGGTGCACAAAGATGATCAATCATTGTAATTACGTGCAGTTAAAATGGTGTCTTTCCGTAGGCTATTAGCAAGATATAATACAAACCTGGGTGTTAACAATGTCTTCATATCCAATGTTGATATCAGCCACGAGTACCTGCAAGAAATTTACATGATAAAAGGAGAATAGGTTGAGAAGTTGACAGTCCAAAAAGAATACACATTATATAGTTTCCAAAAAGAAATACACAACATTATGTAGCGCACTGAAGTGAAGACAGAGAAGAGAGTAAAGGAGAGAACCTGAGAAACCACCACTAGCTGCTCATCTGGTGATTGTGGCATTGAATGCAATAATTTGTCCAATAGTTTGACTGGAGCTTCATATTCATAATCCTTTCCGTACTACAATTCGAAGCATTTTCAGAAAGTTCAGTATCATGGTGTAAGAAAACTTAACATCAAATCAGTAAAAGACTTCAAAATTCAAATATGTGTGTGTGTGCGCGCGCATGCATATATATACAAATCATAACTCGTAAAAGTGAACATTTGAGAAGAAGAGTGATGCTAGTGATCTCTACTAAAATTTATTCTCTTTTGTACTATGCTGTCACCATTCAGTATTTACGACTGATTTGAAATTATTTGCTTAAACACTCAGGATTGTTCCATAAACTTGCTATCGAAAGATTCGTTCATATACTGATGTCTATTTACCCTGTAAAGCCTTTCACAGAGGAAGGCAACATTTCTTTTTCCCATACCTCCAATGCTAAGCCTCCATTTTCCTTCAACTAACTCAACTAATGCCACGGTTACTGCTTAATCTCACCCTTGGGGAATATCCCTTCAAGAAAGAAAAGAAGGCTCTGTGGGAGAATTTTATTAAAGTTTTCTATTGAAACACTTGGCAAGAAAGAAATAGGCGTATCTGCCAACATAAAAGTCTCTCCTTCCATAATTTTATTAGGCTATAATCAATAAGGTTGTTTCTTGCTGTAACTGTTCCCCTCTTTTTCCACCCCTATAGCTACTCTTCTCTTCTCTCCTCTCCTCTCTTCTCCAATTGGGGAGGCCCTTTGTAATCTCTCTTTTGGGGTTCCCCTTCTTTTGTAATTTCATACCATCCATGAAATTGTAAAAAACCAAAAAGAAAAAAACCTCAATGCAAGCCACCCTCCAAACTAGCTCCTGAAAGAAATCCCCAAGAAACTCATCCAGAACATACCACACAAGAATGAATCGTCTTAATAGGCCTAAGATCTGACACATCAAGACAGCTATAGTGTTCTCAAGGATGCTGCTGCTACAAGTTTCAAAGTTTGATTTACTCTCCACTCACAATATAATAATGAAACAGTACCGAAAGAGCAGGTAAAAACTGTGCATAGAGAGCCAAGAGCCAAGAGCTATAGAAGTTGCACAGACAATAAGAGAATCATGCCAAACAACATTATGCTACTTCAAAATTTCATGAAAATTTTTTATAAACAAACTTTTAACACATTAAGATTCTATTTCATACCCTTTTAAAATCCATCATGTAAAATCTAAAAAAGGCAGAAAAGAAAATCATCAAGAGAAAAAAAAAAACAACTAAAGCCTTGTCATAGAATTTGGGGGGAAGGGAAAGTATTCTGGGAACAAACCTCAGAACGGAGATAAGGAACGGAGACAGTGGAAAAAACAAATCCTGCAATAATGTAATAAGAAGGGGGTTTGCCCTCATTATGTGCAGGAATGAGCCTTCTGTATGTTGCAAGCTGGTAATTAAAACTGAGTGTCTCAGAGTTGCGCAGAACTTTTATTGTTGCACTATCACCAGTATATTTCTGGGAGACAAGGTAACTGAATCCTATACGCTCACCGTGCCGGAAAGGAACTGCAAGACAGCAACAGAGAGTGGGCTATCAAATAAAAAAGAAGAGGAACCTACAGAATTCTTTTTCCAAAACAGACAGAAGAAACAATCTAAGGATTAGATTCTGCCATGCACTAGCATTAGCCCGCAAATCACTGTTTTATAAAGGCGCCAGATATATTAAATGCTCAATAGCCTCTAGAGATTAAGTGCAATACAAGATGCCAAAAAAACCGAAAAAAGAGCCAGCTTCGGTGAAGTGGGGTGAAAAGAAAAGAAAATATATAAAAAATATTGTATAATGAAGCATGACATAAAGGAAATTTTAATAAATGAGATGAGAAATCTTCCAAAGAAATAGGCACCCACCATTTTTCTCTTTTCGTATTTAGAAGAAGAAAAGAAACAAAGATGCGAAAAGCTTGCTTTTTAAAAATATTGCTTCGAATAACGGTACTCAGCAATTATGCTTTAACCTCCAGGCTTCTACCGTAGGGGAGCTTTTTACTCAATTCGTTGGTGATTTACTCTCCATGAAGAAAGCCAAAGTGCAGTATAATACCTTGGCTTTAGGAATTATAGCTAGAAGGAAACAAAAGAATTTTTGTGGGAAAGGGAAGTGAATTTTGCTATAGTAGGAGGTTTCTATTTCTCTGATTTCATCTTCATGGATTATGGAATGGACATTGTAATCAATCACCTTCCCATATTGCTCATCCTAAGATAACATGTCATCCTATTGATTAGGTTAGTCTATTTACCTTTCTTTGTACTTTTGGTAATTAGTGAGCCATACGTAGGTATATTTTGCTAATCTTGTCAGTGTTAATGGAAGTAATCCAAATATGTAATTACTATTATTCAACAAGAGACTAAAGTAGTCTATAGATGGTTGCCAGTTCAAGGATTGTGTTTTTACATTGTGTTAAAATGATAAAACATATATTTACCTGTTCCATCATTAGCAATATCAACCCCATCAAAGCCGAGAATAATATCTGATGGCTTCAAAACTTTGGATTCTGGGCCAGTGGGATCAATACGTCTAATACGGACACCCTTCTGATCTTTTTTCATCCCCATAGCCTCACAAAGATCAGGATTTTCCATTTTCTGCCACTCAAGACCAAGAATTGGAAAGCCTGGCATCCAAGAATGTTATTGCTTTAAGTAAAGAACCAAGTAAATCATTAACAAAGACCAATGCCAATCAGTGACGATAACATAAAAGAACCACAGTCTGATCTTCATCCCACTCCAAGTGCCCAAATACCTGTATATGCTCCATTCTTCTCGTAATCCCGTATAAAATGCAAGATAACTGGCGTTGGTATGACATAACCTATATTTTCTGCATCTTCATGCTTGAGCGACTGAAATGCAATGCCCACACAGTTTCCTTTATCATTAAAGGCAGGCCCACCAGAATTACCCGAGTTTATAGCAGCATCTATCTACAGCAGAAAAAAGTTGAAGTAAAGCATCGGCCATTAACCTTATTCCTAAAAAACTAAATAGCAGCAAATATGGTCGAGTCTCAAAAGCTCAAAACCTGCAGACCGAGAAGCTCAGTAGACCCATGAACATAAGACAGGATCTCTATCCGCGATACAACCCCACTTGTGACAGAAATTGTATCACCTCCAATTGGGTAACCAACAACAGTTACTGCATCTTGCAGTGCAGGTAACTCCCCAAATTCTACCGGTGAAACTCCCACCCAAAACTCGTCATCATCAACAGTAAGCATTGCTGCAACACATACATCATAATACTCAATGCTTTGAGTTCACAACACAATAAATGAATGGAACAATAAATTCATGCAAGTACAAGGCAACAACATAAATGGTAGGTAAGCCTATAATTACATGCATCCTGATCCACTTACACCAGTCATCTTTAATTATGGAGAGTTTTATCAATCCTTGTCTCTCTTTCATATTAAG
Organism: Cucurbita pepo subsp. pepo; assembly: GCF_002806865.2. Lineage (NCBI taxonomy): Eukaryota > Viridiplantae > Streptophyta > Magnoliopsida > Cucurbitales > Cucurbitaceae > Cucurbita > Cucurbita pepo. The sequence goes on along the minus strand of NC_036657.1, from coordinate 1,307,653 downwards.
CTTACATATTTATCCATCATTAAGTTTCTTAATAGCAACCAAATATACGTGCACACTGAATCTCATCTAAAATAACCAAGTTTAGTGTATATAACATGTTATCGAGCCTTTCCTAAACCAACATGAATTTCACCATTTCCTAAGCCTAAATAATGAATTTCCGTGCAGTTAAGCCCACGAAGATATGACCAGTATTCTCAACTCTAGCAACAATATGGTCATGAATAGCCGGAATGCATGATAACGTTCGCATAATTTCAGATTGAGATAAACATAGAAAATAGGTCGAGCATGATCTAATGTGAAGATTTCACCGTCATATTCCATTTCGAACCTCGTGAATTTAATAAAAACCCAAAGACAACGAAGAAGGAGAGAAAAATGAAGGACAACGAATATCATTACCGATATCGCATTCAGTTCCAATCGCAAGTACGGTCGCCAAGTACTTCGTATCCGACCCACGCTTCTTAAGCTTAACCTGGGTATGATGCTCGACGGAATGAGCATTAGTGAGCACTCTCCTTCCACCAATCACAAATCCACTGCTACTCGAACTATATTGTCTCTTTCTCTGCCAAGGAAGTGAGAAATTCGGCTCCGTGTGCACACAAAATACCTTGACCACAGCATCCATCGCCGGCACGACTCTCACGATGCCCGGCCACTCCGGCTGCACCCGTTCCAAAGCGATATCAGATGGAAAGACGTCGCCGGAAGCGGTAAATTCGCCATTTTCGACACCACGAGGGCCACGTCTAGAAGGAGACAATTGCGGGAACTTGTCGGGATTTTCCAAATGTTTCGAAAGCTTCTTCGGCCTCCCACGGCGGTTCTGGTGAGGTTTAGAAGTGGAGGCCGGGTCCATGAGCTCGACGTTGCTGACTGAAAAAACGTCGTCCATAACCATCGCAACACTGGTGACGGTAGCAGTGGTCGGCGGAGGAAAATCTAGAGAATCCGCCTTGGAATTTTTCGGCTTTCGACCTCTTTTACGTTTGACTTCTCCCATCTCCGAAGAATTGAAGGGGAGAGAGATCGGAGAGGGTTTATCAGAGTGGAGAAAATGGGTTTTCAATTTCCGCTCCTCCGCTGAGCCCCGAAACTCAGAATAAGGGAAAGGTAGATTGGAGCGCGCAAATGGCTCCTCTCTTTATACTAACTTCTTTCATTCTCTAACAAAAAAAAAAAGAAAAAAAAAAGAAAAAAAGAAAACCTCTTTATTATAATTTTAAAAACTTTTTTTTTTTTTCAATTATTTGGTTTATATGGGATCAAACGTGTACTTAATTTTATTTAATTCTATAATTATTTTTTAATTATTTATTCTCTAACAATTTTAAAAATAAAATTTTAATTTTTCAAACCACATGTTAAAAATGAGTTTNTTTAAACTTAAATAAATAGATTAAATTTAAAACAAATGTCCCGACTTAACTACTTAGGCCTTATTTGGACAAACTTTTTAGAAACTGCTAAGTTGTTGCATTTGGGCCTCTGCAAGCAGCCCAAAAGTAACCACTCTAGGCCCAATTAAGCCAAGCCCAAAGTCCAGAAAGAAGCCCAATAAGCAATAATGAGCATTCAGTCAAGCCAGAGGCCTATTAGAAATCAAGAACATATATACAAATAACATTGTAATTTGTATCATAATTCCAATATTTTCTTCATTTATTTTTTTTTTTTTGCATAGTTTAACGGCATGACGATCGAGCTTATATTCAGTAGTTATTAAAACCGTTACTACAAAGTAGTAGAATCCACATCGACCCGTTGTTACGAGGTAGATTCATCAAATAATTTAACCCTTCTTCTCCGTTATCGGTCATACGAGCTAAAGATTTAAAATAAAAATAAAAATGAATATATGTAAGAATTTGTATAAGTTGTAAGGACACTAACATTGTCTGCAATTTGCAAAAGCAGATTCCTTTGGCATTGCCATGGCCACTGCCAGGCCCTTCTACCCAATTCTTGCACATTGTTTATTGGTCCCTTTTTTTGAATACTAACAGTTCCACCCACAATAATGCATACCCAATTTTTGGGCTTCTGTCCTTTGTTACACCTACAATCCCATATGCAACAAAAATTACCTATACCCACTTGCACGTGCACGTGTACGAGTCATATTAATTAAGAAAAAGATTATAGGTACATAAATAAAAGACATTATCAGTGATGTCTCACATTGGTTGAGAAAGAGAACAAAACACTTTTTATAAGAGTATAAAAACTTTCTCCTAGTAGACGCGTTTTAAAGCCTTAAGAGGAAGCTCGAAAGGGAAAGTCTAAAGAGAACAATATTTGTTAGCTAGCAGTGGATCTAGGTCGTTACATTATCTCCATTACATGGAAAGAAAGAAAAGCAAAAAGGGAAGGTTGTGTTGGATGATCATGGGTTTATAAACAAAAATACTCTCGGCTAATTTAGGGAATGATCATGGGTTTATAAAACGAAGAATACTCTTTCCATTAGCATGAGGTCTTTTGGGAAGCCCAGAGCAAAGTCATGAGAGCTTATGCTCAAATTGGACAATCTCCATTGGTATGAGGCCTTCTGTGGAAGTCCCAAAGAATACTCTCTCAATTGGTATGAGGCCTTTTGGGGAACATCAAAGCAAAGCCATGAGAGTTTATGCTCAAAGTGAACAATCTCCATTGGTATGAGGCCTCCTGGAGAAGCTCCAAAGAATACTCTCTCTATTGGTACGAGGCTTTGTGGGGAAGCCACAAGCAAAGTCATGAGAGGTTATACTCAAAGTGGACAATATCATACCATTGTGATGGAGAGTCGTGTTCGTAATAGAGAAAATGATAATAAAGTTTTAATTAATGAGATGTTAATGGAGATTAGTTGGGTTAATAATGTAAGAAAATGATATTAATAAGAAAAAAGAAGATTATGGGAAAGACACAAAATCAGACAACGATGTTGGTTGAGTGGACTTTGTATTGCCATTTCCTTATTTTTAATCAATGTCTGTTTCTTGGTTCCCACTGGCTGCTACAACCTGCAAATGGTCCCATTTACACCCCTTTAATAACAATTCCTTTTTTTTATTAATAATATAATAAAAATTTAATATAACAAATTTGAGCACTCTCAAAATAAATAAATAAATTGAGATTTAAAAAATTATTAAGACCAAACTAATAATATTTATTTTAATGAGGATTAAAGATCAATTTTCCAATAATTAAATATTTATAAATCAGACAAGTTTCCTTAAATGATGGTGGTTAGTAAAGAAAAATAATAAATTACCAAATCCAAATTAAATAGTGTGAATATCTTTAAATATCTCCCATATAAATCCCATGCCCTAATGTTGGCAGTTACAGAGCATATAAATAACATATATGACGTCACATGATGTATTTATTGTCAACAATAAGGGTAAAAATGTCAAGTTACTAAAAACAAATATTTTCATTATTTAACACGTTTGGTTTAAAAGCAGAAAATTAGTTTTTGCAGTAAATAATTATCTTTTCATTACTAATTACATAAAAAGAAAAAAAAAAAAGAGAACAAATTAGATGCTTTCTTTTTTAATGTGAAGAGACGTATTTGCCCTTCGATGAAATTACAATATTACCCATATGAATCAAAACGCACCGTTTTGCAGGCTATAAAACGGTCGGTGCTTGGCCATCTACTCTCGAATTCGATCTTCTTCTTCTTCTTCTTCTTCAACCTCGCCTCTGTATTTTAGAGAGAGAAACAGAGTACCAGTAGAGAGAGAAGCATAACCAAAAACGAAACCCGATGGGAAATTGCCAAGCCATTGACACAGCATCTCTAATCATCCAACACCCAAACGGAAAAGTCGACCGATTTTACTGGCCGGTAAACGCCGGCGAGATCATGAAGTCAAATCCCGGGCATTACGTCGCCCTTCTCATCTCCACCAAAATCTGTCCATCAAAATCCACCGCCGGAGACCGCCGCCGTGATCATGACATCCAAACAAACACCACAAATTTCAACTCGGTCCGATTAACCCGAATCAAGCTTCTCAAGCCGACCGATTCCCTCGTTCTCGGCCAAATTTACCGCCTTGTCACAAACCAAGGTCTGTTTAATTCCTTAATTCTTAGCTTATTTTCACTGTTCATCCGGTTCTGAATTTGGTATTGTGGGTTTAGATGTGTTGCAGGGTTTGAAAGCGAAACAGGAAGCGAAAATGAAGAGAAATTCGTTGGATTTTGAAGGGAAAGATGGAAATTTGGAGAAGGGATCAGAAGGAGAAATGAATCAGGTGGGTTTTAATTAATTTAATGATTAAATTTGATTTCATGAGTGAAATCTGAACATTTTAGTTCCAATTATTTTGCAGGGGATGAAATGTGAGAAAAACAGAGCAGTCTCGTCGGCGGCGAAATCGAGAGGGTGGCAGCCTTCTCTGCAGAGCATTTCCGAGGCCGGAAGTTGAGGGTTCGAGATTTCCGATCAAGAAGATATAAAAATGAACAGAAAATGGGTGATTTTTCAGGAGTTTTTAGACTCAGATTTTGTGCATATGTAAGGAATAGTTCATTACAGAAACAGAGCAGAGAGAGAGAGAAAAAAAAAAAAAACAGGGGATGAAAGGGTGTATTTGGAATTTCACTTGAGAAATTGAAATTGGGTTTGGAAGATTAAAATAATTCCCACTTGTTACTATTTCCTATTTTTGTTCTCTTTTTACTTTCATTAAAAGAAAAAATCAAAATAAAAAGGGTAATTTTTTTTTAATTGAAAAAAAAACTAAATTAATAAAAAATAATCCACAAAAATATATTTAAATTTAATAAAAATAAATACTATTGATTCAGACGGTTATATTTTAAACTTTGGATTTTAATTTTTTTAATATTACTTGAAAATCTAAAAAATTTCAAAAATAATATTAATATCCTTAAATTTATAGATAAGACGATTTTCGAGTATTTTTTTTTAACAAAATTTTAATTTTTTCCATAAAAAACAAAAGAGTAAGGTTGCACAATTTTTTAATAAAATATAAAATTTATGAATATTTTTTTTATTATTATTAATTTAGCTTAAAAATAAAATTTTAAATTTAGTATCATTTTGTTGAACTAAAAATAATTATTATTTTAAATTCTTATTAAATTTATAAATCGTCAAAGCATTAACATATACTCGATATTTATTATATTCGAGATCTGAGGTTCAAATCTCGTAAAATTTAATTTTGAAAAAAAAAAAAAAAGTAATAGTTAAAGATAAACTTTAAGTTCAAATCGAACGAAAAAAGAAAGAATATAATGAGATTGAGATGGGATTGTGGTCACATCATATCATATCAGACATTCAATCTTATGTTTTTTGCTTTTCGACAACATGGGACCATTCCATCTCCAACGTTGGACATCGACAATCCAACCCCTCCCCCTTCTAAGCTTAGACAACATTCATCATTACCCTTTTGAAAATCTAAGAATGTTTGTTTGTTCCCTTTTCCACCCCTACATACTCCCCTTCCTCAATTCGACCCAACGAAAGATCATTTAATGCAATCGTTATCTCTCATAAATGATACTTTGAACTTTTCAACTACATTAAACCGTTCTAATGTGAGATCCCATTCACAGGAGAACGAAACATTTCTTATAAGAGTGTGAAAACTTCTCCTTAATAGACACGTTTTAAAATTAGGAGGCTGACAGCGGTACATAACAGGTTAAAGCGGACAAGGCGATGGGCTTAGACTGTTATATATAAAGATTCAAGAAATAACATAGACGAGGTCAATAACGTGTCGAGTTTTGAGTATGATGGGTGTTTGAGAGAAGGGAATGGGGAAAGTTGAATGGATGTGGGGCATGTAGTGTTTGAGATTGTGTAAGCAAGGGAAATAATGTTAAAGGGGATGGGATTTTGACCCAAAAAGGGGAATTGATAGCAATGAGTCGCATGAGGCACTGAGGGTGAGTGCTCTTTTGCTTGTCTTTCTGTGCCATGCAAGGCCACGCAGCATGCTCATAGACATACCCCACCCCATTACTGCCGATCACTATGCATTTTCACAGACAAAGCAAGAACATGTTGCACCCTTTTGCTTTGTGTTTGTTGCTACCTTACACTTTCAATTCAATATTCATTTGCCTTCATCATGCATCAAAAGTGTGGACATACTTTGACTCACTCTATCAATTATGTATTCACATTCACGGTTTCTTTTATAATCATTTTACGAAATCGGTTTTATCGTTCTTGCTATGCGTGTGAAATGATCGTATCTCTTTATACTTCGTGACTCTTATACGGAACAATGAACGAAAACTAAGATGGAATAGACTCACTTATATGGCTAGTTTACCTATTGTAATATGACGAGAGACTATTTCACCCGAAACAAAAGGATCAGATCCATCGACACAGCATGCAACAGCTCATATACAAAATAACTTATATTCATTTACCTTACCTATTGTGGACCTGACCTTCAACGTTTAACCTTTCATAGATAAAAAAAATAAAATAAAATAAAAATAGTTGTTTTGAGAGTGAATTTTTTCATAATGATTCAAGTAGGAATTATTATGAATTGGGTAGGTCAAAGAACTTAGAACCGATAAATTCCGAACCTTTTGATATCATAAAAAAGAATGGTCTCTAAAGCCTATATAGAGTAGACTAAATAATTTGTAGCTAGAAATCGTGATGCTAACCCTAACATATCCTATGCAATAGCAACATGAATCAATGGATATCCATTTACACACAAAAAGTTGATAGGGAATTCATTCGTTCATTATGAGACATGCATTCACTAAAGTTCCATTTTTTTTAAATGGGTTCGATTCAAATTCAAATAAACAAAAAATATGTTCAACGATCCATCATATATTCGAACATTTAATATAGTATGAGAGAGAATATTTTAAATCAATTGAACTATATTTAAGTTGACTTCATCGTATAGATTGGTAAAATGATTTTCACGTGTTCTTTTAAGTAGTTCCTGGACGTGTCATCCTAACAGGCAGAAGATTTTCTATCCATAAATAAAAATTAAATGGGAAAATGAGGAAATGCAAAAATAGGAAGTGGGTGAAGAACCACACATAATGATGGAAGAACAAGAACCATTAATCTAAGGAGCTTTGAAGGGGTTTGGATAACTGCAAGCCCCATAAAATTCTCCTATCCACTAGACCCATTCTTCATTAATATTGCTTCCTTTCTCTTCTTCTTCTTCATTGCCCACCATTGGAATAGGCTTCCCCATTGAAGAATAGCTTAGGAGGAAGCTAAGTTTTCCCTCCGCCATGGTTTTCCCTTTACATTTCCTCCTTTTTCCCATCATGGTCACCTCCCTACCCGTCTCCCCGGGCGACTCGAAGCTCACCTCCCTACCCGTCTCCCCGGGCGACTCGAAGCTCACCTCCCTACCCGTCTCCCCGGGCGACTCGAAGCTCACCGTCGGTTATTACCAAAAGACATGTCCCAACTTCGAGAAGGTCATTCGCGAGACGGTCACGAGTAAGCAAATCACCAGCCCTGTCACTGCAGCTGGTACCCTTCGTCTCTTCTTCCACGACTGTTTTGTTGATGGTTGTGATGCTTCCGTCCTCATTGCTTCTAATTCCTTTAACAAAGCGGAGCGTGAGGCTGAAATCAATCACTCCCTTTCTGGTGACGCGTTTGACGTGATCACACATGCTAAGACCCATCTTGAATTATCGTGTCCTGGTATTGTTTCTTGTGCTGATATCTTAGCTCAAGCGACACGAGATCTAGTGGTGATGGTGGGAGGGCCGTTTTATAATGTGGTTTTGGGACGAAAAGATGGAATGGTTTCGAAATTGGAACACGTGGAAGGGAACCTCCCTGAAGTGAAGCACACGGTGGATGAACTTGTGGATTTCTTTGGGCAGAGAGGATTCAGCATCCAAGAAATGGTGGCACTCTCCGGCGGCCACACCATTGGGTTCTCTCATTGCAAGGAATTCTCGGACCGGCTGTTCAATTTCAGCGCCACCACACCCACCGACCCCGACATCTACCCCAAGTTTGCCGACAAGCTGAAGGAAATGTGCGCCAATCGCGAGAAGGATACATCCATGTCAGCATTCAATGACGTGATGACACCTGGCAAATTCGACAATATGTACTACCAGAATCTCCCACGTGGACTGGGGCTACTGGCCACCGACCATGCTCTGGTTAAGGATCCTAGGACGAAGCCGTTCGTGGAGCTTTACGCCGTTAATCAGACGGCGTTTTTTCACGACTTTGCTCATGCTATGGAGAAACTCAGCGTTTTCGAAGTTAAGACGGGAAGGAAGGGAGAGGTTCGACGAAAGTGCGACCTCTTTAATTCCATCAAGAAGACGTGAGACATCGCTTCTTCTTTCTTTCTGTTCTTTTCGTTTATTATTTTTTTTTTTCTTTTTTCTTTTAACAAATATTCAAAACACGAAAAATAATATGCAAATCAATCAATGTTGTTCTAGGAAGAAGAAGGCCAAAAAATCTTTTTTTTTTTTTCTTTTTTAATTTTTTTTCTGAAAATTGGTGTTTTGTTTGTTTTTTATTTCGTCCCTAAGATGGGAATGATTTTATAGTGCTTCTCATGGTCATTATGTATTTCCTTTTATATAAATATTTCCTATTTATTTATTTATTTCCCTATATTTATAGAGAATAATTTTGAAATTATCAAAATATTTGGCTAAATGGGCGAGTAAGAACTATTTATTTGTTGAGGATTATTATTGAGAGTGTGTCTCTTAATTACTACCTTCATTGATTGGTAATTGGTATGAGGCTTTCTGGGGAAGCCCATGAGTGGAAGATCGTGGGTTTATAAGTGAGGAATACTACCTCTATTGGTAATTGGTACGAGGCCTTCTAAGGAAGCCCAAAGTGTTTATAAGTGAGGAATGCAAGCCTTTTGGGGAAGCCCAAAGTGTTTATAACTTTTGGGGAAGCCCAAAGTGTTTATAAGTGAGGAAGCCGATGTGGGGAAGTCACGGCCTCTTGGGAAAGTCCAAAACAAAGTCACTGCCTCTTGGGGAAGCCCAAAACAAAGTCACGGCCTCTTGGGGAAGCCCAAAACAAAGTCACGGCCTCTTGGGGAAGCCCAAAACAAAGTCACGGCCTCTTGGGGAAGCCCAAAACAAAGTCACGGCCTCTTGGGGAAGCCCAAAACAAAGTCACGGCCTCTTGGGGAAGCCCAAAACAAAGTCACGGCCTCTTGGGGAAGCCCAAAACAAAGTCACGGCCTCTTGGGGAAGCCCAAAACAAAGTCACGGCCTCTTGGGGAAGCCCAAAACAAAGTCACGGCCTCTTGGGGAAGCCCAAAACAAAGTCACGGCCTCTTGGGGAAGCCCAAAACAAAGTCACGGCCTCTTGGGGAAGCCCAAAACAAAGTCACGGCCTCTTGGGGAAGCCCAAAACAAAGTCACGGCCTCTTGGGGAAGCCCAAAACAAAGTCGCGGCCTCTTGGAAAGCCCAAAACAAAGTCGCGGCCTCTTGGAAAGCCCAAAACAAAGTCACGGCCTCTTGGAAAGCCCAAAACAAAGTCACGGCCTCTTGGAAAGCCCAAAACAAAGTCACGAGAGTTTATGTTCAAAGTGGACAGAGGCCTTTTGGGGAAGCCCAAACAAAGCAATGAGAGCTTATGCCNCTTTTTTCTTTTAACAAATATTCAAAACACGAAAAATAATATGCAAATCAATCAATGTTGTTCTAGGAAGAAGAAGGCCAAAAAATCTTTTTTTTTTTTTNTCAAAGTGGACAATATCATATCATCGTGGAGAGTCGTAATTCTTAACATGGTATCAGAGCCATGACCTTAAACTTCATTGTGGAGAGTCGTGATTCCTAACATAGAGAGTACATGGTATCAGAGCCATGACCACTTCATTGTGGAGAGTCGTGATTCCTAACATGGTATCAAAGTCATGCCCTTAAACTTGTTAGGAATCACGACTCTCCACAATGGTATGATATTGTCCACTTTGAGCATAAGCTCTCATGGCTTTGCTTTGGGCTTCCCCAAAAGACCTCATTCCAATGGAGTTAGTATTCCTCACTTATAAACCCATGATCATTCCCTAAATTAGCCGATGTGGGACTTCCATCATCCAACAAAACTTAGTCATGGTGATAGAATCCTCAAATATTGAACAAAAAATTGTGAGTCTCGAAGGTGTAGTCAATGACTAAAAGTTTCGAACAGGGTGTACTTTGTGAGGGCTCTAGAGAACTCTATCCTGATAGGGCAGGAATACAGCTCCCACCCTTCCAATTAACGAGAGGCATTTAAATCTTTGTCAAACTAAATTTATCATTTAATTTTTACAAGATGAGACAAAGATTTTAATTAAATAATAATAATTTCAACTAAATAAAAAAAATGTTCATTTAAAGATTAAAAAAATCATGAATAGCTTAATAAAAGTAATTAATATATTAGTAATCAACCATTTTAATTTCTTTCATTTTTAAATTTTTTATTTTTAAAATTTAAGTTGTTAACACTATTTTCATTTAAAAATCATAAAAATAGCTTCTTTTTTTTAATGTTTGGAATTTTGTTAAGAGGTCAAATGTTTTATTTAAAAAAATTAATATTATTGTAAAGAAAATTGTTAAAAAAAATTGCATAGGCAAATTAAATAACTATACACAGTAACTAAATCCTAAAAATAAAATACACTTACAAAGAAGAGAAAAAAAAAAAAAATCAAAACTTAGTAGTATTGGTAGAATACCGGTTCAAGGCAGCACCAGCCCGGCCGGTCCAGCTGACTCCACCGGCGTCGAGCCCATGTCGGCGGACGCCTTCGATCTCAACGGAACCGCTGCCGCCAGTTCTCATCATCTCCAAGATCCTCTTGGCCTTCTCCCGCGCCCTCTCGCTTCCCCTTTCTTCAACCTCTCTTAGAACCTCTACCGCGCCGGCCGCCTTCGCCAATCCCTTGAATCGGAATCCTCCTTGACTCAATGCGTGCAGCGCAACCACACAATTCTCCCGAGTCGACTCGGAATCAATCTCTTTCTCCCTCAACATCCCGACCAAACAATCCACCGCGTTCGCATCCAGCATCGCCGATCTTCCGTCGGCACAGACGGCGAGATTGCACAGAATCAACAGGATTCGGCTCGCAGAGCCTTCGATTCTCGTCGACGATAGAAGTATTGGAACGGCGCCGAGTTTCACTAGTTTCACACGGTTGCTAGGGTTTAGAGTCAAATGGTACAAACAAAGAGCCGAATCGTTCCTCGTCCGCTCACTCTCGGATCGGAGTGTGTTCATCAGTACCGGTAACGCGCCGAGAATTCCAATCGCCATTTTGTTTTCGTCCTCTAATGATAAACTGAACAGAGCACCGGCTGCGTGTTCTTGAGATTCCGCGTATCCGCTGTCTAAAACGTCGATTAATGACGGAACGAATCCTGCTCGGAGGATCTTCAATTTGTTCGACTTCTCGAGGGAGAGATTCACGACGGAAGCAACGGCATTGATCTGGATATTTGTAGATCTGGATGAAACCAGAGGAAGTAGTGCGGCGAGGAATTCCTTTGTGCATAAAGAAGCCCTAATTGATTCGTTGGATTTGGTCAATTTTCTTAGGGAAATCACTCCTTCTTGTTGTTCGAATTCATCGCCGCTTCTGAATTTCATGATGAGATGAGATTCCTCTTCTGAATTTGGTGTATACGAATCGGAACTTCCTCTGTCGAAGCTCGAAGAGGACGAAGAATGAGCGGCGTAACAAGAGGGTTGCGTTTTGAAGGGCAAAATAGTACTTTCACGTACGATCTCCTCCGTTTCCGGCGGCGAGTTGAGTTGAAATCGGTTGACTCGGAACCCAACCTCCGTAGTCGCATGAACTGCAACTCCCGGCGGTTTATCGGCGACGCCTCTTAACAACTCGCTATCAGAAGTCTCGAATCGATTCTCTTGTCTCTCCCTCTCCATTAATTGACGAACAACGAGTTCAATAGAGGTGTACTGAGGGGGTCGTGGGTGTTCGATTCCGTTGTCATCGCACCATTTGAGAATGGTGAATCTCATGTTTCTGTTGGTTATAACAGAGGTGCAATCCAGTCTCGACCCATCTTCAAGCTTCGGCGAAAACCCCAATTCTTGACAAACTTGAACACAGAGGCGCTCGAACGTCTGTCCGGAGGAAACGACAACCGGATCCGCCATTAACGACTTCGAAATTTCGCAGAGGTACTCTCTGGGATACTCTACCGGCCGTTCAGGTTTCGAGTCCGACGAAGATCGGTGGTGGAAGATGGAGAGTTTCAACCTGTGATTGCCATGGCCAACCATTTCTTAGTTAAAAACAGAGCAAAAAAAACAGAGGTCTGGAGAGGAATCAACGGGTTCGATCAATTTGGGCGTTGAAGAGTTTGATTTATGGCAAATTTTCGGAGAATGTGATGAAGACTAGGTCGGAGATTGACTTTCTGAAATTTTCTTTTTACCGGAGAGTAAGTCTTCGCTTCAGATTCAACGTCCGGCCGGCCGCCGCGGCTGCATTTACCGTGCCCCCCACCCGCCGTCAAATTTTATGGACTATTTCCGTTTAGTATTTGTAAAATTATATTTTTTTTCCCTTAATTTTATTGATTTAAAGTCAATAAAAATAAAATAAAAGCCATCGTATAATACGTATACGGGCTGACGGCAGCAACATTTTGAAGGGTCCAATCATTTTTTATATTTTATTAAATATATATTTTTTATTATTTCGGAAATTCGTTGGCAATTAATAACTAAACTCATTAATTATCTTCAAAAAAAAATTAACTAATTGAAAATATTTTGTTTAAATATTTTATTTTATTACTCCGATAAAAGATAACATAAATATATCGTACTATATATTTTATACTACGATGAGTAATGTAACAGTTTAAACTCACCGCTAGTAGATATTGTCTATTTAGCTTGTTACATACCGTCGTCAGCCTCACTATTTTAAAATTCGTCTATTAGAGAAAGACTTGCATACCCTTATAAAAAAATGTTTCGTTACTATCCGAAATATTTATTTTATTTATTATGGGTTTAATAGCATTTTTTTTTCAGACTATTCGTATGTTTGATTGTCATTGTATTTAAAATTTTAAAATTTTATTTAAAATAAAATATTATATTATACGATAAGTAAATGTGTGTAAATCGATCCCGAACATTTGAAGTTGCTTTTAAAAACAGCTATGAACTCGACCAAGTCTAATTAAGAGCTACAACTTGTGTATTAGTTTAATTGGACGATTTATTCCATCTTATTTTAAAATTCCAACAGCTAAACTTTGACCAATGGGATATTTTAAGAAAACCCCTACACGGCATTTTCATCCCCACCACGTATGTATTTTTCAAATTAACTATAAATACGTATTTTTCAAATTAATCATAAATATTTAACATTTTTTAAAGAAGTATAAATGTACTTTAATCATTAAAATTAATTTTAATTGCACGTTCATCTAGTTCTAAAGTTGGGATCGAATTTTGACTAATCAATGACAGTCTCGTTTATTAATTTTGTAACCTCAATTAATTATATCTAATTCAAATTTTGAAATAATATTTTTATTAGATAGGAGAAGTATTTTTCACTTAAAAAGATATATATTAATAGATGAAATAATTTTATGTTTCGAATTTTTTAAAATAAAAATAATGTCAAAGCAACTCTATCATATAATACAAAAATATTATGTTTGATGTGGTCAACGGAGAATCCGAAGAAAATAATAATAATAAAAGAAATATGAGCAAAAAAAAAATAATGAGATTTAATAGTTGGCATTATCCATTGATTTGGACTTGGTTAAACTATAAAATGTTTTAATCATTTATAAGGTTCAACATCAATAATTATATTTCAGTTATTTTTTAATTATTGTAATGAATGCATATTTAAGGTACCCATTTAGGAAGCATAAGATGTGGACATTTTCTACCACTTATGCTAATTAAACACTATTATTCATAAATTGCGATAAATTAATTTCTAAATTGTTCGAAAGTGTTTAAAAAGTATTTAAAATTTAAATTTTGAGCCCAATGTCTATCTGACATGTGGTTAAATGCTCATCTCTTATCAAACCTTTTCACTTACTTTTCATGTTTAATAAGTGTATGATCATTCGGTGAAATCATGTCTACTTCTATCGAACATGAATTGCCTCAAAATATACTATAGAAGGACTAAGTAGTCATCAAACATTCCTCTGACTAAGTATTATAATCTCTCTTATCTATAAGGTTCTATTAAACACACATTTAAAATCGTAAGATCATATTTGGTTTGAACCAAATAGATACGGTAAAAGATTAAATTATAGTTTAATAAATAATATTTTATTATTAAAAAAAACGAGTTAAAAGTTAATGAAAATAACTTTCCTTTCCAAAAAAATAAAAATAAATAAATCTGAAGGAGAATGGGCTGACTGGAAGCCCACATTACGTATTTTAGTGGGCTTTTAGGCCCATTTTAGAAATTTTTAATTATATTTAATATTTGAGGATTTGGTACGATATTGTCCACTTTGAGCATAAGCTCCTGTGGTTTTCTTTTGTGTTTCCCCAAAAGACCTAGATAGTATTCTTGAGTTATAAACCCATGATCATTCGCTAAATTAGTCGATGTGGGACTTTCATCCAATAATGACTTAACGCTTAAGACCCTGTTACTAGCAACACACCAACAATTGTCATCTATCATCTCGTCAACACCAAAGTTCGTTAGCTCGTAGAAGTAGCGTAGTCACCCCTTCCCGACCCGACCCATGTACAACACAACAAAATTGAACATCTAAAAAAGGAGTACAAGTCAATTATCGTTGAGCTAGTTCGGTTCAAGTTACGGAAAAAAAAAAAACATGTTTTTATAAGTCAATTTCTTGGAAAAGTTAAAAAACATGGACACTTTCATATCCAACACAACTTTATGCAAAAATGTGAGCAGGCCATCAAAAAGAGAATCCCTTCAGAAGAATACACTGAATATGCATTGAACTAAATAATAAAGTTGCTTAAACAAAAGACATATAATTAAAACATGTCTCTCTGTCTCTGTCTGTCTCAAAATAGTTGCAAAACAATAACAACGAAGAAAGAACACAGCTTTTATCAGTAAAATTCTAAGCCATTAAAAAAGTTCTTCACTTTGACCTAACTTTTTTTGTTTTTTGTTTTTGTTTTTTTTTTTTTTTCTCAGCTCCCACCACCAACCCACTTTCCTAGGAAACAAACAGAAAATCCTCGAGAAAATTTTCCCTTCCTCTTTTCAAAGTGATTTTGAAAAGAACAAAATAAAAAAGGGCATTCTTTTGAAGGTACCATCATTATTTCTACCCAAATGGGTTTCTTTCCTTTCAAGAATTTAAATCTTCTAGACTCCTAGCTTGCTACCCACAGAATAATCCATCAGTAATAGTGGTCAACTACTAAAGTTTTTAACTTTCTCGTGCTAATTATGAACTCACCTTCGAGTTTCGTGTTAATTTAATAGGTTAAAATACGGTAAAACAAACCCCAATTAACCGACATTGTCCTCTTTAGATTTTCCCTTAAAAATATTTCTACAGTATATAGAATCACACGGTATCAAAACACGATGATCCATCATTCATCAACAATAGTGGTCTAACTACTAAAGTTGTAAACTTTCTTGTGCTAATTATGAACTCAACTTCGAGTTTCATGTTAGCTTAAAAAATACCGTAAAATTTCGAAACTTTTACAAGGGATCTATAACAACTTTAGGGAGATGTTTCCACACCTTTATAAATAATGTTTCGTTCTCATCTCCAACGAATATGAGATCTCATAGGATAAGAAGGCGAGATAAAAAGATCTCGAATTTGGTTTAATGGAACTCATTAGCGGTAATTTAACACGGTATTAGAGCAAGAAGGATAGGACATAATTATGTAACACATCCGCTTTAAGTCATCAATTTGAAGAAGAAAACAAAACAGATGTACGAGGATTGAATTGATGAGTGGATGCATGTTAATTCTACATGTCATGCTGGCATAGTATAAGGCATAATAAAGAGTAAATTATTGAAAATAAATAATAATGAGAACTTACCATCATAATTACAAACCCTAGAATCGAAAACCAAAAGTGGTGCTGAACATGGCGGCGGCGGCTGCAATTGCTTCCAACAAGAACATAAACAGCTATTGTTCTAAGATTCTGCAAAACCCAGATGAACAAAATGGAAAAAAAGGGGAAAAAATTGTGTCTTTGTTATGAAAATGATGAAAAAAGAGAAACCCAGATGGGAAAATTTGAGGAAATGTGTAAATGTTTATGTTATAGAATCATAAAAGAGAGAGCATTAAACCCCAGATGGGATTGATAAGTTGTAACACAAAAAGACAGGAACTTTAACAGCTAAAAACCAACTACAAGTAATTTGTTGTTGTTGTTGTTGATGATGATGTTCTTGCTGTTGTTGTTGTCGTCGTTGTTGTTGTGTTTGATGTTTGATCTATCAAATGGATGATGGATCTAATCGGACCAAGATGCTTGATTCCCCGGAAGAGCATCGGTTTAAAGAGAGAGAAGGAGGGTTGGAATGGGAATAGGAAGAAGATGAAGATTAGGGTTTTGTTGGCTCATCATTAATGGGCAAGAATGGCTTGGAGAGAGAAAGGGAGATGATGGTGGTGAGGGTGTAATGATGATGGTGGTGGTGGTGGAGGAGGTGGTGGTGGTGGAAGAGGTGGCCGAGGGCATCATCATGATGATGGTCATTTTTGTTGTGTGCCTTCTACTCTCTCTTAATCAACACAAACAGAGAGAGAGAGAGAGACATTGATTATTAACCCTTGGCCTGCCTGCCTATGCTTCCCTCTCTCTCTCCCACTGGAGAGAGAGAGAGAGAGAGANATAAATAAATCTGAAGGAGAATGGGCTGACTGGAAGCCCACATTACGTATTTTAGTGGGCTTTTAGGCCCATTTTAGAAATTTTTAATTATATTTAATATTTGAGGATTTGGTACGATATTGTCCACTTTGAGCATAAGCTCCTGTGGTTTTCTTTTGTGTTTCCCCAAAAGACCTAGATAGTATTCTTGAGTTATAAACCCATGATCATTCGCTAAATTAGTCGATGTGGGACTTTCATCCAATAATGACTTAACGCTTAAGACCCTGTTACTAGCAACACACCAACAATTGTCATCTATCATCTCGTCAACACCAAAGTTCGTTAGCTCGTAGAAGTAGCGTAGTCACCCCTTCCCGACCCGACCCATGTACAACACAACAAAATTGAACATCTAAAAAAGGAGTACAAGTCAATTATCGTTGAGCTAGTTCGGTTCAAGTTACGGAAAAAAAAAAAACATGTTTTTATAAGTCAATTTCTTGGAAAAGTTAAAAAACATGGACACTTTCATATCCAACACAACTTTATGCAAAAATGTGAGCAGGCCATCAAAAAGAGAATCCCTTCAGAAGAATACACTGAATATGCATTGAACTAAATAATAAAGTTGCTTAAACAAAAGACATATAATTAAAACATGTCTCTCTGTCTCTGTCTGTCTCAAAATAGTTGCAAAACAATAACAACGAAGAAAGAACACAGCTTTTATCAGTAAAATTCTAAGCCATTAAAAAAGTTCTTCACTTTGACCTAACTTTTTTTGTTTTTTGTTTTTGTTTTTTTTTTTTTTTCTCAGCTCCCACCACCAACCCACTTTCCTAGGAAACAAACAGAAAATCCTCGAGAAAATTTTCCCTTCCTCTTTTCAAAGTGATTTTGAAAAGAACAAAATAAAAAAGGGCATTCTTTTGAAGGTACCATCATTATTTCTACCCAAATGGGTTTCTTTCCTTTCAAGAATTTAAATCTTCTAGACTCCTAGCTTGCTACCCACAGAATAATCCATCAGTAATAGTGGTCAACTACTAAAGTTTTTAACTTTCTCGTGCTAATTATGAACTCACCTTCGAGTTTCGTGTTAATTTAATAGGTTAAAATACGGTAAAACAAACCCCAATTAACCGACATTGTCCTCTTTAGATTTTCCCTTAAAAATATTTCTACAGTATATAGAATCACACGGTATCAAAACACGATGATCCATCATTCATCAACAATAGTGGTCTAACTACTAAAGTTGTAAACTTTCTTGTGCTAATTATGAACTCAACTTCGAGTTTCATGTTAGCTTAAAAAATACCGTAAAATTTCGAAACTTTTACAAGGGATCTATAACAACTTTAGGGAGATGTTTCCACACCTTTATAAATAATGTTTCGTTCTCATCTCCAACGAATATGAGATCTCATAGGATAAGAAGGCGAGATAAAAAGATCTCGAATTTGGTTTAATGGAACTCATTAGCGGTAATTTAACACGGTATTAGAGCAAGAAGGATAGGACATAATTATGTAACACATCCGCTTTAAGTCATCAATTTGAAGAAGAAAACAAAACAGATGTACGAGGATTGAATTGATGAGTGGATGCATGTTAATTCTACATGTCATGCTGGCATAGTATAAGGCATAATAAAGAGTAAATTATTGAAAATAAATAATAATGAGAACTTACCATCATAATTACAAACCCTAGAATCGAAAACCAAAAGTGGTGCTGAACATGGCGGCGGCGGCTGCAATTGCTTCCAACAAGAACATAAACAGCTATTGTTCTAAGATTCTGCAAAACCCAGATGAACAAAATGGAAAAAAAGGGGAAAAAATTGTGTCTTTGTTATGAAAATGATGAAAAAAGAGAAACCCAGATGGGAAAATTTGAGGAAATGTGTAAATGTTTATGTTATAGAATCATAAAAGAGAGAGCATTAAACCCCAGATGGGATTGATAAGTTGTAACACAAAAAGACAGGAACTTTAACAGCTAAAAACCAACTACAAGTAATTTGTTGTTGTTGTTGTTGATGATGATGTTCTTGCTGTTGTTGTTGTCGTCGTTGTTGTTGTGTTTGATGTTTGATCTATCAAATGGATGATGGATCTAATCGGACCAAGATGCTTGATTCCCCGGAAGAGCATCGGTTTAAAGAGAGAGAAGGAGGGTTGGAATGGGAATAGGAAGAAGATGAAGATTAGGGTTTTGTTGGCTCATCATTAATGGGCAAGAATGGCTTGGAGAGAGAAAGGGAGATGATGGTGGTGAGGGTGTAATGATGATGGTGGTGGTGGTGGAGGAGGTGGTGGTGGTGGAAGAGGTGGCCGAGGGCATCATCATGATGATGGTCATTTTTGTTGTGTGCCTTCTACTCTCTCTTAATCAACACAAACAGAGAGAGAGAGAGAGACATTGATTATTAACCCTTGGCCTGCCTGCCTATGCTTCCCTCTCTCTCTCCCACTGGAGAGAGAGAGAGAGAGAGAGAGGGAGAGAGAGTATAAGGTAGGGTGGAAGCTTTTTTGTGGCCTCCTCCCTCACCCAAGAGAGCTAGTTCTCTTTTAGATACTACTATCTCAACCCTAAATTATTCTACTAGACCGTTCTATTTCGATTGTCGGGCTTTTAACGTTAGATATACTAGAGAAAGTTTATTACGAGATAGTTAAAACGTAGCGGCGTTTTAGTCCACCCCTAATAGATATTGTTTGTTTTGACTCGTTACGTATCATTTTTAGTCTCACAGTTATAAAACGTGTCTGCTGTAGAGAGTAAGAGTGTTTGCTTAACCTACCACACCTATATGGTATGAAACTTATCTTATTTATAATCAAATAAATTACAGGGATATAGAAAGAGTCAAAGATACATATGGTAAGAAGTCAAATATCTAGATATTTGACTATAATAAAATATAATATATATGATAAACTATAATTTAGTACTAAATATCCTTAAGAGAGAGGTTTTCACACGTTTATAAGGAATGTTTTCACATCTTTGAGTGTCAGTGTCCTTGTTGGAACACCTTTGGCCTTGATATCATTTTTCGATTTGCGTAGGGACTATGCTAATCTTCTCTGTCGACGAGAAAGAGAGTTTTACATTGGTTAATTAAGACGAAGATCATGAGAAAACCAACCAAAAAGTCGAGACATTATGGTCAAAATGGATAATATCTATTATTAATCTGAAGTTATTAAATACATGAAAAGGGGCAGTTAATTAGAAGTTAAGAGTGATTAATTTAATTGAAGATGGTAAAACTAAAAAGGGTGTTTGTGACTTTATTGGGTTTTGGTAAAGAAGGGAATATTTTGTTTAACAAAAAAATTAATTTTTACGTTTAATATTTAAAAAATATTTAATGGTAAATAAAAAGAATAAAAGTGAAAGTTTGTAGAAAGTGTTAGTTTCGAGAGAATAAACAGACTGTGAGTGTACTGAAACATTATCTGAACTCAAATTTCTTTGATCAAATAATGATTCAGTCTTCATGGGGACAATCAATTTGATTCCCTTATATACTTTCATTCTCGCTCGTATCTTTCAACCATTCTTCTCTAAATCACTCCCGCTCTCTTTCAACAAAATCATTAACCACGGGTCGTTATCTTGAATTCATATTCAGTATCTGATAGGCTCGACATTTCCTTGTATTCCCTCTGACATGATGTCACAGCTCAAGCCAACCGAGAGTATATATCGTCTGTACAATTTTAAATGCGTCTACTAAGGACAAGTTTTCACACCCTTATAAGAAACGTTTTCTTCTCCCCTTTAACCGACGTGAGATCAAACAATCAGGACTGGACCCATTTCCATAGTAGACTGTTTCTAAACTGTGAGGTTGACAACAATACGTAACGAGTCAAAGCGAACGATAGTCTTGAGCTATTACAAATGGTGTTAGAGCTAATCACCGAATGACAAGAGGCATTGGTCAGAGTAAGGCTAAACTCTCTCACTGTGAAGCTAACAGCAATACGTAAGAGACTAAAAGAAACAATATCGGCTAGTGGTGGGTTTGAGTTATTACACATGACTATGTCACTCAGTTCTCAGCTCTAAGAATGAAAAGTATCTCCACAGACTAATACAAGTTATTTTGAGTTGAGAATTATGATGAATCTTTTGGATTCCTGAATACTTTTATGGTATATTTTTATACTTACTCGATTTATTTGGAACCGATACACGAATTAATAATAAGTTTTTATTTTATTTAATATAATAAAATAATGATAATAGTTTATTATTATTATAATAGTAAGGTTGAGTTTGTGTGTGGCCGAATGAGCTGTTTGGTTCCAAAAGTTGGGGCTGTCATGATTGCTTGGTAGAAAGGGTGGGTTCTGCACTGTCCTTTGTGGTACAGAACTATCTCGCTCAAAAATCGGGTTACAATTTAACTCTACCTTATCTTACTTAACGATTATGAACATTAATAGTTTATGACGTCTGTAACCTGATATTTAAGTTTTATGAAATTTTAATTATTAATATAAATAACTCGATAATTCAACTTAACCCGAAAAATAGAGGGTTAGTTGTGAACTATATTGGGTGGTTCGAGTCACCAACCTAACCATATGAAATTTTGGATTGGTGCAAAAGATTTCTCAAACTCAATTTGTGTACACTCTTAATTTTTTATTTAAATATTTATTTTTTTATTAGTTTTTCTTACCTTAAATGAATTTTGTCTTTTCGTGCTATAAATTATAATTATTATTTAACTAATTTCAATAAAAATTAATTTAAACTAGTAAGATTTATATTTACGAAATATAGTCTACAGAAAAGGGTCGTTGGGTCGGGTTTTGTTGCGTTAAGGGCCCGGGTTGGAGTGTTTGCACCGAGTTGAGTTTTGGGCTTTTGATGGATCAACATGTTGGGCTGAAAGTGGGCCGAGATGGAAAGGCCCAGTTGATGACGCATGGGACGACGGGTCGTTAAGATACCAGAAGGGGAAACGGGTTGGTGAGGAGAGGTCGAAGAGCGCGGGAAGATGGCAAGCACAGTCTCGTTCTCTTTGAGGACTTGTATCAAACAGTTTTCGGCTCTTTCGAAGCGAACGCCGGTCGATTTTCCGATCAGAACCAGAATTAAGCGATTTATTGTTACCTGCAATACTACGAGACATCTCCATTTTGAAACCCTAACTTCCCGCCAAAAAGATCAGGTTCATCTCTTCGTCGACGCTCTTCTCGAATGGAACAAGGTACTTGGTCTCTCCATTTTATTGGTATTTGTTGTTGTTAGCTTTAATTTGATGGCTGCATTGTTGAATTTTCATAGAAAATGAATCTTACGGCCATTACGGAAGAAAGCGAAGTGATGGAAAGGCACGTTGAGGATTCTCTCGCGATTATACCTCCAATTCGGAATCTGTACTTGTCGCATTGTTCGACGATTCCATGCGATAGCATTAAACTTGTCGATGTTGGAACGGGGGCCGGGCTTCCTGGATTGATTATAGCTATTGCTTGCCCAGGTCAACATAATCGATTATTATGATGATGAAAATGCATTATGTGCGCTACGGATCATTCTTTGATATAACGTATATTGATTGCTTCCTTATCCTTTGTTTTTTTTTGGGGGGGTTTAACTTGGGCTATTTGGATGGACTAGAATGGCAAGTAACGTTGATGGAGTCTATGAATAAGCGGTGCCTTTTCTTGGAGCACGCGGTCGGTCATACCGGTTTGACAAATGTTCATGTTGTGCGAGGAAGAGCAGAGGTACGTGGACATTAGCGTTTACGCAATTAAACACCCTGACCTAATTACCCATTCAAGTTTGATTCTCTTGTCTTGATTAGTTCATATACTTAATGACTAATATCGATTTTATTAAACAACGAACAAAATTTCTAGATTTTGCGATGTACCAATAGTATGTCTTCAAAAATGTGGAAGAGACACCTTTTTTGCATGAGTTGTGGTAAAGAGATTCAACAGTTCCTGGAAACGGTCTCGATTTCATCATTATATTCACTGTATTGTGAATACTCGAAGAAGTTTAAGTTATAATGAGGGTTCCCCTCGAGAACAATTTTTATTTCCTATGAAGTATTTGATTTATTATTTGAGAGAGAAGGGGAAGAACACTTGCTCGTGGCTCCAAACTTTATTTGTTTAATATTTAATGTGGCAGTGATATATCCTGATGTAGGGCAGAATCTGGGACATGATCTTTTCTTACGAGAGAAATTTGATGTAGTAGTGGCTAGAGCTGTTGCAGAAATGAGAATTTTAGGTACCATCTAATTTGATATGCATAAGTTC
Organism: Cucurbita pepo subsp. pepo; assembly: GCF_002806865.2. NCBI lineage: Eukaryota > Viridiplantae > Streptophyta > Magnoliopsida > Cucurbitales > Cucurbitaceae > Cucurbita > Cucurbita pepo. The sequence goes on along the minus strand of NC_036657.1, from coordinate 1,284,462 downwards.
TACGAATCTAAGTTGTTTTACTTTTGCTTATTATTTTTCTCTGATATCTTTTCTTCAGCTGAATATTGTCTTCCTATGGTTCGTGTTGGGGGTTTGTTTTTAGCTGCCAAGGGCCATGACCCTCTTGTATGTTCTCTATCCATTAGCATTTTGAACGTCTACTCTCTGATTGTCTTGTCCTATTATTTTGGGACTGTATGCACTTCGTTACCATCATTGATACCGTTATTAATTGTTTTTTCAAGGTAGAGGCATTTGATGTGAAAATCTCCATTTCACTTCAATTTATTGCAGTTATTTGTTTTATTTTCCATACTTGAAAGTAGTCCTCATTTACAAATTATAATGCACAACAAGATATTAATTTTTATATGGTCAATCCGAAGTATATGTACAGATGCTAAACAATATTGTAGTGAATAATATAAATATAAAGATCTTGTGGTTGTGGATAGGTGGTAATTGTACCTTTTTACCACCATTTAAAATAGACTTATTTTGATTTAGGTCAGACCTCTTGTATACTTCGTGATAATGATGCAATGAAGAATCTTGTTTCTAATTGTGGAGATTTCTTTGAACTGAATTATTTTGAGTTGGCATATATCTAATTCATGTTGAGAAAGTTTATTTGCTTAAGTGGTACTCCTTTGGATTTTATATTTTATATAATCTTGTTGATTTTTGGTTTGTTTCCTTTTTTTTTTCTCTTTTGCAATTTTCGCATTGTCAGGAAGAAGTCACAAATGCAGAAAAGGCAATTGAAATGATGGGTGCTTCGTTACTGCAAATATGCCCTGGTGTGTTTGTCTTTCTGTTGGTTTTCCTGCAATGTCATAATCTCATGTGTACAGTAACAAAGTCAAACAAATTTGTGTGTAATTGAGGATTGCTTTATAGTACAGAGGTCTCTTCCTGAAAAGACACTCCCACTCTTAGCCCGTAGGCAGTTGGTTTTCTAGATACTTATACTAAGTTATTCCCATGTGTACTTGAACTACAAGAAATATTCTGATGCTGACAATTTCTGCTACCGTATCTATATCAACATGATGTATAAACTACTGAATTGGCCATTAAATATTTGGAATTTGCACCCATTCCAATGGATTTTGTCAAACTTATTTTTTTTTTGGCTTATGTTTTGCTTGCAAGAATTTGAATCTTTGTTCTAGTCTTTGGTTTGATTTATAGGATTTTCTTTGATTCTCAGATATGGGTTGTTCGTCTAATTTGCACGTAGAACTTAACAAATTGTATTATTCTTGTGGAAAAATCTTTTTCTCGAGCAAAATTTGATTTAAAATTATTTCCTTAACTAACTGTACTGGATTATTTTATTTACAGTTCGATCCACGAAGTAATTTACCTTATGCTTTAAATTTAACTTTACCCCAACTCTATGATGTAAATATTGTCTAAAGGTCCTTTTTTTTTCTTATGCAGTGGAATCACATAGTCCATATGGGCAGCGAACTGCCGTTGTTTGTTTAAAAGAACGGCACACTCCCAGGAAGTATCCTCGTGATCCAGGTACACCAGCGAAAGCCCCGTTATAATCATCTGGGTGTTCAGTTTGGTTTCATTTCACGTGTTCTTCTCAACGTCAACCAGTTGTTTATTATGCATAATGATTCAGGTGTGTGAGTCTATGATAATCACCTGAAGATAGACACCCTGTTATTTGTTGTGCATATCAAACATCATTTCACCCCGAGTAATTCTTATATGACATTTGGTTATTAAATTAGTATTCAAATTTATTTCCATTTTGGATTTATGTGTTGGTCTTTCGCCCTCCCGCCATTACCCCACCAAGTTCATCTCTTTCTCTACATCGACATATATAACTCCACCCTCGAAAGGAAAGGATGATGAAATTTAGTACAACATTTACTTTTTCGTATGAACTCTTATTTTTCTAAGAGTAGTATAAAGTAAATCTGAGTTCTTAATAAAATTAGTGATAAGGCGACAAAAATAACCATCATTATTTCATTGAGAGAGTGTCTAAAATATACTACTACAGTTGATTTGTGGCTGCCATAATCCTTGTTGAGGCATGGGGAGTTGCTTTTTGGAATATTTTATAGGTAAAGACTTCTGATCATCCATAAGATGAACGTTTATTTGTCTTCCTCATAGCTTTTCATAGATGCGATGGTGTAAATGATTTGCCATCTAATCGCTTTTCTCATGTCCAAGTTATCTATATTATTGCACTGCACCACGGACAAAGGAACAAACCTTGCTGAACCCAACCTGGAAAGATTCGCCCAGTGGAAAAGTTTGATAAACCGTGTCGCCAGGTATAAAGAACGTAAGCTGTACTTATAATTGCTAGATTAACTTGGTTTGAGTTTAAGTATATGATTAAACTTGTTAATATATAGAAATTTGGATGCAGTGTCTTATTCGATGACGATGTTTAGCTAAACTTCCAAGTTTTGAATTAATTAACACCACTCTCTTTAGTCAAAAGTAACGAGCTATATTGTTTGAGATAACCTTGTTTATTTCAATCTTCATGCAAATATCTCCCAGTTTTAGGCCACAGGTTTTGTATGGAAGTGTCCATCCATTTTTCTTGTATTGTTTATTGAGACTTTTGGGTCTTATCATTTCTTTTGGTGAATGATTAATTAAGATATAATTGTGAATATTGCATTTCCGTCCTTGCATTCCAAGGCATTCAATTTTAGTTTTTATATTAAAAGTATGCATTTTTTTTTTCTAGATATAGTTGTATCCATTCATTACTCCATTACTTATTCTATTTAAATAGTAAACTTTTTTAGTTTCTTATTATTTAATATATGTTGTAGCTTCAAGGTAGAAGGTTATGAATTTTTTTCCTTCAATAGTTGTAGAGGTGAGGATGTAAATTTTCAATTTTAAGAGAATATATTTAACTTAACAGTTAAAAGGAAGTTCTTTTTGTTAGATAGACGATCTTTTTTTTTTTTTTTTTTTTTTTTTTTTTTTTTTTTTTTTTTTTTTTTTTNTTGCAGGAAACAAATAATCTGTGGAAAACCAAAGGGAATTAGGTTGGTATATGAAAAATGACTGTTTCCTAATCTCGCTCGACTTGTAAATCTGTAATATGCCAAGTAATAGGTAAAGTCTTTCACGCTTGATTTTTATAACATTTTTCAGGTGAAGATATTTTCAATTGATCCTTATGATATTTGGCTGCCACGTTTGCATAGTACAATAATAACTCGTTAATTTTCTTTTACATTTTTTTTTTGAAAAAGAAGCCATTGATGACAGCTTCTCGTTCAATTATTTCATTTATATAAATGTTTCGACTTATGTATGTTAAATTTACTAGGTATAAAGACATTTACTCACGTAGAGGTCAAGTTAGAAGCCAGGTTTGAATTCTCCATTCTTATTTGTTGAACTTTTTTTAAAAAATCTCGGTCTTGCTATATTTTAAATTTAAAATTTGACTTTGATGTGAACAATTTGTTTAATTATATGTTTTTTTTTTTTAATTAATAGGGTGTTTTTTTGAATTAAAGGGGTAGATGCTGGAAATTTTGACACTTGGTAAGGAGAAATTGTTATTATATGCATGAATGTCAGCAGCATTAATAATTTAATTATGGTCCATGCCCTATATTAATTCTTGTTTTACCAATAGAGCCCCACAATCCAACTAATTCTTGTTTGTAAAGAACTCATTTGCACAATTCTTTTTTATGGATCCCACTTCTACAAGAAAGGTATCATTTGAGGGGAAAAGTGCAAAAAAGATGTTGCAAAGGAAGGCTCGTGTGCTTTTCCTTTGTTCTTATTAGCATCATTTGGCTTTGCATCTCCACTATCCCTAATGTGTGCTAATTCATGCACGGTTTTGAAACTTCTAACGACCGTTATTATTAGATAAGTTTATAATGAAAAATATGCACACAAAGTGTTCGTTCTTAATTTATGTCTATTGTTGGACTCATTTGCATAGTCTATTATAGTGGAGGAAGCACAACATATCAATTAGGATTCAAAGGATCATTTGCATAATTTTCTTGCGTTCCTCGAGTTGCTAAGATAAATGGATTGGATTTATGTGCGAATTGATAAAGTCCAATGTTGGATTTATGTGCGAATCGATAAAGTCCAATGTTGTAAATAGTTCATATCGAATGTTGTAAATAGTTCATATATCTCAATATCCCTACTGTTGTCCACCCAATCACATTTTAATACAATACACCTGAAACTAAAAGAGCTTAACGTAATGAGATTTTTATCTTTAGCACTAAAAACCTAACTTGTTGTAGTGATAATTGTGCAATGTTCATAATCATAACGGATGATATAGAAAAGAAAAGAAAAAGTTAAGACTTCAAACATAATAAATAAACACGGGACCTTTTTTGAAGTTGAAATTTGTCTTTAAATTGTAACTTTAATAAGAAACAAACAAAAATAATCAAATATTTAAAATGTATAAAATGAAAATAGAGTGAGGATAAAAAGTATAGTTTAATTGGTGGGCACACGATAACTCTCTAAATATTTGAGGTTTACTTCATCCATCCATTTCTAATAGACCACAAAAATCAATTTTAGAAAAATGGCACATATCAAATACCAACTCTTATAAATAATTCTTATAAATAATGTTTACACGAGTATAAATTCAAATAGACCTATTACTTTCAACAAAAGTCAAAGATTTGAGTCTTCCACCCAATATATTGATAAAATTTGAAGCCGAACATGAGAAACTCATAATTCTATAATCTATGCTTTTATATCTCGATATAAATTGAATTTAAATTTATTAACACTATAAGTCAAGACTTTTTATTATAGCTCTCGTCTAGTATGTGTCTCGATTAGTCAAAATCTTCTCTAATTACAATCGTGTTAGACTTTAATGTACGATTTAGTCGAGATGTCCAATATCTAACTTGCCATCAAGTCCACGCCTACATAAGACACCACCAATAGCTAGTAATTTCATTCTATTGTCTTTATCATTTAGACACAAAAGTGATTACCATTTTATCTAACTTTATTTCTTTCTATTGTCTTATCAAACTCATGGATAGAGATATAAAAAAAAGCCACAAGATAATATCCATAAAAAAGAAAAAAAAGAAAAAAAGAAATACAACTCTAAAAAGAAGTCTCTAACATATTCAACGTATTTTAAAATTAATCCGTCTATTATACATAAAATTGATATAATAAATACATAATTTAAAAAAGGTTGAGTTAGTCAAAGACTCCTGTAGAAACAAAATGGAAAGTTAATGAGTTATTATATACAATCTTGAATTAGATAGCCTATATATACTCTTCAAAATTCAAAGTCCTCGTCGTATACAAACCTAAAAGTTATTAACTAAATCTTATGTCAAACACTCCAATGATAACCCATAAAATGGCGTCTCAACTGTGATATCAATATACGAATGACTGTCTGTTCTTGAAATATGTGATTTCTTACTTTCTGGTAAGATGACTACGGTTAAAAAGCACAGAAATATCAAAGATCCAAAATAAAATCCTATTTCTATAGCTTCTAAAACTCGATTTTAGGCTTTAGCCTTCCCTTACTTGCAAGCTAGAAGCGAGCAATGCCTCTTTAACGAGACAATCTGTTGCCCTATCATAAAAAGAAATTTTATTACTTCTTCATATTTGATGATCCAAAAGCCAAATGCTTAGGATTGGCCATAGAGATCACTCACTTGCAAACCATACTTTCCAAAAACACAATTCACTAAACTCATTGATAATATGTACACAAATCCCTCAAAGAACCCCAAAAAAGATCAATAAAAGTTTCAATTTAAACATGAGGAACACAAATCTGCCACGCCTTGATATCACAGTCCAAACCACCACTGTAAACCATTAACGACCTGTCGTTTTGGTTGTACCGATCAACCGCCGCCGCCAGACATTTCACGGGACCGTTATGCCCTTCCAAAACCGTCAAACATACATAATTTCCGCTTCCGGCGACGACCCTTTTCCAAATTCTGATCGTCTTGTCTGCAGAGCCACTACAGACCAAATCCAACACCACAGCCAAACACAATATGGCCTTCGAATGGCCTCTCAACACACCCACCAACTCCATAAATCCACCCCCTTCCTCCTTCTCCCAAATCAGGACCGACCTGTCGCAGGCGCCGGAAAATAAAACCGACCCATCGCCGGCGAGGGCCAAGGCATTAATTCCCGAGCTGTGCTTCTCAAGTGTTTGGACCAAAAAATGCCTTTTTCCATCTGGGTTTTTTCTCCAGACTTTGATTCTCTTGTCCGTCGATCCGGTGTACACGTCGCCGTCGCCAGCGAGCGCGACGGCGTTTATGGCGTCGTCGTGGGCTCCGGCAACGGACTCCAAGCATTTGAAATCGGAAGTCCGCCAGATTTTGAGAGTCCGATCCCACGAGACGGAGTACAGAAGCGACTCATCGTTTGACAGAGCAAGAGCCGAAACCGTATCGACATGATGAACCCATGTGCATTTCTTGTGCCGTCGGATCTGGACCTGATTATTGGGCATCAAAAGCCTGGCCGTCCGGTCGCCGAGCGTTGGCAGCGTGGCCAAGCGCGTGTACTTTTGTTGTTGATCGAAATCATTAGAGATTTTCCAAACGCGAATTTTATGGTCCTGATGGGCGCTGTAAAGTTTATCAGATGAAACAACTAGAGATTTCACTGCGCCATGTCCGGCAGTAACCATATTATTCTGAAACTCTTCCTGATTTTCTTCACAGTTTTGAATTGGGTTTCGTCTCCATGATCGGATTTCTTTGTCGGATGAACCAGAGTAGAGGAATTTTCCGGCGAGAGTCAGAGAAGAGATGTAAGAAGAGTGACCCTTGAAAGTAGTGAGACATGGAGAAGAATAAGAAGAAGAAGAAGAGTAAGATCGATCGAAATATGTGTCTGAATTATGAAAAGCTTGATGGTACTCCATAATTCCCATTTGGAGGCAGTGATCGTTCAAGGAAAACGATGACTTGGGGCAACTTTTTATAGATGATTCTTTCTTTTCTATCTGTTGGCAAAAAGTGGGAGAGACAAGAAATGGCCCACTTTGGTTTCTCTATCTGTATAATTTTGGAGAACATGAAACGTAGGAAATGGTTTTTAAACAGCCTCTAATTGACCCGTATTTCTACTAGTTCCACTCTCTATCCGCCATGCATATAGAAGCTACAGCAGAGCTTGGTTTTTCACTCTCACAGATTTACCATCTTCAAATTTGACAACATCCTATTCGGATATTATCTGTCTACCAACCAATTGACGGCCCAGATTATTTTCAGACAAGCCAAATATTGTATCAAAAACATGAAATCCGAGATGGGTTTACTCCAATTTGGCTGAGAAATCAACTAATGGGGCTCTGTTTTGGGTTCAATAATTGACAGTGACGACTTCTGGGGCCTCTCCATGAACCAAAATCAGCTTCCAAGAAAGCGGACAACCCCTAATTCCTTAGAACTACAAATACAATTAATCAGGACTTATCCTAGGAAAGTTCTGAGCTTTAATCTCAAATTAAGTGGCTCTCTTTTGTTCTTTTCTGTTTTTCTCCCTCCTTAAAAGTGGAAGACAACTCAATGTATCTCAGGATCCATATTTGATGGGTTTTTTCATTCTTTCTTCCTTTCATAATTTATTTGGGGTTTTCTCTTTAATCTGGTAAGATTCGATTGCAAAGGAGGGGAGCATTAATATTCCACATTCAATTAAAAAATTTGAAGAGGAAATGAGGGGAAAGGACCTGAAAGGGATATTTCTTTCTCACACAATATTTTGATTACTTTTCTGGTAGGATTTGGGGATAATTCTTTACTTCCCCACCCACTAAAGTAAATTTGATATAATAATATTGAAAAACCCATAGGCTATAATCTAAATTAATGTACATATGCACCACATGCTTCTTTTCTGGAACATATCTTTATAGTTTGCCAGCGCTAAAAGGCTAAAACGCAAGTGTTAGTGAAATCATTGAGACTATTTAGGAAAAATAAATACCCCCTTCTCCCCTAAAAGTTCCCCTAGTTTTGGCTACGTTTTTTCTAAAACATATTCCTCCCTTACCCCATTTATTTCATTCTGGTCCTTTGATTCTTCACATCCCTTTTCATTTATAGAAGCTGGTTTCTATCAAATTTTGAAAGGATCTGCCGAGTTTTATGACAGAATGGGTGAATTCAAAGTAGAGTTTGTGAAATCTTGAAGGTAAAATTAATAGATTAAAAAAAGAAGACTAAACCTTCCAATCTCTAGTTGATGACATACATTTGAACAAGTATAACATTGAGGAAAATAAGTTATGAGTGAAAAGGATATCATAGTTTTTTTTTTGTGACTTGAAGATTTGGACTTGGTCTGAGAAAATTGATACAAAGATATTTTTATCACGCTATAATTTTATTTTTCTTATTTTCTAGATGGACATAATGGGCTCAATCCTAGAAATCTTGACTCTAGTCTAATAATATTGACTAACTCGTGAATTAAGAGATATGTGTCCCAAAAATGTTGACTTTGGGTTAAATGAGGAGGGATTTCTACCACTAATGATAGTTTTACAGGCAAAAGTTCATACAGTAAAAAAATTACTCGAGATTCGATTGTTATCTTTGTCAGATAAGACAAAACGTCCTTTAAAACATTCTTTGTGCTCCCATTGAAGGAATCCTGATCCAACTTCGATATGTGACAAAAGAGCATGGTAAAGTTGGTAACATTAGGTAAAAAGGTGAAGGTAAAAGAAGAGCAACATGGTAAGAAATTGGATATGATTTTAAGAAACAGTGGTAATAGTTTTTACATAGAAAGGAAGGAGAAGGGTTAATAACAGAGAGAAGGAGGATGGGAGTAGGGGGGGGAAGAGCACATGGGTCAAGGCTTGTAACTTTCCAATAGATTGCATTTTGGCCTTTCTGAGCTGCCCCTCAAGTGCTCCACTGAATGGGAAATTTGTTAGACGTTTCTGGTAAGAAGAACCTTTTTTGAACAGCTTCTCTCTTTGTTTGTCTGCAAAAGGACACTCCCATTGCTTCCTTTGAACCCTTCAATTTCTGCCAAGTGTTTGGCTCCCTCTTCTCTAAGAGTACTCTTTAATTTTGCTTGGTTCCAATTGATTTCTTCCCCATCCTTGAGTGCCTATCATTTATGCTTCTTTTCAAGGTTTTCATTTTGTAGTTAGGCCTTTGTTTCATGCCTTTTGGGTAACAGTAACTCTGTCTTTTTCATTAATGGTCTACTTAGTTTTAAGTTTTTGTTTGGTAAGAGGAGAAAATAGTTTTTATTTTTGAACTATACTATCATAACACTTTATCTTCAATGGAAAATCCTCCCCTCAACGTTAAACTATATCTCTAAATCTTATAGAATTTTGGAACAGATCCATTTCTTGGCGGTTTCGTTCATTTCCCTTGTTAACGAAGTTACAAGCTATCTTGATACTCAAAAGTTTACAAGACGTTTAAGTTCCTTCTCCATATCGTCTTGAATTTCGAGTATTCTTATTTTTAGTACTTAAAAGACTATTTTTTCATCCAATATACCAAACTTATATGAAACAAAGTATGTGATCCAAGAGTATACCATGTTCCAAAGGATAGGTTGCTTGCCCCCTCCCCTTCTATTATTCCTTCTTTTATCAAAGTAATTTCTAAAGGTTAGATTATACTATGTCAAAGTAATTTCTAAAGGTTAGATTATACTATGTTCCAAGATTGTGACTCGAGACTCAAGTCTATATTAGGCACCTATTTGTTCGTTTACCAAATTCGACAAGACGTCGTAAAAGCTTTACCAAGGATTGCATAGTGCTTCTTGCTCAAAATTTGTGGCTAGGCTCACAATACTCATACTTTTCAATTAGTTTAGCTCATGTCTTCAGGGTCAACAAGCCAGACCTGGGCGTTTTCTTGCTATCTTTTCTTGAACGTTATATAGTCTTTGGATAGTTTTTCTTCGAAAAGCTGAAAACCAATGTTCAAGGCCCTAAAATTTCATGGATGTTCTTGGTAAACTATTTGAATTCAGTGTTGAAAATTAATAATTGATAACGATAAAGCAGGGGAAAATTATAAGTTGCGAAGAATACTTCGCTACATCAAAAGGAAGAGACTAATTAAAAAAAAGGTATAAAGCTAATTTTACAAATCTAGATTGTTCCAATAAGATATATGGGGTTTGTTGGATGAATTATTGACATTTTATCAAATGTTTCCTCACTATCCTTTCAAAAAGAGACATCATGAATGGATTTGAACATATATTGGGTAATGTGATCCTATCAGGTATGCCTTTAAACCTAGGAAATAATGTGAAAGTACAGAACAAAAGACACAAAAATGTGTAGGAAATTGACATACCACCAGATTTGCTCTTTTAAATACCTTTTCACTTCTATTCAGCTAGTTTTCCCTTTCACCTGATTTCACAAACTCCTAAAACCATGTATATAATACTTCCCTGATATATAAACAAAGTAGACAACTAGTCTATCTTCATTGTTAAATATACATAGGCATAGACTCTTGCACTAAAATATGGTATTAGGATAACAGAGTCCCCACATTTTTTTAACGGTATTATATCGTTCCTCTTGGACTTGAGCTCATGTAATTTTGCTTTTGAACTCTACCAAAGAGACACCATCATACCAATGCAGTTATTTTCTTGGTTAACTGCCAATGATCTTCTTGACTTCTAGTTCATCTGATGTCATATTGGCATCCTTAACTCATGGTTTCCTTATCCCAAAATCATAGTTTGAGTCTATATAGGGACACTAAACCTCCACCGGTCATAATCACTATGCTTGTGAAAAGTGTTTATTTAGGCTTTCCCGTTCGGGATTTCCCTCAAAGTTTTCAAAATGCGTATGCTAGGGAGAGGTTTTCACACCCTTAAAAAAAAAAGTTTTGTTCTTCTCCCCAACCGATGTGGGATCTCACAAACCACCCTCCTTCGCGGCCCAGCGTCCTCACTGGTACTCATTCCCTTCTCCAATCGATGTGGACCCCCCAATCCACCCTCCTTCGGTGCCCAGCGTTCTTGCTGGCACTCCACCTCCTCGCTGGCACATCGCCCGATGTCTGACTTTAATACCATTTGTTACGGCCCAAGCCCACCGCTAGTTGATCTTGTCCTCTTTCTGCTAGGAAGAGGTTTCCACCCCTTATAAAGAATGTTTTGTTCTCCTCCCCAACTGATGTGGGATCTCACATTAACAAAGAACCATTTTGAAAGCAGTTCTCCAAACAAACTAAACAACTGGAAACATTAAAACTAAAACCGTACTACAATCATATGGGTGTGGCATATATCCATACGTTTCAAATAAAAGCGTGTAGTGATTGCCACTAGACCCTGAAAAATAGTGTATGAATTATAGTGGGAAGATAACTAAGAAAACAAGCACTTACATCATCAATATTGGCCACCACTCCACCAACAACAAGCTTAAAGACATAATTGCACTAAAACCCTACTTGTTCATTGAATTCCCAATTTGATAACAAGTTTTTTGGATAAGTTTATCCAACGGACAAAAATTGCAGGCATCAGCCATCTGCTAACAGGATGGTTGTTATTATAATTTTTCTGTGACATGAATAAATAAAGCTAAAGAAACGTCTCCATAATAACAAAATGATGATAAAATATAAATGATGAGATGATCTGAATTTTCTTTTGACTACGATATGGAAATAATGGGGTTTTTGGTTTAGATTTGATTACCAGACAATGTCCAATTGGTTACAGCTTGGAATCCCTATCCAAATTCTCAATGTTGGTCCTGTTAGGATCGATACCAGTTGTTAGGATCGCACAACAACGCACACGCTCGATCTAGATGAACACAAAGAGAAGGATAGAGAGAAGTTGCAAGGAGAACTCTGGCTAAAAGGATTTTTTATTGATGACTTCAGGCATGTACAACAAGAGAGTACAGAGAATAGAAAAGTACATTTAAGAGCTTTACTGGACGGGATATATATATGGTTCAGTCTACTAAATATAGCTTTACCAGATTTAACCATCTACTATATATAGCTATGTACCATATATAGCTTTACCGGATATAGCCATTGACCAAGCTATAAATACAGGGAGCAGACTCCATAACTCAACAATTCTCCCACTTGGAGACTGATCCTACACCATACCAATTAGGGCTTTGCATAGCTTTAATTTTCCAACATCAACACATTTTGTCAACATGTCTGCTGGATTCTTTGCACCCTCTATCTTCTCCAAACACATATCGCCTTCTTCCACTAACCTGCGAGTGAAATGGTACCGTCTTCTAATGTGTTTTGTTCTTGAATGATAGACTGGGTTTTTCACCAACTGTATGGCACTCTGACTATCTGTATAAAGGATCTTCTTGCACTGCTTCCGGCCTAATTCTTCTAGATAGTCTGTCATCCATATCATCTCCTTTCCAGCTTCAGCTATGGCCACGTACTCAGCTTCAGTAGATGAAAGAGCAACGCATTTCTGAAGCTTAGACATCCAACTCACTGCTGTTCCATCTATAGTGTAGATATACCCAGATGTGCTCTTGCTGGAGTCTACATCTCCACTCAGATCAGCATCCACAAAACCTTGCAGAACTACTTTGCCATTGCCATAACAAAGTGTAGTATTGGATGTACCTCTCAGATATCTTAGAAGCCACTTCACAGCTTCCCAATGTTCCTTCCCTGGATTTGCCATGTACTTGCTAACAACTCCCACTGCATGTGTTATGTCAGGTCTAGTGCAGACCATAGCATACATCAAACTCCCAACTGCAGAAGCGTACGGAACTGATGCCATGTGCTCACGTTCCTCAACTGTCTTGGGAGATTGCCCCTTTGACAATTTAATATGATTTGCCAAGGGGGTAGTCCTGGGTTTAGCGTTATTCATCTTGAATTTGGACAACACCTTCTCAATGTACTGCTCTTGGGATAGATTTAATGTGCCAGCAGATCTATCTCGAGAAATCCTCATCCCAAGGATCTGCTTCGCTGCACCTAAATCTTTCATCTCAAATACTGAAGACAAGCTTGCCTTCAGGTGGTTTATCTCCCTCATACTTGATCCAGCAATTAGTATATCATCCACATACAGGAGTAGAAACACATAAGAATCAGTGTATTTCTTGAGGTAGCAACACTGATCCTTTTCACTTCTGTGGAAACCACTCTTGCTCATGAAGGAGTCAAACTTCTTGTACCATTGTCTCGGTGCTTGTTTCAGTCCATACAAGCTCTTATTGAGCTTACACACCATGTGCTCCTTGCTTGGAGCTGCAAATCCTTCGGGTTGTTGCATATAGATCTCCTCGTCTAGATCTCCATGTAAAAATGCCGTTTTTACATCCATTTGCTCAAGGTGCAAATTCTCCGATGCAACAATACTCAGTAGAATTCGGATAGTAGTTAATTTCACAACTGGAGAAAAGATCTCAGCATAATCAATGCCTTTTCTTTGTGAATATCCTTTAACTACTAACCGAGCCTTAAACCTCCTTCTGCCATCTGGTTCAACCTTGATTTTGAACACCCATTTGTTCAACAGAGCTCTCTTTCCTGTAGGCAACTCAGTCAGCACCCACGTATTATTCCTTTCAAGTGAGCTCATCTCATCATCCATGGCTTGCTCCCACTTAGTTGAATCTTCCACTTGTAGGGCCTCATCAAAGGACTCTGGTTCTCCTTCGTCAGTCAGCAACAGATAGTGTAATGAGGTTGAATATCTGTCTGGTGCTCTGGTAGTTCTGGATGATCTTCTCAACACCTGTTCAGGTGCAACTTGCTCCACGTCTGGTTCTTCAGCAATAGGATCAGCCACGTCTGGTTCTTCAGCAATAGGATCAGGAGTTTCTTGAGCTTCTGTTGTACCATCACTGTGTGAATTTTCTTGCCACTCAAATTCAACTCCCACTTGCTTCGTAGTCTCAGAGTTTATCTTCTCTCTGTCCTTGTACATGACATTTTCATCAAAGGTCACATCACAGTGTCTTAGGATCTTCATATTTTTCTCATCCCAAAACCTATACCCGAACATGTCAGAGCCATAGCCTATGAAGTAGCATTTCACAGCCTTAGCATCAAGCTTATCTCTCTTCTCTGGATCAACATGAACATATGCAGTACAGCCAAAGGTTCTCAAGTGAGAGTACTTGAGTTCTTTTCCTGTCCATACTTCTTCGGGCAATTTGAACTTCAAGGGTACTGACGGCCCTCTATTAATCAAATATGCTGCTGTGTTCACAGCATCAGCCCAGAATGCCTTTGGCAATCCAGAATGAATCCTCATGCTTCTTGCTCGCTCATTCAAGGTTCTGTTCATCCTTTCTGCAATACCATTTTGTCTTGCCTTACCGGGAATTGTTCTTATTAATCTAATTCCCTCAGCTGCACAAAATGTTATAAACTCTGATTTGTTGTACTCTCCTCCATTGTCAGACCTCAGGCATTTGATCTTCAAGCCGGTCTGATTTTCAACTTCAGCTTTCCACTTCTTGAAGGTGGTAAACACATCTGACTTATGTTTCAGAAAGTAAACCCATACCTTCCTGCTGAAGTCATCGATGAAGGTGACGTAGTACCTTGATCCACCAAGTGATGAAACTGGAGATGGTCCCCAGACGTCTGTATGGACCATTTCCAACCGCACTTTCTTCGGTTCTCTGGCAGCCTTTGTGAAACTAACTCGTTTCTGTTTGCCCATAACGCAGCTCTCACAAAGACCCATATCAACAGATTTTAAGCCTTCTAAAGCTCCTTTCGCAGTGAGCATCTTCATTCCTTTGACGCTCATATGTCCAAGTCTATTGTGCCATAGACTTGAATTGGAAGCACTCTCAGCAGCAGCAGTCATGTTTATACACTCTGCAGTAGTGTATAAGGTTCCAGATTTTGTGCCACGCGCAACAACCATGGCGCCCTTCACAATCTTCCAGGAACTCTTTCCAAACTCTGCTGCATAGCCTGTGCTATCCAACTGACCAATAGAGATCAGGTTCTTCTTGAGACCAGGAATGTATCTGACATCTTGTAATGTCCATTGATTTCCTGCTGGAGTTTGTATGGAGACATCTCCCTTTCCTTCAATCTCCAAGGTTTTATTGTCGGCAAGATACACCTTCCCGAAATTTCCTGATTTGAAATTTCGAAACAATTCCTTACTTGGAGACGAATGGAACGATGCACCTGAATCCAAAATCCAGGATTCAGCTGGGCTATCCACACTAAGGATTAAAACGTCCTCAGCATCTTCTGTTGTGTATATAGAATCATCATCATCTTCAGATTTATGATTCTGCTTCTTCTTTAGCTTTGTACAATCTGTCCGAAAGTGTCCTTTTCCCCCACAGCTCCAACACGTTACGTTGGGTTTGTTTGGAGATTTTCCCCGGTTCTTTGATTTTGAACGCCCATGTTTGTTTGAGCTCTTTGATTTGCTTCTTCCCCTTCGATCAACACTGAGAGCATTGCCTGATGAATCTCCAGTTTCCCGTTTGCGAATACTTTCGCTGAGAACTACATCTCGAATTTCATCAAACTTCAGTTTATCAGATCCTCGGGAACTGCTGATTGCGGCAACAACAGTATCCCATGACTCGGGTAAGGATGACATCAAAATCAACGCTTTAATTTCATCTTCGAAATTAATTTCCACCGAACCCAGTTGACTTATGATCATATTGAATTCATTTATATGATCCGCAACACGTCCACCTTCAGACATCTGTAGATTGAACAATCTACGCATCAAATACACCTTGTTCATAGCCGACGGTTTTTCATACATATTTGACAGCGCCTTCATCAGATCTGACGTTGTCTTCTCCTTGATGATGTTAAACGCCACGTTTCTGGATAGCGTCAACCGGATCATCCCTAAGGCTTGTCGATCCTTGAGCTTCCACTGTTCCGTGGTCATGGTATCCGGCTTCACCCCCAACAGAGGTTCGTGAAGATCTTTCTGGTACAGATAATCTTCAATCTGCATCTTCCAGAAACCGAAATCGGATCCATCGAACTTCTCAATTCCAATCTTTGAACTTTCCATCTTCACAGATCGTGGTGAATTTTGCCTTGCTCTGATACCAGTTGTTAGGATCGATACCAGTTGTTAGGATCGCACAACAACGCACACGCTCGATCTAGATGAACACAAAGAGAAGGATAGAGAGAAGTTGCAAGGAGAACTCTGGCTAAAAGGATTTTTTATTGATGACTTCAGGCATGTACAACAAGAGAGTACAGAGAATAGAAAAGTACATTTAAGAGCTTTACTGGACGGGATATATATATGGTTCAGTCTACTAAATATAGCTTTACCAGATTTAACCATCTACTATATATAGCTATGTACCATATATAGCTTTACCGGATATAGCCATTGACCAAGCTATAAATACAGGGAGCAGACTCCATAACTCAACAGGTCCCATACATGACAGTGGCGATGTAGTCAGCAACCTTTTAGTCCAATACTACATCAAATCCTTCGATTTCTTGACAGATTTTTCATCTCTCAAGCTGCGATTTGAAGAAGGGGATCAGAAACTGAAATCAGTTTCAATTGAACCAAAAAAAAAAGGGTTCGAATGACTGTTCTTTCTCGCGATTATTCAATCCCCAGAATACAGAGGACATGTATAGTTCCAAATGAGAAATCAGTAACAATCAATAAGCATCAACGAACAGAGAAACTCACATGGAAATTAGCAAAAAATTGCTTCAACGTTTACTCGATCTGCAGTCGATTATGAAACCCTGCATATGGTATGAAGAAGATGAAGATGAGCAAATTTTGGCCTTCGCTATTTTACCCACCACCGGGAATTCATCTTAACTGCCGTTTTTCGTACCCCCCCCCCCCAAAAAAAAAAAAAAAAAAAAAAAAAAAAAAAAANAAGAAGGAAGGTAAGACTTAAAACTGTAAGCTTTGTGAAAATAAGAATAGTTATTTTTAGTTCATCTACTCCTCAACCATATAACTTATCAACCCATGCATGAATTTAACTGGGTTCGTGGTGGTGGAGGAACTCGATTGAAAAAAAGAGGGCAAGATATCTAATAAAACCGTCCTTAGAATTAAGATCTCACAAAGAGAAAGATATCAAATATCTTGAGGTTCTTTTTGTATATTATATAGATGACCAGATCCGCAAGGGCCATGATTGGAAATTGTTTGATCATCTTTTGGAAATTGTTTGATCGTCTTTCTCCGAGTAAGAGGCAAAACATAATCAACTTGAATTAGGGACAACTATTCGATATCTTAGTGAAAGTCATTCACTTTGTTATTTTATAAATGTTTTAAAATTACTTGCACTAATAATTCATAATAGTGCATAAGAAACTATGAGACTGACTATCAATAGTATGAAAGTCTAAATATCTATTCTAAGTCGTTGTCATCTAGTTCTAGGTCTTACTTTTTGTCAAATATTCTAACAAATTTAGAAACTCAAAAAGTAAAATTCAAACTTCTTTTTCTATGTAATTCAACCAATTATAATCGCTCTTATAGTTTATGGTCAAATATCGTATCAACAACGTGTGACAATAGGAGAAGAAAAGCTTCACATCAAAGTATATATTTATGAGCCTCAAGAAATTCAAACGTAATTTAACTAATCAAAACATCGATCGACTTTGAAGATCAAAATCAAAGCTGATATAGGACAACCCCTTCATCAGATCACATATTTTTGAGCTTTAAGAAGATTGGAAGCAAGAATTGCTGTGATTTCAATCTAGACATAATTTAAGTAATCAGAACATCAATAATAACCATCCTTAAGGTTAGAAGTTCTTTCCCAGAATGATAGTTCAAAGGGAAAAGATTGTTGAGGGACTTCAAAAATCTTATGGCTTGAAGCAAATGGATGAAACACATAAACAACTAGTACCTAAGTCAACTTCTCTGGTTTGAATTTTTCTTTGCATTCATTTACTTTCACAAGAATTGCATCCAGAAACCTAGGATGATGTCGACAGTCAAGCAAGAGAATAAGATTTCCAGACCAAAACTCCAATATGTATACATTTTAGTTCCAATGGGAAACCACTTTTCAACGAAGGCCAAAAGTGCCCATTTCATTGAACACTGTAGGGGAAAGGACATAGCTACAATAAAATAATAATAACTAACAACTATGTTAGACTTGTTTTCAGGATAAATACAAACAGACAAGAAGCTATTGGAAATGTTTGGCACTTCAAAGATGACCCCTTCCTACGTTGGTGCACTAAGGAAATGCAACCAAGGTCAAACTTTTTTTTTTCCTGACTAATTGCAGTAGAAACAGTGCTCAATCAAGGTAAGCTTATTAAATATTTCTAGCACGAAACAAAGCGCATCAAGATATTTGTATAGGTTTCTTCACTGCTTCAGAATACCATGATTTCCATGCTTCCACGTAATGGGAGAAAAGTTCTTTTAAGGCTGACGATTCCAAGAACAAACACCACAGCATTAGTTTGTATCAAGTTTGAGGATCTTAAAAATTCTAAACTTGTCGCCTAATACTGACCAATAAAGGTTACAATATCAAACATGAGAAGCGTGCTGAAGAATAATTGAAAGTTGTAAACCGGTGGAAGTGCTGAAAAAAATATGAATACGGAGTTTGAATAATTGAAAATTGGAAACCAGTGTTAGGGGTGAATAAATATGAATTCGAAGTTTGGAAATTCAACCAATTGGCCCATTTAGATCCATTATGGCATTTCAAAACAAAACAGCACTTTGTTCAACTGTGTTTAATTAGGGATTACCTTGGTTGTGATACTGAGGGCGGAATGTTGAGGAGAGGCTTTCCCAGTCATGAGTCCGCTTCACATTGTTATTATCTGAGACACTGACCTTAGCTACTGTTACTGGAGAAAACGGTCCAAACTGATAGCTCTTGGAAGTTCGTTCACATTCCTGATCCTGACTGTTCTGGCTATCCTCTTGCGAAGAATTCTCGCACTGCACTAGCTTTTGCACATTGAGACAATGATTTAAACCCTGATAGGCAGAACTTTCGGCCTTAGTCTTCTTATAACTGACATTTGTTACGTCAGTTCCAAATGCCCTTTTTCTGGACTCTGGAAGAACGGTAGGCTCACTCTTGACCTTACCCCTCACCCCCAACCACCTAAACGCAGGCTTTCTTGTGTCAGCTGTATGGGTCTGCATATGATTCCAACAAATGTCAAACTTGAGCCAAAGAACAGCAGAAACAAACACAACACGACGTCTCCGTTTATTTCATGGAAATATAAATGACAATATTGATATGGATATTCCTAGATTTTTTTTTTATAAAAAAAAAAAAAAAACTCATTAAAAATATCTAAATTAACAAATAAGCATTTCACCTGTTTTAAATAAGTTAAAATTTCTCTTGTCTACACTTGCAATATTTTGTTGATATTCTTGTTAAGATTCATCGATTCTTTATGACATAATGGAAGTATTGATTCGCCCCTTATGCCAATGTCAAACCTATAGACATCTAGAAGGATCAATATGTTGATAGAAATTTAATACTCTGGTCAGCGTGCAATAAGGCAGTACCTTTTCAATTAGATTCATAGAAGACAGCACATTCGCAATGTCATATAGCCTCCTTACCTTTGCTGCAAATAACAAAAGATAGTTACTATCAAGAATTTCCCAGTTCACATTCTAAAATTAATAGCAAAGTTTAGGATTACTTGCTTCTCATTATTGATGAATTGTGACCATCTCCTAATAAGAGTTTTGCTGCTTCATCAAGGGAAATCATATTCACCTGTAACGCCAAAATTATTCTATCAATCAACAGAACTCGCACAGAGGATCACCCACAAACAAGTAAAAGATAGGGTGTCATTTTTTCACTCACATGACTGCAAATAAATAGCTTAACAAAATTTTGCGTCAGGAGAGCCAATGACTTTTCCCTTCTATTGTCTGCAGATACTAATAGAAAGAGTAAGGGAACCAGATTGTGGAAGGCAACCTACTTTGTTTAGTACAACAAATATAAAGGTCTGAAATTGAACCAATGAACCACATGCCCTGATGGCCAAACCGTACAAATGTTGGCGGAGGACAGCCAACTTAAACACACAGTATCAATTCAAGCAATCAGAAAAACCAATCTCAAAATAGGCTGATGGGCAACTTCCGAAGATAAAAAAGGGTCAATTGAAATAACAAGGAAAATGCATACCGGCTTTCAGCGATGATGAAGATGATTTCGGCACGGCTGCAGTTGAGTTCTGGCTTCCAGTCGGATTGGAAAATCTTTCATCGTCGTCTTCATCATCCGAGACCTAAATGTGACAAAATGTAAGCAAGGAAACTTCAAATTGCAACCCATACGCACGCAACAAATGGGGAGAAAATAAAATAGCCTACTTTTGCATAATCGTTGCAATCAGATGCACTACAATTCTCCTTCAAGCCCTCTTCCTATCAAACAATTCAAAACTAAATTATTTCCATATCCCTAATGGGAACAGCAGATAAAATGAAATCAGAGCAACTCCATTTTACCCTAAGGAAACCGAATTAACCTACTTTAAGATCTTGTAAGGCCTTAGGGATTGCCCCAAACCCATTCCAGCTGTACTGATTCTTCGCCTTTCTCGAGAGAACCTAAATTACAAGAGGAAAACACGAGCTTAAATCAGCACATACACGGAATCAGAACAAACACAAAATAACTTCAGAAAAGAAACCAAAAAACAAATCCCACCCCGACGCTTTCCAAGACATTCACGATATCGTAGATCCGCCGCCTTTCCACACCTGTACACACCAAAACCCTCAGATTTCAGAAAAAAAAAAAAAAAAAATCAAAAAATCAAAAAACTAAACAGTTCATGCAACAAATACGAACTAGAATTAAACCTAATCGCGATGCGGCATCATCAAGCCCAATCGAATGGACTCCATCGTGGTTATACAAGCTCAAAAAACTGCACAGAACACAGAAACAAATCAAAACCTTGAAATCATCAAGCAAAAAGGCATGGATTACACCGACAGCAAAAGAATCATACTTTGAGCATAAAAGACCAAGGGATTTCTGCTTCCTACTGTAAGTGTGGTGCCTGGAGGAACAAGAATCCGGTAGAGCGGAAGAGGATGGCAGAGCCGCCATCAGTCGTCACAGTCCGGCCGCCGCTCAGCAGATCTAGAACAAAATATGCGGGAAATGGGTTCGGAATTGGAGGGAAGAGAGGAATGTGATAGAGAAATGAGAAAGGAAAGAGAGTGAATTATGATCGTTGAGATGAAAGAGAGTGAATCATGATCGTTGAGATTAAGACGGGAGATGGGAGATTTTAGACTTTAGGCGGGGAAGGGTCTTTCGTAATTTTTGAAAGTTTTTAGTGATTATTTTTGAACAAGTTGAATTTTTACGCGCTCTATATTATTATTATTCGATTTTCTTTTCTTTTTTTTTTAAATAATTTTGTTACGTGTACTTTTTCCATATATAATATCCAAATTAATTTTAGATTTATGTCGTAATATTAAAATGGATATCTTTATTAGTTTAGCTTAAAAAAAAAAATTATTTGTATTAATTTTACAATTAATGAATAAAAATTAAATTAAAAATCGATATAAATAATAAATAACAAATAAAATAAAGGATATATATATATGAAATTAATTAGAGTTTGTACAAGACAATAATAAAACTAATTAAATTGCTAAATTCACCCACCATTCTATTATATAACTTTATAAATCAAATTAATTTACACAAAGTATATCAATTCACATCATATTTAATCAAATATTATACAAACTTATTTATATTCTATAAACTGACAACCAATCAAATGAATTTTTAAACGCGAATGATTCTATAGTTTAATTAGTACCGAAGCACTAATGACCTAAATTTTTAAAGGTCGATGATTCAATCTCACTCTGTAATATTTAAATTTAAGAAAAAAAAATTTAAATTCAAATAAAATCAACAAATAATTTGAAGTAAAAAACGGAAACATTGCTATGAATCCAATAAAGTTTTGCAAAAAAAAAAAAAAAAAAAAAAAAAAAAAAAAAAAAAAAAAAAAAAAAAAAAAANTTGAACTTTTTAGGAAACTTTTTATTATATTGTAAACAAGCACGCCCACAACTCTTTCAAAGGAAAGCAGTCTAGTAGTACTGTAGAGAGAACGTCAATCTCCGTGTAAAATTATACTAAATACAATCTCAAAAAGACTAGAATACATCCAAAAATTATTCCAAACCATGTATCGATGACATAATACACTATAACATAGCCTAATCATGTCAACGTGTTTACTCATAAATAAATCGAAGTTCTTAAACCAAACAAATTGAAAATTTGGGAGATTTATTAAACAGATCAAACATCAAATTTAACCAAACTCTAACAGAGAATTCAAATATGTTGAACCCTACGATGAACTAGAATTCAAATATGTTGAACCTTACAATGAACCAGCTCTAATCAAAGCTATAAGTGAGCACATAATCTCTTAAAACTATGAGTGAGCAGAGAATTCAAAAAATATGTTGAACCAGCTCTGAGCATTACAGATGCAGAGAATTCAAATAAGAGATTATAGATATGTTGAACAGTAGGATGAACAAGCTCATCAAAGCTATAAGGAGGAGCAGCCTTTTGTGCAGTTTGTAACCGAATATTAGTACATATTGTTAGCAAGGGTATATATCAAAAGTATATATCATGGTCCTTTCGGAAATGATGTTAATCACGCTCGAATCTTGATATGAGATACCTAAAACTGATCTAGTCTTGATATGAGATAGCACCAACCAACCCACCTTGAAACAAATGAACTCTGTGTCCACCTGCTTTGTAATATACACATAAATCTCTGTAAAAAGCCTGCATTGTTTACGAATGGAAGACTTCAAGGTATCAACTCCATTCCATCTCCTAACTAGAGCTCCACATACACTAACTTGCCCTTCATCGCACTGAAACTCGCATCATTCATAGCAACAATGGCTTCATAACTTAAATTTGCGAGGAAGACGACCACATTGGCTCTGCAATCTCAATATCTCATTGGCAAAAGCTTGATTACCTGTTAGCAAAAGCCCGTTTAGGACTCGATTAAAAGTGAACTTTCGAGGGAGGAATCCTTTATCGATCATCTCAACCAACAGCTTCCCAGCAACCACTAGATCTTTAGACTCTTTCCTCACAAACATGGCACTAATCATAACATTGTAAGTATCCAAATTTGGTAAACAACCCATGTGCCCCATCTTCTCAAACACACTCAACCCCTTTTCTATGTCACCAGCATCACAAAAGTATCGAATGACAACGTTATATGTCTGAACATTTGGTTCACACCCATCAGTTTTCATTCTCTCTATAAACTCCATAGCCTTATCCATATTGCCTGCATGACACAATCCTCTTATAAGCACATTATATGTGGTTAAATTTGGCACATAACCCCTTTTAATCATATCCTCAAACAACATTACAGCATTCTCCACGCTATCTTTCTTACACAAAACCTGTATCATAGCATTGTAAGTAGCTGTTGAAGGAAGAACACCTTCGCCAATCATTTCATCAAAAACCTTCCGAGCCCTTTTAATTTCACCAACAACACCAAACCCATGAACCATAGTAGTGTAAGTAACAACATCAATTTCAACTTCCCTCTCTTTCATTTGCAAAAAGAACTCCCAAGCTTCCTTAATCTGACCAGCTCTAAAATACCCTTTTAAAACTATATTGTAAGTAGTAATAGTTGGAGTCAAACCTCTATCCACCATCTCCTTCAAAATCTCTAGCGCTTTCGGTGTACGCTTAATCAAGCACCACCCATTTGCAATTATGTTATAGCTAACAACATCAGCCTTAAATTTTCCTCTCAAAACCTTAAATAGATGGTTGTAAGCCATTTCTACACGTTTTGACTTACAGAGGATATCAAGAATGGTGTTAAATGAATGAAGATCCTGACGACAGCCATGCTCCCGCATAGACAAGAAAACCTTGATCGCTCTGTCTGGTTTTCCAGCGCCTACGAACCTCTCAGCTATAATTGCGAAGGTTTTCGAAATGGGTCCAATCCGTCGAGCTCGCATTCGAGCCACTAGAGCCCATACAGACTTGTAGTCGCGCATACGGCCTGCAATGTCGATGGCATGGTCGAAGGAAGACGAGGAATGGGCATAAGATG
This sequence comes from Cucurbita pepo subsp. pepo, assembly GCF_002806865.2. Lineage (NCBI taxonomy): Eukaryota > Viridiplantae > Streptophyta > Magnoliopsida > Cucurbitales > Cucurbitaceae > Cucurbita > Cucurbita pepo. The sequence continues at coordinate 1,260,247 of NC_036657.1, read as the reverse complement.
GATGATACTCGAGTTGTTTGAAGAATTGCAGCGCTTTCGGTCCATGGAACCATAGGCGCTTCAGAACCTTGTTCACAAGTTCAGGCGTAAATTGAACTTGTGATCCATGGAGGATTCCCCTCAAGCTTTTTGGGTCAGATTCTAGGACAAGATTGGCGATATCCACAGCGGTGGCATCTAGGGCGGAGCTAGATTGGGGTTCGGATTGGGTAGTGAAATCGCGACATGAGAGCGATAAGCTGCGTTTTGGTGAGCAAAGATGGAGAAAAACAACCTTCGTCTTCGCCTTGTTTACGCCTCCATTAATGTTTCTGTGAAACATAGCGAAATGGGTGCGCTTGCAGCCGATTGAAACATTTTTTTCCCATTTCCCCTTGATTTTCCCTCGTATTTTCTCTCTGCCCAAACAAGAAAAAGAGAAAAAAAAAAAAAAAAAAAAAAAAAAAATCAAATCTTTCGACATCATCGCGGGGTTTGGGCTTTAACCCGAAATGGGCTTTATGAATTCGGCCTATTAGTCTGAACAAACAAACAAATAAACACGCAAGTTTAAAAGTTTGGGCGGGCAAGAGCCGGAGGCTCCAAGTCTGGTGGGGCGAAACGAACAGAAAGCGCATGTTAGCGACGTCCGAAATTTGAAGTTTTGAGTTAACAAGGAAGAGCGCAAGAAAGGCGCCATAGAGACGGAGATTCAATGAATTCAAAAGAAAACTGTAGAAACGAGCTTCGTACTGCAATCCGGCAGCTCAGTGATCGTTGTCTCTACTCTGCTTCCAAATGGTACAGTTCCCATAGCCCTAAAATTTCTCTCTCTCTCTCTTGTTGCTTCTGATCTTTATTTTATACTCAATCTTGTTTGAACTGCTCAAGTGCTGGTTGATGTGCTTAATTTGGATCTGGGGTGTCGAGTTCTCTTGAAGTTTAGATGTTAGTGTTACATGGTTTCTGAGAAAGCGGCGGACGAGGTCGAATTGGTGACTTTGAATCGTGACTTTGTTTACTTGATGAAGGCTCTACTTACACGCGATGTACTTTATGTATGATGAATTTTAAATTGCTGCGGTCGTAATTGATCGGAGTTCAAGTTTTGGTATCTAGTTCTTAAACAATCTGCAAGCTCTTGTAACAATTAATCTCCTCCGTAAATTGTAATATGACTAAAAGATTTAATTGAAGTTTTGAGATTCCTTGCCTCTACAGGGCAGCAGAGCAATTGGTGGGTATCGAGCAAGATCCAGCTAAGTTCACACCTTCAAACACCAGGTTTCAGCGTGGAAGTTCGAGTATTCGTCGGAGATTTCATACAAATGAGAGTTGTTCAACCCCTATTGCTGGCATATCTTATGTTTCTACTCCAGTGATGGAGGAGGATGAGGTTGTGGATGGTGATTTTTACCTTCTGGCCAAATCATACTTCGATTGCCGTGAGTACAAGAGGGCTGCTCATGTTCTTCGAGAGCAAAACGGAAAGAAATCTGTGTTCTTGCGGCAATATGCTCTTTATCTGGTCAGTTGATCCTTACCATCTATGATTTTTTTTTAGTTGCTATGATATCCAACAGTTTCTTAGTTCAGTTTACTAAAGAACTTAGAAATCAAGTGAAGGAATGTAAGTAGCTATAGCTTTCCAAACAAAAATAGTAAAAGAAAGATTTGTTACTCTCCTCTAATATCCTTCTGATTATATATGCTTGATCATGACTTGGATCATATCTATTGATTTCAATCAGAAAGTGATCTTGTTCATGTTATTTTTCATTTCAGACTTCACCTAGAATTTCAGCTTAAATGCAGTGCACATATTTAAATTGTTATTATGAGTATTCTTGATCATGTTAGCTAAGATCACGTGGAAATTTATCAGGTTCTTCCCAATTTGAGCTTTTTTTTTTCTTGTAGAAGAGCATTATTCTAAACCTGTCTGTGACTCATTGGACGTGTTCTTATTTTTCCATTGTCCAATGTCCATGAATTGTTAATAGTTAATAGTCATCAAGGAAAATGATGCATGAAACGTGAAAAATGTCTCTGACAACCTTTTCTATATAGATTCAGTACCATTTGTTTGATTCATAGACGTGAGACTGTTGAGGATTATTGGGAGTGAGTCCCACATTGGTTAATTTAGTGGAAGATCATGGGTTTATAAGTGAGGCATACTATCTTCATCGGTATGAGGCTTTTTGGGGAAGTCCAAAGCAAACCCATGAGAGCCTATGCTCAAAATGGACAATATCATATCGTTGTGGAGAGTCGTGATTCCTAACATAGTGGTATCTGGAATAAGTTCCTCAAAAAACTTATTTGGTGCAACTGTAGTAAAGAAAATTTGAGAATAATAGGTGGAAAACGTAACATGTGAGATATGCTTTCTACACTAAACTATTTGCATACAATGCTTACTAATATCTGTTGTTCAGTCCAGTGGCTCAATTCATGTATTTCATTGATAAAAATGAAGAACAGTTAGAAACACAGTAGAACTCTCTTCAAAAAAAATTTGTAATAAACAGATTTCGTCTATGTTCTTGGTTATTTTTCACCTCGACTTTGTGGTTCTCTTTCTCAAGCCAGCAACTCACACTTTGCTTCGTGTAGGCCGGTGAAAAGCGAAAAGAAGAAGAGGTAGTAGAACTTGAGGGATCATTGGGTAAGAGCGATGCTGTAAATCAAGAACTGGTTTCATTGGAAAGGGAGTTATCAACCCTCCGAAAAAATAGCATGATCGACCCGTTTGGACTGTACTTGTATGGACTCGTGCTCAAACAAAAAGGCAGTGAAAATCTTGCTCGCACAGCTCTTATGGAGTCGGTGAACAGCTACCCTTGGAACTGGAGTGCATGGTCGGAGCTGCAATCCTTGTGCACTACAATTGACATATTGAACAGCCTTAATCTCAATAACCATTGGATGAAGGACTTCTTTCTTGCCTATGCTTACCAAGAACTCAGGATGCATAATGAATCCATGGTAAAATATGAGAACTTACAAGCTACTTTTGGTTTTAGTAATTACATACAAGCTCAAATTGCAAAAGCTCAATATAGCTTGAGGGAGTTTGATCAAGTTGAAGCAATATTTGAAGAACTTCTTAGGAACGATCCTTATCGGGTCGAAGACATGGATATGTATTCAAATGTCCTCTATGCAAAGGAATGCTTCTCTGCCTTGAGCTACCTTGCTCATAGAGTTTTCATGACAGATAAGTATAGACCTGAATCTTGCTGCATTATTGGAAATTACTATAGTTTGAAGGGGCAGCACGAGAAGTCAGTTGTATATTTTAGAAGGGCACTCAAATTAAACAAAAACTATTTATCTGCTTGGACTCTGATGGGACACGAATTTGTGGAGATGAAGAACATTCCTGCTGCCATTGATGCATACCGACGAGCTGTGGATATAAATTCGTGTGATTATCGAGCTTGGTATGGGTTAGGGCAAGCTTATGAAATGATGGGCATGCCTTTTTATGCTCTACATTACTTCAAGAAATCTGTATTTTTGCAACCGAACGATTCGAGATTGTGGATTGCCATGGCTCAGTGTTACGAAAGCGAACAGTTACGAATGCTGGAGGAGGCAATCAAGTGTTACAGAAGGGCTGCAAGTTGTAATGATAGAGAAGCCATTGCCCTGCACCAGTTGGCTAAACTGCATTCTGAGTTGGGGCAGTCTGAAGAGGCAGCATTCTACTACAAAAAGGATTTAGAAAGAATGGAAGCTGAAGAGAGGGAAGGACCCAATATGGTTGAAGCTTTGCTTTTTCTTGCTACCTACTATAAAGCACAAAAGAAATTTGATGAAGCAGAAGTGTATTGTACACGCCTTCTGGATTACACTGGTCCGGTGAGTATTATTGGTTTTGTGTGTTTGAAGTTTATTCTTTCATGGCCAACATGTAGTTCAATGTGTGTTTGAAGTTTAGTCTTTCATGGCCAACATGTAGTTCAATGTGTGTTTGAAGTTTAGTCTTTCATGGCCAACATGTAGTTCAATGTGTGTTTGAAGTTTAGTCTTTCATGGCCAACATGTAGTTCAATGTGTGTTTGAAGTTTAGTCTTTCATGGCCAACATGTAGTTCAATGTGTGTTTGAAGTTTAGTCTTTCATGGCCAACATGTAGTTCAATGTGTGTTTGAAGTTTAGTCTTTCATGGCCAACATGTAGTTCAATGTGTGTTTGAAGTTTAGTCTTTCATGGCCAACATGTAGTTCAATGTGTGTTTGAAGTTTAGTCTTTCATGGCCAACATGTAGTTCAAGTGTCACTCAACCACCATTGTCTTTTTGGTGCTGTCATTCATTGCAGGAGAAAGAAACGGCTAAGGATTTACTCAGAGGAATGAGGCTACCACAGTCTAGCTTTCCATCTATGGATGTTGAGCTCTTCCCTCCCTAAGGTTTCTCCATTGCAACACCTGATTTTCTAACCAACTTTTCCAATATTCGGAAACGAATACAGGTCGGTCGATATCGAGCAATATATATACTGACTGCTAAGTGTTTGGCCTAGAAATCTTCATTTCTTTGAAGTTCCAACATCAAGGTTTGACGTCTTCACTACTCAATGTTTTTATTCAATTGTATTGCCCTTTCTCTCTCGCTCAGTCCACTCTAGGTTGGCTGTGCATTTTGAATTACCCAGTAGAAGGAGCATTTCTGTTGTATCTTTGTTGATTAATTCCAGTAGCCTGAATTTAGAAACCGTTCTAATTATTTCAAACCTTATTTTTTTGTTATCATTTCAATGTGTAATAGAAGTACCCAATTTATGCACTTTGGGAAAGAATGGTGCAAAAGGTAACCATTAAGAATCTCTTCTCTAATCACCCTCAACTATTGACATTTAGAATGGTAATACACATTTTACTACCGACCTAAGTGTCACAATTGCACTTTTGATGGCAGCAAACTTGCAATTGTGCGGCATTCACTCCCCAACAAACAAGTGAGTTAAGCCAATTCGTTCTTGCGTTGCTACGGCCAAGCGATGTGTGCTCAAGCCTCTGGCCTCGGTTTAAGAGAAGGTTTTAGAAAACGAGGGTAGAGAGAGATTTTCGAAAGAGAGGTTTTGAAAGAGGTGTTATATATGCAAGCAAAAGAGTAATAAAGAGTATATAACATATACTATAGTACATTTTGAGGCATTTCATGTCTGACACACCCAGACATTATATTTCTGAAACGTCATACTTCCTAGAAATACAAGAGTAAAACATTACAACAAAGTAAAACACTACAACATGGAAAGACATAAAGGGTGGGTTTGAAAAACACTACAACATGGAAAGACATAAAGGGTTTGGTGGCGTGTCATACGCATGTGGCCATTGGCAACACACCGGCATGACCGTGACACTAAGCTCAATCCATAAATTTTGAGTTAGAAAAGTCCAACTCTAATCAATTGAATTGAATTATGAATGAATTAACCATCCATCTCTAATGGAAATGAAAGTATAGAGAATGACTACTAGATTGAGTTCATTCAGATATTCTAACTGATCAATTCCTTTCTAAGTGATAACATATTTCCAGTGTTGGAGTCCATCCAAGTTCGAAAATATACTTGCAATAAACATCTGTGTCATATGTCTTGATCACAAAGTTGAATTTCATTGAATCATCAAAAGCTTTCCTATTCCCCCAAAAAGAATGTTCCACAACCAAGACTCTGAAGCTCCAAACACATTTATAACTTGTAATATAGAATCGGTCAATTCACATATCCATTAACAAAAACCATTCGATGTGCATAGATGAAAATCAGAATTTCATAATTTTGGTTCAGAACAGTTTATTTCATCAAACCACTGTTTCTAAAGTTTTCTCAGATAAACAAATAAAAGCAAATTCAAGAACAGCATGGTGTTTACAGCCACCAACTATTCAAATTCGAAACTATATCCAAACTTATGTGTAGTTCTTATTCATGTAGGATCTTAGTTTCGACTTGGGTCTGTGAAGAAGTTGTTGATTGACGGCATAATTTCTGGCGACTTGTTGCGCACGAATTTCCTCAGGAAATGCTCGGTATACTTCTCTCCCTCAGCAAAGTTATCCAGGACTCCAGCGGCTCTATTCTCCTTGGTCACTCTGATTTTCATTGGATCACAAACGACTTACTAATCAGGTTATAAAACTCTTGATTAAGAATAAAAAGATGGTCTGTTTATATCCCATTTCATTGAAAGCCAATTACTTCCTTTTTCACTAGGGCACACAGACAATCCATGAAAGATAGAAACAAATAAGAAGTATAGGGGGAATGAATTGTTGAATTCAATTTGCAGATCTTAGTTTCAGTTTTCCTCGTTAGGGAATTGAAACTAATTTCATAACAATTTACACCTTGACATATCTTCTTGGTCATGCCTACTGTCTAAGTTGCAGAAAACTGCTAAAAGAAAAAACCTAACATTCTTTAGATTTATGCCGCAGCAATCACAAAGGAAAAAAAAAAAAAAAAATCCTCTTTCATCCGGTTAAATCCATTTCAGAACTATTTCATACATTTTTATACATGCATCATAATCTGACAAATTCCTCCAATTCAAACTAATCGCAGGAATACAAAAGAAGCAAAGGTAGGATTATTTTCAAAACTTCTTATTATTCATCCTCGAATCCAGTATCGTCATATACCGTGAGAATATGCAGATTAAACCACAAAAAACAATTGGAGAGTTAAAAATAGGGAAAACGCGGAGAGACCTGACTTCAGGATTGATGCAGATGTTACGGACTAACTGAAACCCGCAGATTCCTACGGCCACTCCTACCGCCGCGAAAAGTGGGTAAACCTAAAAAGGAATTCAGATGATTAGACGACAAGGAAACGAACATCAATCAATAACAAAACAGGATCGTAGAATAACCAGATGGCAGATCTGAGTGATACCTCAGGTCTCAGCCATCGATTAACGGTGGAAGGAGCCATTGACGAATCTCGGGGGAGGAAGCGGATCGAGGAGACTAAGACGCTACTGAGTCGGAGAGTTGTGGGGGCGAAGGAGATGAGACTTTAGGGATTATATATTATATATATATTTTTATTTATAAAATTTCATTTTTCTATAAAATTAGACCGGAAGCAAATTAGCTGTTAAGGTGCGGCTTTTTATCAGCCAATTAGAAGTTGACAAGTGGACAAATACTCGAATTTCGCTAGGGTTCTTACGGTAACTTCCTTAGATTTTTGTACGGATTACCAAATTTTCCGGTTTATATTCTTTGAACAAAAATTTGAAAATAATATATATGAGTTTAAATTAATGAAAATAATGAACAAAAATTGATTGATGAAGATGATTTATTTATTACTTTAGAAGACCGGGTTAAATTTTTTAGGTAATTTTTTCTCTTCCTCGTAAACAACCTGAATAGTATAAAACCGTGTTACCTAGCAATAGCTTATTTGCCTCTATCTATAGGTGTTTGTTGGCTCCGTGTCAAGCGTCAAACATGGAAGAAATTGGGACGACGTTTGGACCGTCCAGTCTTATCTTTCTCAAGGAATCACCGACTCTGAACGTAATAACCTAATCCAGACCTCCCATTTTTGGTAAGTTGTTGGGCTTTCATTGAAAACAACAAAAGAATATTCAACATAAAAAAGTAACCGATATAAAGTCTACTAGAACTAATATCATTTATTTGCTAATACGAGCATATCACAAATGACACAAAGTAGATACTCTCGATCTCGATCAAAAGTTACAGGATGAACTAAAAAAATTCATCTTTTAAAACTTACTACAAAAAGTACACTTTTCCAACGTTGGATACGGGCAGACTTGATACTGATGTTCTGGGTGTCTGTAATTATCAGGAGCCAAAGACCCATTGCGAGTAAAGTAATTGGTGAATCAAGATGGCCATTGCAGTTCCTTGGTGTAGTTCTTACCGACTATCATCATCAGCAATTGGCAATACATTTTTGATGCAGTTTAGGAACCTTTACGAGCACGGTCACGCCAAGAACCTTGTTGTTTTGCAATTATCTAATATTGAGGTTTCAAAAGATAGGCCTGGTTATCATGCTCCCATTCAACACCCAAAAAGTCATCAAAAATAAAGGAGAAAAGATGCAGAAATACCTTCTCACTCAATAGATTTGTTGCCACACCGCCATCACTTGATTCCTTGGACTTTTCGTTCTCCAGCTCGACCTCGTTATCGGTTGTACTTAATAGTTGTCCCACTGGTGCTCCAAACATGGCCTCGTCGTGAGCAGCTTTGATTTGCTCTTCTTTTCTAGCCTAACATAACAATAAATGAATTCCGCCAATAATATGTGAGACAGTCAAACAAGTAAAGAGATGAGTAGCAGCATAAGGTAAGCACAACCTCAATAGCAGAGAATCGAAAGCTTTGTCCAATATGCTTTACTAATGTTGCATCATCTTCTGCAGCTGTGGGTAGCATGAAGCCATATAAGGACAACCAAATTACTAGAGAAGTAAAATCAGCTAGCGATATTGAAACCTACAAGTTTACCACCTAACAAGGTGCAGTGGGTGAATTTAGGTGGCACTCCCAAACGATACTAGGAGACTTTTTAAGGCAAAGAGTTCTCAAGTAAGCCTCGTGGAAGCTTGGTTAGATATTCCCATGGTTAGGAAGGTTGGTAAACATACTATGCTAGACTAGAGTCAAAGACAAAGGTTGGACAGTGGTGGTTCTATGAAGCTATTTCTTGGTCCACAAAGTACCTTTGGTAGGGCTCTTCAGATAAAGATCGTTTGAAGGATAATGATCAACGGGGCTATTTTAGGGGTCACCAACACCGAGTTAGAAAGTAACAAAGAAACATTTAAGGGTGCGTAATGCTTGTCTTTTGGACCTCTAGATAGTTTACTCTCTGTAAAAAGAAAATGTAATTACTATTATTATTGATATATATATCAAATAGAGACCTTTTGGTTACTCCTTAGGTTGGTTCTTAAACCCTTTATGTTAATTTTATATATAAGGAAAGGTTTATAGTTCAAAGAGAATCTCAATAAACAGTTCAATCAATTGAAACTAGAAGTCCATTACAAACTTCAAATAAGTTGAAACGTAGAAGTGGAAAATGCCCAGTTCAACATTTTGTGAAAAGAAAATGCCACTTCAAAATTCCGTAGAAAAGAGCCCCATGAAATTCCAGGAATGTTCATCCCACCTGAACATCTTTTATGAGTAATAAATACTTACACCCCTACTCTTTTTTTCTTCTTAAAACTCGAAATCCTCTAGCAAGGGTGAGAACAACAATAGCATACAAAGAACAACCTAAAACCAAGGGGATTATAGAACTATAATAACTCCAACGGCCCATAGTACAAAACTAAACTAAAAAAATGAAAAAAATAAACAACATCTACACAGGAAGAATAATTAATCAATTTATTTAATTCTACACAGTATGAATTGACACAAATTTACCCAGGAGAAAAGTAAAAATGCATGTAGCAGTTGGTATACGGTCAGCAATCCACAATTGAGATAATACCGATTTTAATATTCAGAACAAAAATTGCTTGAAGTTACAAAAGGATAATATATGATACTGATTCAAAACTATTAGTTTCGGTTCACAAATCATTATTGGTTCAATTCTTAGTCAGCTTCTAAAACATATACAAGTTTTTAAAACAAACTTTTAGTTTTTGTATATGGTCTGGTTCTTAAAAAAATTAAGTAGTGTTTATAAGCTTAAATATAAAATTCAAAAGCCAAAAACCAAATGGTTATCAAATAGGACTTCAAATTTATACCTTCAATTTCTTCATCATCAAGTGGAGCATCCTTATCGAACTCGAACCTTTCCCAACCTGGGCCTGTGCCTTTTGTATCATCCAATCTAGCTGTATTTTGAATATGAAGAGTTAGATTCAACATTTATCAGATGGCATTTTTTTTTTCTTTTTTTTGGTGTGTGCTAAAGTCCCCATGACAATTGGAAAGGAGGAAGAACGTGTAATTGGAAATTAATCCATACTTAGGAATTTCAAATCAGAGAGTAAAAAGCTTCAGCTCAATTTAGATTATAGATCGACTTCTTATATAAAGAACATGTAGCTCCCAGTACGACATAGTAAAACGAAGTAGTATTTATCAATCGAAAAGTTACCAGTTTCAGCAAGTTGTAGTTTCATCTTTGCTTTGACTCTTTCAGCTGGAGACTGGAGGCAAACAAAAGAAAGCTTTACACCAATTTCCAATTAAGAGAATAGAACAGCAGAATTGTGCAGAGAGAAGACATAGGTGGGGAGGCAAAAGTAATAATCTCACGTTTCAGGTCAATTCACCATGCCAGTACCTTGGAACTTCTCTATTGTAAGGAGGTTTATTCTTTGTTTTTATGCAATACAACTAAAAAACCTACCATCTACTGGAGACCGACATTTTATAGTACAAATTAACTTCGAAGAATAATTGCAAATTACACACTCAAATTAGCCTATTTGGGCTTTCTCTTCCTAGCTTCCCCTCCAGGTTTTAAAACGCGTTTGCTAGGGAGAGGTTTCCACACCCTTATAAAGAATGTTTCGTTCCCTCTCCAACCGATGTGGGATCTCACAATCCACCCCTTTTGGGGCCTAGCTGCTGGCACACCTGCCCGGTGTCCACCCCCCTTCAGGGCTAGCGTCCTCGCTGGCACACCGTCCGGTGTCTGGCTCTGATACCATTTGTAGCAGCCCAAACCCACCGCTAATAAATATTGTCCTTTTTAAGCTTCCCCTCAAGGTTTTTAAAACGTGTATGCTAGAGAGAGGTTTCCACACCCTTATAAAAATGTTTTGTTCCCCTCTCCAACCAATGTGGGATCTCACATAACAATTCAAACACAAGTTTGGACACCACCGTTTCCTTAAAAGTTGGTGTGTTTCACAACCCAAGTTTATACTGGCATTATCATATCTAAAGGCAATATGCAAAAATGATGACAGAAACCATCATGGGTACCTTGGGATTGTAGGAATCGCTTAGAAGAATATAGATAAGTTCTTTCAAACTCTTGGTTGCTTATACACGAACATACAACATGAGCAATGAAAGGGCGGGGAAAATTCTATAACAGTAAAATGATGCCGAAACCAATGACAAACTGAAGAGAAACAGCACTTTTGATTAGAAGATATGCATGATGAAAAACAGAAATATGCATTCAAATTGATTCATGCGAAAACGGAAAGATGAAAGCCTGCAAAGTACGAAGCATACCATCTTGTCATATCCTTCGATTAATCTTGAATAATCAACATTTTCAGTCTTCCTTCTATCAACTTTATGGTCTTTCTGTTTTTCCCCTCCTTTACTTCTATTGTCGTCCGATCTCTTCCTCTCTCGCGACGAGCTTCTACTCCGTCGACGACGTCTGTCCCTGTCTGAATCACTCCTCTCCCTACCCTTATCCCTATACTTATCCCCGTACCTATCTCGGCTTCTACTTCGCCGCCTTGAATGTCTCTCCCTATCTCTACTCGTACTCCGCCTCCTCGAATGCGAGTGTCTCTCCCTCTCTTTACTCAAAGACCTTCGTCTAGGGCTCGATTTCCGACGATCTCTCTCCAAAGCCCTAGGGCGCCTCTCATCCACATCGGGAGAGCTTGGTTTCTTCTTCTTGAGCTTGTTCTGAATGGCCTCCAGCTGCGCTTGCTTCTCAAACTCGGAGGCCTTGGAAGGGCTTGAGGCTTTAACAAAAGAACTGAGAAAGGACGACGACGAAGGCAGAGCGGAGCCCTTGGACGCGGAGACCACGTCAGTATTGGAGTCGGAGGAGGAAAAACCAAGGCCTCGTTTGAACCTTGCCGCTCCTTCTCCTTTACGAGTGAGCTCCTCGTAGTACGCCGCCGCTTTCGATTCCTCCATTTCAGCTCTAAATTCGGTTTCTGCTTTTGAGGATGTGAAACGCTACAGAATTGGGAGCAGTAACCAGTGCGAATAAGACTGAATGACGATCGACGAAACTGGTCGGAGACCGTCAAGTCGTTGTTCCATTTCCGACGAAGCTTTACTCCTTAATCTGATTTCAGTTCATGGCCCGTTCGACTTGCTCGAAATTAATTGGTAAAAGTCCAATAAGGAATTGGATCCTGCAATTCAAGTTTGCAGAGCATGAGGAGATATTTAAACTTTTCATTTTATTTATTTTTACAATTTATAAACTTAATTTTAAAATTTTAATTTTCTGAAATAAATTTGTGGGTTTTTTTAAAAATGTCAAATAAGCCCATTATATATTAAATAGTTCATAGATTAATTGGATAACAATCTCAAAATTTAAAAACTAAATTTAAAATTTATCAACATGGCTTAATTTTGAGATCGGATCTACGAGGCATATACCCATAAAAGATACCAAAGGTTCAAAATCATTTACCCGTGCACATAGTATCAATTAGTAGATGTTATTTTTACCGAGATTACTTGCTTGGTTTGATAATGTTGTAGCTATAATACGAATGTATTCGATAAATTTTAAACTCAAAAATAAAAAATACTACTAATAATTAATTTTAAATTATATTTTTAGTATAATATGTGTGAAAATTCTAATTAATTAATGAAATGCAAGACAAAAGTGAAATCCTAACAAAACTCATGAATATATATATATATTATGTATATTATGTAGATAATAATTAAAATGTTGTAGTTGATATATTCGACAACAAAACCAGTAAATATAGAACACAAGAACTCTTCATCAATTTAGCAGTCTTAAAAGGGTCCGACATCAATCTTATGTTATTCTTTTTATCCCAACATGTGAACAGAGGTGGTCATTCGAACCTCTGACCTCTTGATCAAGAGTACATGTTTTATATGTTGTACCCGTTTGAGCTAAGTTGAAGTTGGCCACTGAGATACGATAAGAAATGGGCAAGGGGCATGAAAGAATAAATGATCCAATGATAAACAACAATAAGAAAAAACACCTACAAGATGCATAAGTAGGCACCTAAAGCAATTCCCATTAGAAAAGTTGCTGAAAATTTATGAAACATGCTCTTCATCACCATACCCAATTTATGCTAAACATTCAAACAGAAAGTGTTCCTGCTCTTCCCAAGAAAGATGAGGTATAAAGTGAAGCATTCAAACCAATTTAGAACCTGATCATACAAAATTTGTAGATGAACGTAGATATCCCGTGGCTCGAAAATTCAAATTATGTAGCCTCGTCGTTGGTATTGTCGTCGATGATTTTCTGCAGAAAAAGAAGCCACACCCCTCTTAGTGTTTCAAGAGGTATCATGAAGCAAATATTGTGAAGAACTTCTAATATTGAATATGCTAAACAGAATGATAGTTAAGAGGCATGCCTTCAGCCTTTAGCTACTCCTAGGGAGGAATACAATCCACAAGAGCATGAAATCCTCAAATTAGCACAAAATTTCAGAGTAAGGTAACCAGAAAATTTGATCAAGTCCTAAACTTTGAATGATTTACTTATCACAAACTAATAGTTGTTATCCCCATATGAAGAAGGTTAGAGTTATACTGAATACTAAAATTCATAAGCATATATCACAGCAATGCAAACTCAATTCGACAACCTCAAGAGCTGTAACTAACACAACCCCAAGGAAACTGAGTGAGAACAACATCATTTCCATTGTTCAAGTATTTGATTATGCTGATTAGCTACGCCCTGCACATAGATGAGAACGATTCCAACAATTCCTCAATGTCGAAATTCAGTCCCAATTACTAATACCATGAACCAAAAACTAAACGAAATTAGGGTTGATAAAAAAAAAGTGAGGAATTATGAGTAATAAGCTATAGCAAGGACTTGAATCAAAAGATACATAAAGGAAAGGAGAAGGATAATACGGATTGAGCTTTGTGCCAAGACAATCCTCTGTAGACGTTGACTGAGAAGGTAGCAGTGAGGTAAATGGTGGCGACACCTAGACCGGCGGTAAAGGCTTTGAACGCCCAATCGCCCACTTTACTCGCTGCTCCCATTTTCACCGATTCCTCGACGTTTCTCCGATCTCCGCCGTTCGAACTTTCAGCTAAGCTTTGATCGTCACCGACCTCAGTGCTCACGAAAACTGAGTTCTACGAGCTCGATTTGCTTAGAAATGCGAAGAACCCTTATTCCCAAACGAAGGGTTTCATTTGGTCTTCTTCATTTTGTTATTTTATTATTTTAATTTAAATAACATTTTTATTTGAGTTTCATACTTTTTTTTTTTTTTATATTATTTTTTACTTTCATAATTATAAAATTAGACCGTAATTTTGAAGAAATAAATCAGTTAATTCTTTTTATATTATAATTATTATTCGATATTGTCAAAATCGTCGTTAAAACTGTTTAAAATTTTAATAGGATATGTTTAAGAAGTCATTTGACTTATTTGATTTTTTTTAACTCCTAAATATATTACATATAAAATTAAAAAATCCAAATTAAAAAAAAAATGCTACACTTTAAAAAATATATCGGACATTTTTAGACTCAAATTTTGTTACTAAAATTGTAATTTAACAAAAAAAAAAAAAAAAAAGTTATTTCTCTATCCAAATATAAAATTTTAATTTTATGTAATTTTATAGAGATGGTTTTTCTTTTGTCTAAATTTAAAAAAATAAATTACCTATCAATTTTATTTATTTATTTATTTTTAAATCTCTATAATTAACTTTTAATAAACACTTCATAATTACCATGGAGACTCGAGACTCAAAACAGCGTAGCAATGACCTGAAACCAAAAACCAAATTCTATCAGACTCTTATACCAAAAGTAGATTGAGATGTTTATGAAAAATCAAGCATTCAACTTTTCAAATATGAATATTTCATATTTCATCGATTCCTTGACTCAAGAAACTTGGTCAGTATTCAATATTTTATATCTGAATTTAAGAAACTCCAAAATTGAAAAGTGTAAAATTCCACATCGGTTGGGAGGAAAACGAAACATTCTTGATAAGGGTGTAGAAACCTCTCTCTAACAACACGTTTTAAAAACTTTGAGGGGAAACCAAAAGAGAAAGCCCAAAAAAGATAATATTGGCTAGTGGTGGGCTTTTACGATCCTAGATAAATGAACCTGTAATGCGAATCAAAACACCAGGAAATGGACCAGCAGGGAATCACCAAAAACAGGATTTCATCCAAAAGTTGAAAGCTTTGGCATTTAGCTTCAACGACAGTTCTTTTCAAGGCAACCAACCCAGTTGGAATTTAGAATCTATCTTGAAATCTTTAACAGCAGCACGATTCTAGTAGACGTCATATAAGTGTAAGGTAAGGCACGAAGGAACGACTCGGGGAACAAGTATTACAGAGAAATAAATACCATGTGAACATTGGAACATAATTAAGCTTTCCCAAGGGAAAGAAAAATGCCAAGATTCAAGCTTTTAATATAGTAATGAAGGGAAGGATATAAAGATTACATAAACAACATTCATAAGTTAGTGCACATACAGCAGCAGCACCCATATGGTACTTGCTCATGGCCTGTGGTACTTGCTCATGGCCTGTGGTACTTGCTCATGGCCTGTGGTACTTGCTTGGAAAACCACTTCACTTGCCCATTCAGCGTTCTCTTTTTTGTTGCAGCTGATTTTATTTCTCAAGCAACAATTATGAATTGCAGGGCAGCCAGAGTTCTATTACCGCCACTTCTTCTCAGACAAAGATATGAGCTGCAGAAACACAATTTTCAGGAGGACATTAGTAAATAAGGTAGCTTTGATATACATATATAGATATATATAATTGGAGTTCTTCATAGAATCTGAAGTTAAATTGATATCTTATAAATGAGTTAATGGACTACTACTGTTAAGACTTAACAGTTCAAGTCCACTGTTAGCTGATATTGTTCACGTTGACCCGTTACGTATCACTGTCAGTCTCACGATTTTAAAACGCATCTACTAGGGAGAGGTTTCCACACCCTTATAAGGAATGTTTTGTTCCCCTCTCCAACCAATGTGGATCTCATGCAAACCGAAGAGAATTCGAAATTCAAATATTCAGGAAACACAAGGCATCAAAGTCAAGAAACATGTCCAAAGATCGCCCTCGTTGCTTATAAGACGTTTCTCAATGCTCTGGGCTGTCAGCTCCTCGAAGTGTAGATTTAACAAGAGCAAGGTTTTCAAAAGAAGGGGCGGTACCCAAACGTCATCATTGCATATTAAGGATTCAATATCAAATCAACAAGAACGATAACCATACGCTGGAATCATAACTAATGAAGAAATAATTTGAACAGAAGGGATAAAATTATGAAACAACAAGCATAAAATTTAATCCTGAGAAATGGGCAGAGAGGCAAGTAGAGTGGCAAAGTAAATTTCGCAGACATTGATTATCCAGACATTTTGAAACAAATCAGAAGGGCATACCATCATGATAAAGTAGATAGAAAACTAACCTGCCGAGCAACCTGTGCTAACCGCCTGTTATCCCGAGATGATTCGGTCATTAAGCTAAACTTGTCTGCTTCCGACGATACACTTTGTTTATCCCTCATCCTTTTCTTTGATATGCTTTCATCAATGGATGATTTACCATCGGGGCTGCTCAAAGATTCCTTCTTTCGCTTTCTTCGGAATGTATACATGAGAACTTTATTATTAGAATGTTGACTAGGAATCTCATCAACTACATCGGAGTCTTTCACGTCCGACTTAACTGATGACTCCTTAACTGGATCAACGTCTAATTTATAAGCAGAAGCCTCCAAATTCTCCTCACATAAACTTTCCTGGCTAGTGAAGTCCGATTTACCTACAGCTGCTGTATCGTAGTCTGTCACGTTCCTAATAGGACAATCATTTATTACTGCATCACCTCCCTCACTGTCGTCGGGACAACCCGAAGGTGTTGACATTTCATTGATTTCAGACAGTACAGGGGTAGAGAGCAAAATTAAACCATTCTGACTATCAATTTCATTTTGTGACAGACATTTCCCGGTATCATCGTTATCCACTGAAGGACTTTCTGAGCAGTGAAGATCAGGCGAGTTGCATTGTTTAGCAATGTCATAAAAAATGGGTAAAGTTTTCTTTTTGTTGTATCTAGTAGCTCGTTTTCTTTTTCGACGGAGGGATTTAATGATTGGAACTTGAGTATCCCTACTTAATAGCTTAGGCAATGTCTTGATCTCACTAGAATTCTTCCTTTCTCCACAGATATTATCAGCCTTGGTAATGTTTGTTTTACACATCAGTTTACCCTCTTCTTCACCCATATTGCATACCCTATTCTTGACATCTTCAGCTTGTCCAGTCGAACAGACTTTTCCATCGAACAATTTTCTTTCGAATGCACGTACTCTCTGAGTGCAGCCATTTCTGTAAAGCTCGGGTTCTTTGTTTCTCATCACCATGGAGGTAAAATCCCCATGAACTTGGCCATTATCCATCTGCAAGTCATTCTTACTTTCAGGCCAACTGTCGTCATGGCATGTCCCATTTAAAGTTGAACTTATGTTACAAGGTGCAATCCTCTCATGTGAGTTTGGCAAGTCCCCTCGAGATGCAACGTTACCGGCCAAATTTTGCTCATCTAGGGGCTCTACGTTTTTGTTCCTCACATGTTCTAATTCATCTTGAACGTCCTGCAACTGAGCTCTAAGTTCCCTCACTATGTCCTCAGCTTCCTCAAGCTGGGCTTCGAGCTCTTCGATCTTTTTCTTTTGGTTTAAAGACACCATTTCTGCCTCACTGGCCTGAAAAATGGAATATTTCAGCTCCACACTTATTCACAAAACATAGATAAGTATCAGAAGGAACTGAAGTTTCCTTCTTTGGTTACGCTGAGAAAGATACAACAATTAAGAACTCCATTTAAACACTATTAAACCGAACTAACAATGAATCAATCGGGGCAATATCGGTTAGGCTTTTGATTGTGCATGCCTCCACTCCAAAGGTGAAAATGATTGGAATAAGACCATGAGAATTAAAGCGTTAACCTTGGAAAGAAACTCCACAAGGAGAAAACAGTTAGTTCTTGTGACACAAATCAAAGAGGATTTTGGACAAATTAACACAAACATTCAGTCCAAATTCCTATTAAAAATTTAAATGACTGTTCATGAAATCATTAATTCATGAGCAAAACATTAAATCAACTTTAGCAACTGCCGACTTAAATTGTTTACTACGCAATAGTTGATTTAAGCAACAAACAGCCAGCAAACAGCAACAACTGGTTGAATGCCTGATTAAAAAATGGCAACAATTGATGCAAACAATAGGATGCTTTGAGCATTATGCATGAACAACATCCATTATCCAACATTAAAGATTACCAACTAGCGTAAAGATAGAAAATTTTCATCTCAAAACGGTTAACAACAACCCAGTACAGATGAAAATCACCAAGCCATCCGCATAAGAACGTGATCGGAAGAACACAAAACAATTTTAAACAAGAAATGGGCAAACAAAATAAAACAAAGAGAAGAATCAACCCCATTTAAGCTAATAAAGCATAATACCTTAGAATCCAGCATTTGCTTAAGTCTAAGCAGTATCCGAAACGCCTCATCTTTAGAAGTGGACAGCTCCTGCTGAAACCGAATAGCGTTCCTTTCTGAAACCATAATACGCGCCGCCGCCTCTTTCGCCGTATTAAGGATTATATCGGCGTAGGCCTTCTTCAGGGCCGTCAATTTCTGAAAATAAACAAAAACCATTACAAAATCAAACGAAACACACCGCCGACAACCTAGTAGAGGGCAGTAAAACAAACTTCAATAAGATCAAAATCATCCGCTCTTACACATTCCCCCAAAAAGCCACAAATCCCAGCAAAGAGAAACCCAAAATAAAAAGGGGAAACAAACAACGAACAAAGAGCGGCGATTAAAAGGAAAATTACCTCAGAGTCTTCCATTATCAGTGAGGTATGGAGTCCTTTCTTTGCTGGTTTTTGGACGGAGTTGTGAAGAAAGAAGAAAAAAGAAAGAATAAGAGGGGAGGTTTGTTCTGTTTCCCCCCCCCCTTGCTTTAACATCAGCTGTCTGTTACGAACTGAAAGGCCAAAGTCCAACCCTAATTACCATAATACCCCCCAACTCTCATGTAATTACACCACCTACTCCTTCAATGGCTAACCGTAACAACGCCGGTGTTTATTTCGCCTTTGGATTTACTTTTCTCTCCCCGCCGTATCAGCTCGCGCCATGCCAGTGGTCCCACACAGTGGAATGCTGACGTGGACGTATTCCGCCTGATAGATAGACACGCGTTTTAATGCATGTTGAGGGTTGAATCACAGTGCCGTCTGATTAAGATCGGGACGGTTGTGATTTCGGTTCTACCGTGTGTAGCGAATACAGTACCAAATCCTTTTTCAAAATTACACTTAAATGTAAAAAAAATATATATATTAAAAACTTATAATTCTATAAATTTTTTAAATTATAGATATCTTTTATTTAATAAATATAAAATTAAAATTTGTGCCTAATTGGATATTAAATTCATATTTTGTATTTAACTCATTTTAAATTTTAAGATAATTTCACACACATCCAAAATTTGTTACACACATTTAAAAAAAATTAAAAATATATTTGACGGAACGAAAAAAGAAACCTTATTTGGTGTGGTTACCTAATTTTAAACGACATGTCGTTGATCCTCGTGCGACGAGACGTTGACCATCGATCCACTGGATTGGCACAGCGTAGCTATGGAACATGCTTAGGTGGTGATTGGTTGGTCCGTTGGGATGGAAGACGTGTCATAAATTCATGCTGTCATGCCCATGTTTATTTCAAAGAAAGGGGATAAAATATATTTTAAAAATAATAAAATTAAATATTTATAGATGTTTTAGATTTTAATGAAAATGGCAAAATTGAATTTAATTAAATTGTATCAGCTATGTTCAAATCTTTGTCTAAATTTGGGACATAAGTATTAGATATGGTATTGAAGTGTAACCTTTTTATAGTAGGATGCCGTTTGATGACGAATAACGGCAAAAGTTGGTGGACACGTAGTTCTCGAATCTATGAGAGGTGCTTCGATCTTAACGCTTTGATTACTATTGGGTAGGCGGCTACGAGTCATAACGCACTATTCAGACAACAAATCTACTTTAAAGTTGACTGATTCGCTCGACCAATCATCAGAATGTGTACGAGATATTATAGGGCCCATCTCCTAATTGGGTCTTAACTATGGATAGAGCGGTCTGTGCCGATTGGCTGGAATCATTTGATATCAATTAAACATATTCTCTAAAATCATTAACGGTATATATAAATTACTACACATATCAACGATATTTATTTAATTTACATTTTAAAAAATTAAGTTGGCCCATCCATAATATAATTTATATATTGTCTAGAAAACATTCCGAGATTATTATAATTAAAATAAAAAACAATAAAAAAAAAAGTTAGTTAAAGAAATAAAAAAGTAAGAGACACTTAACGGCGGAATAAAGTCAAAATATCCCCTAATTTTTTATATTTTTTATCCCGCCATTACCCAATAGAATCCGGGTTCGGGCCGTGTAACTGGATAACCCGTACCCGTATTAAAGCCGCCCGTCTTCTTTACTTGAAGCGTCACTGTTATCCAAAACCACTCCACGTGGCTTTCACCGAGCCAATTTCAGCTCTCAATCTGCTCCCGCCCTTTTGTTCTTCGTTGCTGCAAGTCTCCATGTGAAATCGTTTAGCAAATCGGAGAAATTGGTTCTGAAATTTTCGGTGGTTTTTATCTGAATCTGTTCTTCGTTGCCTGTTAATTGCTATCAATCTCGTCTTCGAAGGGGTAGGATTACGGCTGGTAAATTGCAATTCGTTTATTTCGTTTATTTCGTTTACTCGCGCAGCTAATGAAAACTAGATTCCTGTAATGGCGCTATCACCGTATTTGTCCGTGCCGAATCATCTTGAAATTTCTACAACGTTTCAGCAGCGGTATTTACTGTCTCAACAACTTCCATTTCTCTCAAACCGTTCCAATTTCAGTGTTCGCCGTAGATTTTTCTCAGATAACTGGAGCTTGTTCTCCGACGTTGGGAAGTGTAGAGCGAAGCCGAAGGATCTCGTTCTTGGAAATCCGTCGGTAATTGTTGAGAAAGGCAAGTACAGCTATGACGTTGAAACCCTAATTAATAAGCTCAGTAGCCTCCCGCCTCGAGGCAGCATAGCACGATGCCTCGATATCTTTAAGAATAGGCTTTCGCTCAATGACTTCAGCTTGGTTTTTAAGGAATTCGCGGCGCGCGGGGACTGGCAACGTTCGTTACGCCTCTTCAAATACATGCAGCGTCAGATATGGTGCAAGCCGAACGAGCACATCTATACCATCATGATCAGCTTGCTCGGCCGCGAAGGATTGCTAGAGAAATGTAGCGAGATATTCGATGAAATGGCGAGCCAGGGCGTAATACGTAGCGTATTTTCTTATACCGCTTTGATAAATGCCTACGGGCGCAATGGTCAGTACGAAATCTCACTTGAACTTCTTGAAAGGATGAAAAGAGATAGAGTGTCGCCTAATATATTGACTTACAATACCGTGATAAATGCATGCGCTAGAGGTGATTTGGATTGGGAGGGATTGTTGGGATTGTTTGCCGAGATGAGGCATGAAGGGGTTCAACCTGATCTTGTTACCTATAATACTTTGCTTAGTGCATGTGCTGCCCGCAGTTTAGGCGATGAGGCAGAGATGGTCTTCAAGACTATGATAGAAGGAGGGATAGTCCCTGAGATAACAACCTATAGTTATATTGTCGAGACATTTGGAAAATTGGGTAAGCTCGAGAAAGTTGCTATGCTGCTAAAAGAAATGGAATCCGAAGGGTATTTGCCCGATATATCATCCTACAATGTGTTAATAGACGCACATGCAAAATCCGGGTCGATTAAGGAGGCAATGGACGTGTTTAAGCAGATGCAAGCTGCAGGATGTGTGCCAAATGCATCCACTTATAGCATTCTATTGAATTTATATGGAAAGCATGGGAGGTATGATGATGTTCGAGAGCTTTTTCTTGAAATGAAAGAGAGCAGTGCCGAGCCAGATGCAACTACTTACAACATTCTCATTCGAGTATTTGGCGAGGGTGGATACTTCAAGGAGGTTGTAACTCTGTTTCATGATTTGGTGGAGGAGAAGATTGACCCAAATATGGAGACATACGAGGGCTTAGTGTTTGCTTGTGGGAAGGGGGGGCTGCACGAGGATGCCAAGAAAATTTTACTTCACATGAATGAGAAAGGAATGGTTCCAAGTTCTAAGGCATATGGTGGACTGATTGAAGCATACGGACAGGCTGCATTGTATGATGAAGCTCTTGTTGCCTTTAACACAATGAACGAAGTGGGAAGTAAGTCAACTGTTGATACCTATAATTCGCTAATTCACACATTCGCTAGGGGTGGACTCTACAAGGAGCTTGAAGCAATCATATCGAGAATGGGAGAGTCTGGCATTTCAAGGAATGCAAAATCATTTAGTGGTATTATTGAATGTTACAGGCAAAGTGGTCAGTTTGAAGAAGCTATAAAGGCCTTTGTTGAGATGGAAAAAATGAGATGTAAACCTGATGAGCAGACACTTGAGGCAGTTTTAGGTGTTTATTGCTTTGCAGGTCTTGTAGATGAGAGCAAGGAGCAGTTTCATGAAATTAAAGCTTCAGGAATAGTGCCTAGTGTATTGTGCTACTGCATGATGCTGGCAGTTTATGCCAAGAATGGCAGGTAAAAATTACTATGCATACATGTATTTGTCCATGTAAGTTTTGATCATTATCAACTTCTGTTTTCTCAATTTTAGTTCCAGTTGATATAAACTGTACATGGTACTTATCTAGAATTCTTTAGGCATTGAGGTTGGTTAGTTAGAATGTGTGTGGTTATATGAGATGGTTGGAGCTTGTTAGATTTCATGGGGAATTGTTAGTGGCCAACATTTATAAATAAGAAGAGAGCGCGGGGAGGGGAGGGGAGGTGGGCTCAAGAGGGAGATATTCAACAATAAGTTTTATAAATTAAACACTTATACTTGAATTTGTAATAGATAAATTATTATATTATTTTCATTAAAAAAACATTTATTATTTTGTTCCCTTTCTCATCTCTAGGAATTCTATTCATAGCCTTAGTATGACCTTAATAGCCTGGAGATTGGTCCACACTAAATCAGCTTTGGTGTACAACATATAAAATTACCTTATGAGACTACCAGTTATAGGATGTGATACATTATGAAAATGAAATATGGGCTAATTTATTAATAGGGCGTAGTGTCTTGTCAACTTGTAAGATATAGGAGATCTATGTAAGATCTTTGATCTCTATTCCTAGTTGTCCACTTTGATTTTGTTGCATGGCATAAGAAGATCTTAGGGAGCTGCTTGAAGTTGGCGGACTAAAATGGCCTTGCCAAGCCATAAACTTTCTGCGGCTGACTTGCTTAGTAGATTGCTAAAGAGGACTTAATGTAGAAACTTCCTCCCCATCGATGATCTCCAGTTCGTGGATAGACCATCCTCTAGTCTTCCATAGAAAAAAATGTCAATCTATGAAAATCATGTATCTTCTTCAGGTATCAATCGACTTCAGGTGCCCATTATTTAGAAATTCAGGTTAAACTACAATGTTGGTGGTTTGTTCCAAAGGATAGCAGTCTTAATTTAATTCAAGTTTCTCCTTCAAAAAATGTACCACCTACTCTGTAGATGCCTAATACGAAAATTCAATATTGAAAGAGGCAATAAGGATTTCTGCTGGGATTTGCATGCCCATTTTGAACGAAGTCTAATGAGATGGAACATGATTACGTTTTTACCCTCTCGGGGCCTGGGAGTGTACAAAGTTCTTACACTGCACATGTCTCTTCATCCTAAACTGAAGTGGCTTTGGAGATCTGTCTTTGAGAAAGAAGCCTTTTGGAGAAAGGTGGCGGCAGCAGCGATGGCAGCACATTTTGGAATCCCAAGGAAAATTGGTTGTCAACTGCTCCTTGATCCTTCAAGGGGCCCAAGAATGGCGTTTTTAATCTGAAATAGTAATTGACCTCGAGAGTAAAGTTATTATGGGAAATGGAGAAACTACCAAATTCTCAGACAATTGGATACAGAAACTCTCTCTACAGTTGACACTATTTCTTGTACCTTATGATCACCCATATCAATGGCCTCTACATCATTCTAACGTGGAATTCCTTGTGTTAAACCTGGGATTAAACTTAGAAGAAATCTGATGGCTTGGAAGTCGGAGAATAGATATTCGTCTCGGATGGCTGTGTGTTGTCACGTATTCTTTCTGTTGCAAATGTTATCTTGAAGATTTCACTTAGACTACTTATATTCTTAATTGAATCCCTTGGAAATAGGTGTGGAAGGATAAGTACCGAAGGTAAAATTTAAAGGAAAAGTTCAGACCTTTGGATTTCATCTCACTGCTGTTAGGTGTGGAAAGTCAACAGGGTGAAACAATAATCTGTTTGTTCTTGCCCCATGGACTTCCGATTATGCAGTAACATTTTGGTAATTTTGGTTGGCCTACTCCTTTCCTCAGGAACGTTACCAACCTGCTTCAGTTCCTCTTTGGAGAACATCTGGATGAGATTGTTTTTGTGGTTGCTACTAGGTGTAAACTTAACAATCTTTTTATAATTGTAGTTCGACCTCTATTTGTGCTAATTGAAAGTTATTTCGTATCTTCCTTTGCTTGAATTGGGGCTTTCCTCTTCTCATTTAGTGATAGATAATTCACTTTATCAATTAAATAGTTTGTTGAAAAAGGAAAAGCTTAAACTTACTTCACTGTCGCATTTGGATTAGTATTGGTTGATAGATCCTCTTAATTTTTAATAGGCCAATAAATGCCAAAGTTTAGATTAACTTTGAAAGAAGAAAAGATAAATATCCTTCACCTTTCCCTTTTCTTTTAATCCGCAAAATAGTCTGATTTGCCTTTAACACATTCTTCTTCCTTAAAATCCCTCATTTCATGCAACAAGGGGTCATGACCTTGGCATGTTTATTAGCCTCGTGTAAGAAAGGAATTCATTGCATGGACCATAAAGTCTATGACCATTTATAGATGTACACAAAGTTAGAGTTATAGGGAAGAGTTTGTCAGTGACATTAGTTTGCTTACTCTTAGCTTCTATGAACGCCATGTTTTCCTCTGTGTTGACATTTTTGTATGATTATTTCCCCAACCATTATCACTAATTAACTATCATTCACAATTTGAAGTAATATATGTTTGAAATCTTAGTCCTAAAGTTCTCGCTTCATTAAATTTGATTTTTTAACCTTTGATCTTATAGTTGATTGAATTTACAAATACTTTATTTTAATGATTTCTCTTACATCTCAGAGTCTATTCTTTCCAGGTGGGATAATGCCTATGAGTTACTCGATGAGATGATTAAAAACAGGGAATCTGGTATTCATCAAGTCATTGGCCAGATGATCAAGGGAGGTTACGATGATGATTCTAATTGGCAGATGGTTGAGTATGTTTTTGACAAACTTAACGCTGAAGGGTGTGGATTGGGAATGAGATTTTACAATACACTGCTAGAAGCACTTTGGTGGCTTGGCCAGAAAGGACGTGCTGCGAGGGTTCTCACTGAAGCAACAAAACGAGGCCTTTTCCCTGAACTTTTCCGCAAAAGCAAACTTGTGTGGTCTGTGGATGTCCACAGGTATGATTAGAATAAGTTTCTCTTCCATGCTGATTACCCGATACCTGTGCTTAAGTCCATACTAATCCATATGTCTGGCCTTTTTACAGAATGTGGGAAGGCGGTGCATATACGGCTATATCTCTTTGGGTTAACAAAATGAATGAAATGCTTATGGATGGGGAGGAGCTGCCTCAGGTTGCAGCTGTAGTAGTTGGGTAAGCTTCATTTATGTTGTAATCAATTTAATCAAGGTTAACTTTTCTGAATTGAAATGTCATGCATGGTAGAGGCATTTATGATTATAAAAGGGTTTCCTATCCCAGCCGAAGCAAATCTTCTCCTTTTAGGCTTCTTGGTGGCCTCTTGGCAGGAGGTGAGCAGCCCCCTTCCTTTCCGGTCCGGCTGCCTCACATATTCTCCGATTCCTTCTTTCTCTCCTGAACCTTGTTTGGCTAATTTTGTGAAGCTATAGTATGCACGTAGTTAATATTCTGGTTAAAAAATGCGCTCTGTAGTTTGGGAGCAATGACAAAAAGTCTTTCAAAAGACTGCTCCTTTTCAGCAAATAATCCCTGATATCTTTCAATCCATATGGGCTGCGGGAGTGAGAGATAGGAGACAGCTCAAATCAACAGGGAAGGCCACTGTCGAGTCAAAAACTGAAAGTGGCCCCAGAATTTTGTGGCAAATGGGCAGGTGAGGAAGAGTTGTTCTTGTGAGAGAGTTCCCAAAGGAAAACTTTCAGCTCTTCGGGTAATGGTCTCTCCAAAAGACCTTATGTAGATGGTGCTGAATGTGTTCTTCCTTGTGAGTCAAGTCTGACACCAAGGATTTTCTTTATAAAGTTCCCTCATTTTCAAGTTTCCTAGACCAGATAGATATCTTCTATTTGCACATGGTTAGCATATTGTTATACTTCCAATTTACATGATAGTTGTCAAGTCTTGAGAAATCAACTCTTTTCTCATTGTATTATATGAAATTTACGTGCCCTGTTTTACTTTTACGCGAGCTCGTTGATTGTTTGTCAACCGTGTATTTTCAAATTTTCAGGAGGGGGTGGCTGGAGAAGGACACAACCGCACAAAACTTGCCTATCCCAAGGGCTGTCTATTCATTCCTGCAGGATAATGTGTCATCGTCCTTCACTTTTCCTGGGTGGAACAACGGTCGAATCGTCTGCCAACCGTCTCAACTGAAGCAGCTTCTCGCAGACACAGAAGCATCATCTAGTGAAATTATTACTCTAAACAACTCCCCATTAAATCTTCCAGAAGCGAAGATATCCAGATCTGGTATAAGCAATGACAAATACGAAGATGTTGATTCTAAATCAAGTAACAGGACGGGAACTGAGCTTCTGACTGCAACTGTTTGAATGAAATACAAGGCTGAACATCTAGTTTCAAGGTTTGAAACTCATCATCTCCCATTTTAATTGGAAGGATGTGATCCATGGGGCTCTTCGACTTTGAAAGAACTTATCAAATGGTAGTATCATAGCATTCAGGTGATGGCAGGGTTTTCTTGCAACATTGCTTGCGATGATTCACTTATAAAGCCAATTTGATCTTGATCCACGGAGAAGATGCATGCCCAAGGAACAGGTCAGTGTTTTTGTAGCTTTAGAATTTATATTCTTTACTGCATATGGAAAAGCTGTTTATGGTAATCGTTAGACCAGCAGTTTAATCTCTATGAACTAATCAGGAAATCGTAGTATCTCTTTAGATTTGAAATTCCGCATAGAAAATATGAAGGATTAGCAAAGTGCCTTCACCTTTTCCCAGACTGTTCTACATTTGAGTATGGTTTTGATTCAGTCCCTAGATTTGATAATGCTATATTTTTACCGTAGAATTTTAAACTTAGTTTCCATTTGATTGATAGAGTTCAAGATTTTTTACTTTTTACCAGTTTTCATGATGTCCCCTTTTTAGTTTTTAGTCTTTAGTGTGAATGTCTATTAATTTCTCTAGAAATCTAAGGACCAAGTAGAGATTGAACTCGAAAAACTCAAAGGGATTTCGATCTTTTGAAACCTATTTCTTTCAATTTTTGAAGCCTAGTTTGGGTTTTGAAATGACATTTTTGACGTTACAATTGATTTAAAATATTTTTGTTTAATAAATCTTTAAAAAAGTAGGTCTACCTATTCTGTACTCTTTTCTTTTCTACTATTTTAAGATATGAAATATAAGAAATTTAGGAAAAATCGTTTGATATTTTGCATTAACAAAAGTAGTTTGATGGGATTTTCCTTTCATGCTTCTCCATACAAATTTGATTCCCTTGAAATGCTTTTTCCCCTTTCAAGATATTATTATTTTGACTTGAGAGATCTTGCTCATTTCTCTTTTCCTTTTACTTTTCTTGATGGGATGGTAATTAAATTATTGTTTGTTTTTATCTGTGCATATGATCTTGTTAGATTCTTAAAACATAGGTCTTTTGAATAGTTCTTGGAGGCACTAGAACGTTTGATCATTACTTATACAGTGTAGGAAATAAACCTAACGCAAACTATATGGATTGACCAAATTAGCCTGTCGAGAATTATATAGAAACCAAATTGAAATAGTCTGTTGTAGATTTGTATTTTACCTTCAAATTTTACAGGTTCAACAAACTCAAGATTAAGATCTCCGAACTTAATAAACTTCCGAAAACCGAACTGACCTATGTACCTCATACTTATTTCTACGTATTTTCTTGGTCACTAAGAAACACCATTCACTAAGAAACACCCTGATAAGTCAATTAGAAAAAGATGAGTGGAAAGGAGAAAAAAGCGTTGAAAAAACAGAACAAAAACAGAACAATGGAAAAGAAAATAGATGTGAAAGGACAGAACTTTAGCTACAAACTTTTCTTGATGATGTACGTATCAATGATAATTACCACGTATTTCTTCATTGGACGTGGGAGATTCAGAATTCGCATACCTCACAGTTGATTTTTTTACTTTTTGATCGAGAATATAATCCCTAAATAGATTGATATATGTGTAAGTTGTCAACTTCAAACTTTTACTACACTTGAAATCTTAAAATTTTAAAATCTCGAATTTTCTTTTTAAGTCCAACCATAACGGGTTGGTAGATCTAGCTATCAACATTTGGAATAATAATTAATCAGTGTTTTATCTATTAAAACTATAGAGTTAGGAGGTAATTATCGAATAATTCCCTGACAATCAGGTAATTAAAAATTTTTGCAGATCATTATTTAATTTTACCGTCCTTATTAGAATCGAATCGAGGTCAAATATGATTTGATTTGGGGATTTGGGGTTAGTAGATGTAGAAGTGATGAATGAGAGGTGAATTGAAAACCAATGGTGGGTGAACCCCACAAAGGCCTTATCTCGTCTTGGTTTATCCTCCAAGAAGCAAAGCCAGCTTCTTCTTCTCTCTCTTATTGCTTTTTTAATAGACCAAAAAAAAAAAAAAAAAAAAAAAAAAAAAAAANAAAAAAGAGAATATGCTTAGCCAACGGTTCATATTTAAATTTGTACAAAAAGCTTGCTTTTGTTGCCCTTTTCCGCACCCATTTTCTTGCGGCTCGCCGTGGTGGGTGGACTTGGTGGATTTTATCTATACACATTTACTTAAACAAATTTCTATATTCATAAAAAAAAAAAAAAAAATTATAATATCATTAAATAAATTGTAAAATTCAAATTTCCTATTTATCATCTTATTTGACTAATTTTGAATAAATAAAAATAGTGTATTCTTTTATAAATTTAATATAGTGAAGTTATTATATAATTACTTAAATATTGATTCTATATTAATTGAAAATATGATGAGATCAACTTGGTTTAAAAAAATGATGAAAAAGGACCCAAAACTCATTTAATACTATATTAAATATAAAACTTCAATGTCGACGTGGATTTATAATAATCTTATGTTGCAAATAATCTCTTTTTTTTTTTTAATTTAATTTATTTATGGCGTGTATTTTTTTTTATTCACTTTTTTATATTAGTTATATTGTTTTTAAAAAATAAAAAAAGATTTTATTTTTTTAAAAGAGAATATAAATATCATTTTAATAAAATAAAAAAATAGAAAAATTAAAAAAATTGAATAGCCAACCATAGGATGCCACGTATTGCGTTTACTCACTCACTCTCATAGCCACCCCATGATTGTCATCGCCGCATTATATATAGACAGAACCAAAATCTTCACCGCACCACTCGTCTTTGATACCGTGGTTTAAGTTCGGTGGGTTTTGTTCTTTTCGCCCTTTTTCTTCTCAACATTGTACGGATTTGATGCCGACGACGGAGGCCGGAGACGTCGAGATGGATGCCGCCGGCGTCACCAAGGAGATCATGTTGTTTGGAGTGAGAGTCGTGGTGGATCCGATGAGGAAGAGCGTCAGTATGAACAACCTCTCTCAGTATGAGCATCCTCCTTCTGAGGCCTCCAATGAAGACAACGGCCGCAACACTAAGAGTAATGTCTCTGCAGCTGCTGGTTACGCTTCTGCGGACGATGCCGTTCCTAATTCCGGTGGGATTCGCGAGCGCGAACGCAAGCGAGGTTAGATTCTCTGTTTTTCTTGTCTTTTCATTACTCTGTATAATCGTGATATCGGTATGACGATGGTGCTTATCGAGTGATTTTGAGATACGATTTATAGAGAGAAGCATGCATCTGAGTAGTTCTGTAAATGACTGACATTCTCTCGGATTGATTTTTTTGGGTAATTTTGATGATCGGTGGGTTTTCACTTAAAATATTGGGAATTTGTACTTGGTTTATCTTGGAAGCTTGTAGATTAGTTCAATTTATTCCGAATTTGGAGTTGTTAATTTTAGGGATGTCTTTTGGTGGATGATTTTCAGGAGTACCGTGGACGGAGGAAGAGCACAAACTTTTCTTGCAGGGATTGCAGAAAGTGGGGAAAGGAGACTGGAGAGGAATCTCGAGGAATTTTGTTAAGACTCGAACCCCAACTCAGGTTGCTAGCCACGCGCAGAAATACTTCCTGCGCCGAAGCAACCTCAATCGTCGCCGCCGTAGATCCAGCCTCTTCGATATCACCACGGATTCGGTAACTGTCATCTTTACTAAATTTATAGCTTATGTTTGGTTGGATAGAATGGATTGGCTTTCAAGTATTGTGCATTCTGTTGTTTGATACCATAGGGTTCCGAATTTTGATTCTAAGTTTTAATAGTGGATTCATTTGAGTAGGCTAACTAGGATTTTAGCCAACTGGTTGATGAGCTTACTTATCTGGTGTTAGATAGTGAAATTTCACGACCTATCCCCTTTCTGAGTTCGCTTCTTTTCTGTTCTAGCCTGTTCTAACCCACCTTCAAAACAGAAAACCTCCAATTTCTTGCTGCAAAGGGATAGGCAAAACCCAACAAGACGATATGATGAATAGTTTTGGGGATCTAATAATAGAATACTTCAATAATTGGAAGCCGGAATCTATCTTTACTTATAATTCCTTTTCTGGGTTCATTAGGTAAAGGTGGCTGCTGAGGAAGAGCAAATTCAACTTCAAGACAATTCCTCCCAATTCCAATACTTGTTGCCACCTCCACCTCCACCACCTGAAACTGGCAACGTAAATGGATATCATCCTGTGATGCCAACTTTTCCTTTGCCTGTTTGCCCTGCAATTTTACCTGTACCAATTCCTATGGACAACCTCCCACTCAGGCATGATAACCTGGAGAATGATACATCATCAACTGCTGAAGTTATGCCGCTCAATCCAACCACACCTGAGCTTAACTTGAATTCTGGAGCTCTTTCTCTTAACCTCGACTCGACCACTTCATTGACGAAACACCCTGCTTTCCAAGGAATTTCAAGTATGAGCAGCGGGGATAACATTATCAGTGTTGCTTAGAATCACTTTGTTGGCTTGAATGGTATGTTGTATTGATGAGGAAGGCAAAGCGATAGGCGACTAACTAAAGTTGTTTGTTGTAGTTGTACATCCCCACCTTTGGATTCTTCATTTGACGTTTGTTTGTATAACTGAACCTAACAAGCAGTCTCAGCTCACTGCTGCTTAATGATAAGACTAAGACTACTACGACGACTCGGTTTCTTCGGTATCTATGTATGTGTAGGCTTCCTGTATTTTGGATTTGAGTAAGAGAAAGATATGAAGTTTCCTCATATTTCTGTCCATGCTTGATTAGATCAGTTTGGTGGCTGTTGTCTTGTGCTTGAAGATAGCATTTGATCCTCTATTGTGGTTGAAGGGGAACTGTAAGGGGTTGGAGAAAATGAGTTCTAGGCGGATTGGGTGGGGTCCACTTCAAGATCCGGATTACATTTATGACTTCTTTTCTCAAACGAATATATCTATCTATTCTATTTCAACTTTGGCACATGTTTATTTATTTATTTTTATTTTTTTCATAAAATAGATACAATTTTACATAATAATAATAAATATCGGATCTAATTCTCATGCGCATTAATTTGAAGACTTTTTATAGCTCGATTAATTAAGATCGATAGTGTACATTTCTTGAATTGCTATCTAGCTGTTTTGATACTAAAGATTCTCAACGAAAAGGGATGCTATTGTCATTGTTGCTTCAAACTCAGACATCTCTTGAAAGTCTAGTATCTCTTTTGGGACTTTATGTTCTTTAGTTTAATAGAGATACATATGATTGCATAGAGCTATCTAGATCATCGGGATTCAAGGTGATATATATTACCACTTTAAAGACCAAAGGGCATGATTTAAATATTTTAGGTTGAAGATTTAAACGTATCTCTTGGTCGAGATTATATATTTTAATCAGTTGAATTATGTTTAGATGACATGATGACCCGAAGTAACAGTACAGATGATGATAGTAAGTAATTAGAAAACATTAATTAAATTCACAGACGCTAGGGGTTTATTCTGGCCAAACCGTAGCTAGTGGCTGTACGAAGGCGATTTTTACCCATTGAATACGGCTTCTCGTTCGTCGGATATTGATCAAAATCCTTCCTGTTCCTATGAACTCTCTCTATGTACTTAGAGGCCCAACCATCGACATTCGCCTCATCACAATCGCTCTCTCCGTGAATCACATTCGAAGAAGAAGAAGAAGAAGAAGAAGGCGAATACCTTGGCGATCCATGGCTGATTTGGAAGCTGCCTCCGCCCGGCTTCGTCACGTAGATCGGTTTCGCTCGGTTCTGCGGCTCCTGCAGCCGTCTACTTCCCGGAATCAGAGGCGTCGCCGCTGAATTTCCGCCAGATCTCTCTCTCGTCGCCGAAGTTCCAGCGGTTGTTTCATTCGCCGTATTAGCAAAAGAAATCGAGCTCGAAAGCTTGATTAAATTCGCAAGCAACAACATCGACTTCTCACAAAGCGATTCACTCGATCTTCTCTCTTTACCGATCATAGCTCCGGTAATTGATAATTTTCTTTCTCTGTCTCTATTATTCCCTGCAAAAGAGGAAATGTCGATTGGAATGAAGAAACAGAGAGGAAATTGTGGTGTATTTATAATATTTGAAGCACTGTTCTTGAGGTTCGTTGCTTTAACAAAGAGAGAGATCAGTGAAATTAGTTTAATCTTGATTAGGCTAGTTAAGAAGGATTCCATGTTCAAAATTTCAAAGAATAATTTACAACTTTTTTGCAAGTGAATAGATCCCTTTATCACTTGTTGGGGACTACGTAATCTGTGTGTGGAGGGAGGAGGAAGAACGAAGAATCCATGGGAGACGCAGACTCAGATATTTTTGCAATTTATTTTATTTTATTTTATTTTGGTAGGGCTTTAGTGCCACGTGGCATGTGGTTATTTCTTCTATCCGTCCTACCAAACTTTTTATGATAAACTATTCCAATTTGGGAATTTGATGTGAAAACGTTTTTTGCGTATGTTTAATTAGGTTCATATATATATTTATTAATTTCTTTGTATTTTTTATTTTTTATTTTTTATTTTTTGGGTAATAAATCTTTAATGGTAACTCCCGACGTTGTGTTGCAGGCCCTCTAAATGATCTCATATTCACCGGAGCAGACCAACGCACTCTCGAATCTCTCCCTCAGAGCACCCATCCCATCGACGGTATCCCTCTTCGGCCAGGTGATGATTTTTTTTCTCTCAAATTTTATGTGATGTCACCTTGGTTGAAGAGGAGAACAAACCACCCTTTATAAGGGTGTGGAAACCTTCCTCTAATTTTAAAGCCGCGAGGGGAATTCCGAATAGAAAAGCCCAAACAGGACAATATTTGTTAGAATCTGGGGCATTACATTTTAAAATAAATAATTTTATGAACAAAAAGTGACAGACTAGGTATTATATTTATAGTTTTAGCGACCTTTATATATTTGTGTTATTTATATATTAGAATACGAGATGAGTACAAGAATTACACAATCTACTATGATTAATTTTTAATTAAGTTTAATAACCCATAGTATACATGTCATGTTTGGAATGATATCTTAGATATATGATCTTATTCAAAATTTAAAAATCCCATATGAAAAGAGAGGAGAGGCAAATGGGAAAATGGTCAAAATTGTAAATTGGAGCAAATTGAGATGCTATGATGTTCCCCCGTTGGTTGGGAAGGGGAGGAATGACCGTTGTTATTTCAGGTAATTGGTCATCAAAGACAACCTGAATTGCCTCCTAAAATGTCGCAAATATAAATCCTAAGAAGGCTCAACCCCCTAACTTAGCTCATAACCTCTTGGTTTGTCGCCTCTCTCTGGGAACACAGACACTCCCCCAAAAGAAAAACAGAGAGAGAAATAGAGAGAGAGTAGAAAGAGGAGAGGGGAAGGAAAAAAAAAAAAAAGAAGAAAGAAAACAAGGAAAAAAAAGGTCATGATCTAGGTCTGGTCCATCCCACCAAGGTCATGATCTTTTCATCTTCATAGAACAATTACAGACAGGATTTTGAAATCCAAAACAGGGGGTTGGGTTAGATTTTTTAATTTTTTATTCTTTTGCAAGAGAAAGTAGGGAAAAAGGGAAAAAGGAACAATGGCGACGAAACGTTCTTTCACTCGTTTTGTAGAACAGGAGTTGGGAAAGTTCCCACATTTCGTAGTTTGTGCAGTCCTTGAATGGGTTCTCATAATTTTGCTTTTCATTGATGGGTTTGTTGCATTTTTGGCAAGCGAATTCGCCAAGTTCTTTGAATTGCGAGTTCCTTGTTTGTTCTGCACCAGAATCGACCATGTTTTTGTTAACAAAAATGCAGATTTCTACTACAACAATGCCATTTGTGAAAGCCACAAGAAGGATGTTTCATCTCTTGCATATTGCCACAACCACAAGAAACTCTCTGACATTCGGAAGATGTGTGAGGTCTGTCTTCTCTCATTCGCAACCGAGAAGGAATCCGATTGCAATACCTACAAGTCGCTCGTTGGAATATTGCACAAGGATCTTGAATGTTTTGTGGAGGACGATAATTGTCAAGTTGTGAGCTTGCCGCCCGTGGGGAAGAAAGATGAAGGCCTGCAAATGGAGAAAGTGGGTGGTGGTGGTGATGATTGTTGTTGTTCATGTTGTGGGGAGTCATTGAAGGTTAAATCCTCCAATTCAAAAGGGAAAAATGGGAGTACCTTTTCACAAGCTCCTGCTCCTTCGCCACGAGCTGGGTTTGTGCCTGCTTTCAGAAACGAGGACAAAACTAGCTTGGAATTGCCCCACGTTAATTATACCGAACTCAAATTGTTGTCAGATAGTGAATCGGAGTTCGTCGAAGACGATGAAGGTTTACATGGAAGAAATCTTGACGCTCATCAATGTAAGTCCAAAATTTATTGAATTGACCCGTCCTTTCTTTATTTCTTTCTCTGCAGCATCCTTTTATTTGGTTTGTTTTGTTTGCGAATAATTTTTGTACCTGGATTTGATGGAAGTGCAGTTAAGGAGGATGTGAAACCTGTTAAAGTGCCATTGTTACCTGAACCTGAGGATGTGCATGAAAGTTCGAGGACCCCCATCTTTGGTAGAGGAAACAAATTTTTTGGTATCCCACTTACGGATTCTGATAATACCAGTCCCAGATGGGCTATTAGGATCTCTAGAAAATCACCACTTGAAAGACCAGAGCTCCCAGCTGAGAATTATGAAGCAGATATGTTGGGGCCAGGAGACAATGATTCCATTTTGAATTGCTTGAAAAGACAAGTTCGGATAGATCGAAAATCGCTCATGGAGTTGTACATGGAACTGGACGAAGAAAGAAGCGCTTCAGCCGTGGCAGCAAACAATGCAATGGCCATGATTACTCGCTTACAAGCCGAAAAGGCGGCCGTTCAGATGGAAGCTTTGCAGTACCAAAGAATGATGGAAGAACAGGAAGAGTATGACCAGGAAGCCTTACAAGCTACAAACGATTTGCTTGCTAAGAGAGAGGAAGAAATCAGGGAC
The DNA here is from genome assembly GCF_002806865.2 of Cucurbita pepo subsp. pepo. NCBI lineage: Eukaryota > Viridiplantae > Streptophyta > Magnoliopsida > Cucurbitales > Cucurbitaceae > Cucurbita > Cucurbita pepo. The sequence continues at coordinate 1,224,186 of NC_036657.1, read as the reverse complement.
TTGGAGGTTGAACTTGAAGCTTACAGAGAAAAATATGGATACCTTGAGGAAGGTTGTCTTCAGATGTCTGAAGGAGAGATGTCTGATGAAGATTACCAAGAATTCAAGTCACAAGTCTATTTATCTTCTGATGAGAAATCTGAATGTAATACACCTTTTAGTCTCAATGGAAGAGAGAACAAGGAAAATTTTAAGAATTTTGACAGGACGATTATACCCTCCGGGTTGAAAATTGAAAGAGAAAATAGCAAAGAAGAAAGTACAAACAATCATGGGGTAGCCTTGCCATTCTCCCAAGAGGAGGCTGAAGGAGAAGATAGCAAAGAAGAAAGTACAAACAATCATGAGGTAGCCCTGCCATTCTCCCAAGGGAAGTCTGAAGGAGAAGATAGCAAAGAAGAAAGTATAAACAATCATGGGGTAACCCTGCCATTCTCCCAAGGGAAGGCTGAAGGAGAAGATAGCAAAGAAGAAAGTACAAACAATCATGGGGTACAAGGAGAAGATAGCAAAGAAGAAGGTACAAACAATCATGGGGTAGCCCTGACATTCTCCCAAGGGGAGGCTGAAGGAGAAGATAGCAAAGAAGAAAGTACAATCAATCATGGGGTGGCCCTGCCATTCTCCCAAGGGAAGGCTGAAGGAGAAGATAGCAAAGAAGAAAGTACAAACAATCATGGGGTAGCCTTGCCATCCCAAGGGAAGGCTGAAGGAGAAGATAGCAAAGAAGAAAGTACAAACAATCATGGGGTAGCTTTGCCATCCAAAGGGAAGGCTGAAGGAGAAGATAGCAAAGAAGAAAGTACAAACAATCATGGGGTAGCTTTGTCATCCAAAGGGAAGGCTGAAGGAGAAGATAGCAAAGAAGAAAGTACAAACAATCATGGGGTAGCCCTGCCATTCTCCCAAGGGAAGGCTGAAGGAGAAGATAGCAAAGAAGAAAGTACAAACAATCATGGGGTAGCTCTGCCATTCTCCCAGGGGAAGGCTGAAGGAGAAGATAGCAAAGAGGTTAGTACAAACAATCATGGGGTAGCCTTGCCATTCTCCCGAGGGAAGGCTGAAGGAGAAGACCAAAATGAACCACTGACAAACTTTAAAGGAGAAAAAACATATCTTTTAGGCCGCTTGAAAAGGTCAAAGAAGAACATTAACTCCTTATCCTCAGAGGATCTAGCTTCGTCCCTGCAACCAAGATCTGCCAGTGTCAACCGAGTAGATGAAGCCACAGGTATTGTGTTATATCAATAATGGACATGAAACTTTATCAGAGAATATTGATTTCCATTTCGAATATGGCAGGAAAAGGAAGAGCTCTGACCCGAAAGCTCTCTCATCTTAACGAGTTCAAGATCATGAGAGTACTCAAAGCAGACAACGAAATCTCCAAGCATGAAGGAAAAGTATCTTTAGCCGAGACTTCTCACAATTTAGGGAAACCTCAAAACCTTGTCGACCAGAATAACAGTGATTCTTAACTTCCCATATTGGTAAATTACTCAGTAACTATAGTCAGCATTCAAGCATAGAGAGTTTGATTTTTAGGTGGGTGTTTTCTTTCCTTGCAGTTTGTTTTATTTCTAGGATGTACATAGTGTTGTATGACGCGCTGAATATAGATATAAAGCTCCTTGAAGCTCAGCAGCTGCTAACTTCTTCCATAGCAGTAAGACACCTCTTTCCCATTTCTTCTTCAGTTGCTTTCTCTATTGCTTTAGAAGCTTCACCCCAACAAACTCAGGGTACAATGACGTTTGATTTATGAAATTGCAGATGCAGAGCTAAAAACCATATTCGGCTGCCAGCGATGGGTGTAGAAGGCTTTCCTTTTTCTTTTCTATTACTTTACTATTCAGCAGCAGAGTGGAAATGGTGTTCAAGAAAGTGCTTTTGGATTTACACATCAAAAGCCACAGAACAAGGGAAAGAAAAAAGGCCAATATTCCTTCTTTTTGAGGGCATAGTTGGACTAATGATAGAACCTCAAGGGAAAACCAGAAAAGGCAAGGCGTTCGGGCTTCCATCCCATTTACAACGAGACAAATGTTAGCGTTGTATGATACAAGAAGAGTTCTTTAAAGTCATAATCATCCCCTCCCCCTTAAATGTCTTTTCGAGTTTACTAAAATGACAGCAATATGCAAGGAATTTTGATTGGTTTCATCCCATTTACTACTTCAAAACTTGGAGAGGGAAGACGCCAGTCCTTTTTAAACGCAAAGAGATATCTTTTTCTTTGTCATTTATTGATCTAATCTAGCAAGAAGGAATTCAACTAGTCATTTTTTGTTCTTGGCCATCACATTTTGAACCAAATATTGAGTAGTAGGGACACACAACCGACCCCCAAGGGTCCCAATGCAAACCACCTAACGCATAACTTTTCCAACTTCCAGAAGGAGCCAAAATCAATAGTTCAATCTTCTAAATAAGGAGGCTATGAATAAGGAGGCTATGAATAAGAACGCACATGTATTGGTCAAAGAAGAATGTGCATCCAATATCAAACATAAAGGCTGTGGGCCTGCCTACCATCATTTTCAGCTAGGTAATTACTCATACGACTGGCTCAAGAAAGAGACTTTATAACATAGAAAGTTAGAAGAAAGAAAAAAGAGGGTGGGGTGGGGTGGGGTAAAGAGCTTTCTCCCCTGATCCTGTCCAATTGTACAAAATCAGGCGGTGAAGTGAATGAATGCTCTACAATAACCCCATCTCAGCTCAAGAAACAAAAATGCATAATTTAGTCTTAATCTTGTAGATTATCCTTCGCTAATGATGAATCACAGACCATTTGAGTGAAAAAAGATTAGAAGAAGATCGCTGGCATGCATATGTATGAACATGTTTTCATTCATTGAAATGATTGTCTGCAATATTTGTAGAGAATAGAGAGAAGAATATGTAAAGAATTGGGTCTTGGAGCTGTAACAAAAGGGTTATTCTATCATTCAACCTCAAGAACTGCAATAAAAATTGTTCAGTAAACAGCTTGTAAGAGATCTCCAGAGAACAGATTGGAAGTTATTCTATCACTCAACTTCAATGACTGAATATTTTGTATTGTTGGTGTGTTGCTCATCATAATCAATGTACAAGTATTCGGATGGACGGTCTCTTTTACCTTTCTTAAACTCTACTATGCCAAATTTAATGGATTTCCCAGCTCTGTTTTTGACATCTACTTCAATTTCAATCAGCTCTTTGTACTGAAGTTTTGAACAATAGAATATACAGCTTTTGGTCCATTGAGAAATATAGGAAACCACCGACTGAATGAGTCACAAAAGACCCAAAACTTTTCCCCACGATGCAGTGCCAGGCCGGACCATACACGCTATCAAATTCCTGGAAATTCACAAGCAAGCAAGCAAAGTTATTAGCTAATTCATTCTAAAAGTTTCCAGATTGTACAGAATTGTTAAGCTAATTACCCTCTTGAGCGATAAAGCAAGAGTCTTGGAAGTGAATTTCTCCATGCTATCATGAGCCTTTCTTGCACAATCCACAGCATGGATCTGCATAGCCGGAGGCATGTCGACTGAGACTACTTTGACGCCATTTTTTGCAAGAATATCAGCCAATTCAACTTGGGGATCAGCAAGGGACCTTCTTCTCCCATCCTTTCGAAGTAAAGAAACTGTTGGTCTCAAAGTGTGAAGACCATGCCCCTTCTGAGGCTCTTTTAATTCCTTCTCCTTCTCCTTCACCACGAGATAGAGAGCTTTACTATCATCATCAACCCCTTTATTAGCTTCCTTCTTCTCATCAAAAAACTTCTTAGTGCCCATCTCTTTACACAGCTTACTCAATTTCTCATCCTCACCAGAAGCAATTTTCTGGAGGTGGGGTTTTGATTTGACCATAGCAGAAACGGTCAGAGCTGGAGGTGGGTTAGAATTCTTTGGTTTTTGAGACGAAAAACCAGGTTGTCTGTGGAGTTTGGAAAATGGGATGTGGTTGGACAAAGGAGAGGGATTTGGAGGAGGAGAAGCAGCAGCTATGGCTGAATCAAGTTTCGCAGGAGTGGAGTGATTGTTAGCCATGGAAGCAGAGGGAGGAGCTCTGAAAGGAGGTTTAAGGGGAGGAGAATCAGGGTCAGGAGGTGCTAAAATGCGCAGCTGGTTGGTGGGTTTAGCCATGGGAGGGCTGTGAGGGCAATGGAGAAGGGTGGGAGAAGGGGAAATGGTTGATGAAGACTATGGGGATTTGTGCTTTTTGAGAGGTGGGATGCCATTTTTGGGTCAGAAATGAGGGATTCCTTTGATGGGGACTTGTGTATGTGCGAGTGAATAGTGAAATTTTTGTGCTGAGTTCTAACGTGCACCTGACGTGGACGTCGAGGAGAGGTCTGTGACGTTCGTTAGATGACTGACGTGTTTGACCGATCATTCAATTCTGCTTTTTGTCTCTTAGACCAGACTTTTTTTTTCTTTTTTTTCAATAAAGAAAATACTAACCGTTGTCTCGTATTAAAGTAAAGTTTTGAATTTTTGAATTTTAAAAATAAAAGTCGTTGAAATTTGAACAAACCAATTCCAATACATTAACACCATTTCATCTAATAAATCCAGTAATACAATATAAATAAATATATAATAAGTTAGTTATTTTGGTATATATATATATAGATATATTTATATTTATATATAAAAGAGAGTGAGGCGAGTCTGGTACAAGAAATAAAATCGTCATTCCTAAGCTAGTTTAATAGAGAAATCTCTCTCCACTACTTTCCTAGTTCTAAAGATCCCTCGTCCTATTGATTAAATGAACATCGCTAGCTATAAAGGAAAAAATTTGAAAAAAAAAAAANAGGATGTTTGATACTTTTTTGTTCCAGGAATACCCTTGAGTATATCCCTTCTTATTAGCCCTTCAAAAAATTGAAAAAGGTTCCAAATCCTGATAAACTTGGGCCACGATGGGCCTGCTACTAGCCTATATCAGTCACTACTGGGCCTGCTACTAGCCTATATCAGTCACTACTGGGCCTGGCTTTATTTTATCTTTTTATTTGGTTTAATTGCATTACCCCAATTATACTATAAAAAAATGTTAAAATAAACACACAAAAAAACCAGTTTTGTCTCAAGCGGTCGGATTTAATTATAGAGAAATTATTTTAAAAATTAAGAACTTCCCCAATGATATGATATGCTATGCTCTATCATAAGATCATAAGTGCGAGTAGTTTTATGGCTTTCTGTCAATGGAGATGTGTTCCTTATTTATATAAACACATGATTTTTTCTCTCAATTAGCGAAAGTGGGACTACATAAAAAATCTTTAGCACTTTTCATAACTTTCCTCCAAGAAAAATCAAAACAAAATGAAAAAGAGAATCAAAAGTATTAGAAAGGTTACCTAGAAATGACTAATGAGCTCCTCATAAGTCCTCATCTCTGTATCAATCAATCGCTTCTCATATCGCTGCCACAACACAGAAAAAGAAAAAGCGATTAAAGGAAAGTCACCATCAGACCCAATATGTTTAGTTCAATGCCAAATTTCACACACAAACCAACCTGGTTTCCAAAAGTAGTCAACGATGGCTGCTGCCATTTAAGACCAAAAAAGTTTGATCTCTGTGGAACGCAGAAAGTTCAAGGCAATTTCTTATGCAATTCTTCCCTCCCCCCACACCCCATAGAAAAAGGGGGGAAAACACAGTAAAAAGGGCTCTTTTCTCTGCAATGTCAGAACCCTTTACTGTCTTGTATCGTAATCCTAGAAAAGCAGCATTTTTTTAACCCCACAAACACCGTCTCCGGCAACTTTTTTCGAAAGTCTTCGTGACCCAGCTCTATGCGCACCAGTGTTCATGCACCGCCAATTTCATATCAACTCGACGTCATCGTGTACGTTCATTACTACGTCACTTTCAACCACCAGCTCCAATAATCCAACCCAACTCCAACACTCATTTGCTGCTGACTCAGACTCCTCCCATTATAATATCTTTTCTGAATAATCTATAATTATCATTCTGTCTTTTGAGTTAAACAATTCAATTTCCCTTGCTCATCGCTCAAACAAATGTGTCGTTTTCTAGCTTGTGGCCTGAAATCAAATGTAAAAGCCATTTTGAGGAATCTAAATCCTACAGGACGCTTCCTTTCCTTAAAAGTGCGTCCAATTCCACGCCCTAATGCCTGCTTAGTCATTACTAATAAACAACTCAATAGATTAAGAAAGAAAAAAATGATAATACCTGATGAAAGTCAAACTGGGAGGGAGTCTTCGTTGATTGGCCCCAGCCAGAAATTTCTTACTCAAGGATACTTGGAGCTTATGGGTAGGCCACAGTCCACCACTTTGGTCTTCTTCATTTGCCTATAAATGCAAGTACCCAATTTCTGCACGCCACAATATATCCAACTGTTTCTCTCTTGTTCTTTCTATATCACTCTCTCTAAATGTTTCTCCTCTTCAGTAGTCTAGAGAACATAAGCTCTGCTCAGGGACAGCTTCACCACAACACAACTACAGGGATGTGGACAGGAGCAGCTTCGATGGCGAGTTTGTGGGTGGCTTCTGGTCCAACAATTGCGAGCTTCATGTTTGCTTGGGCTATGATTCAACAATACTGCCCACGAGCAGTTGTTCGATTCTTTCAAAAATACTGGAGTAGACTCATGAATTACTTCCATCCTTACATCCAGATATCAATCCATGAGTTTGCTGGCGAACGCCTCAAGAGTAGTGAAGCATTCACTGCTATTGAATCATATCTCAGCAAGAATGCGTCCAACACTGCCAAAAGACTCAAAGCGGAGATAGGTAAAGATAGCACCAACTTGGTGTTCAGCATGGATGATCATGAGAAGGTGACTGACGAATTTCAAGGAGTGAAAGTATGGTGGGTTTTAAACAGAACAGGTTCATCAACAAATTCTGACAACTCGTATAGTCCTGACAGGAGATACTATTCACTCACTTTCCATAAGAAGCACAGAAGTTTAGTTACAGAACCATACTTGAATCATGTCTTGACAGAAGGGAAAGAAATCCGAGTAAGTAACAGGCAAAGGAAGCTTTACACGAATGGTTCTGGTGGAAGATGGAGTTACCACCACACTATGTGGAGCCACATAGTATTTGAGCACCCTGCAACATTTGACACAATAGCGATGGAAGCAGAGAAAAAGCAGGAGATTATAGATGATTTGCTGACCTTCACTAGCAGTAAGGATTTTTATGCTCGAATTGGGAAGGCCTGGAAACGTGGGTATCTACTATTTGGTCCGCCAGGGACAGGGAAATCAACTATGATTGCTGCAATAGCCAATCTACTAAACTATGATATCTATGACTTGGAACTCACAGCAGTAAAGAACAACACAGAGCTTCGGAAGCTTTTGATTGAGACTACAAGTAAATCCGTAATAGTGATTGAGGACATCGACTGCTCACTCGATCTTACGGGGCAGAGGAAGAAGAAAGAAAAGAAGTCCGAGGATGATGAGAAAGAAAAACCCCCCAAGGAATCTTCCAACAAAGAAGATGATACCAGCAGCAAAGTCACTCTCTCTGGATTGTTGAACTTCATCGATGGAATATGGTCAGCCTGTGGAGGGGAAAGACTAATCATTTTCACAACCAATTATGTGGAGAAGCTTGATCCAGCCCTCATCAGAACTGGTCGGATGGACAAACATATTGAGCTTTCATATTGCAGTTTTGAGTCATTCCTAGTGCTGGCAAAAAATTACCTGAATCTTGAAACTCATCCGCTATTTGATCAAATCAAAGAACTGATGGAAGATGTCAAAATCACACCTGCTGACGTTGCAGAGAATCTCATGCCCAAGTCTCCAAAAGATGACATTGAGAAACGTCTTCTCAAATTGGTTCAAACTCTACAAGGGGCAAAGGAAGCAGCGATCATTAAGGAATCTCAAGAAGTAAGTACAGAGGGATCAACCACAACTGATCTACAGTTACAAACGGAAGGCTCGTCTTCAAGTTGAATTTACCACTTTCTGCCTAGTGCTCCTATCTAACAATGTTATGGAATTCTCTTAGTTAATAAAATGCCCAAGTTATTAGCTTAATAATTCTTACCTCCACTTACAAGTGTGTTCAAAACTCAATCCATCATGATTACTTTTGAAAAAGAAAAGTACTTTTACGTTGAAAATCTTAATTCTCGAGGTTGGAACTTGAATCTCTGGTCCTTTGGATGAACTTTTGGTTGAGAATACATACTTGAACCAGCTCAGACCGACAATTCTCACTCAATATTACTAAATAATTATTAGGTACAAATCTTATTTTAGTTCCCAAGTTCATTGTATTTGGTCTATGCTCTCTTTCAATTCCTAAGCATAAAAAACTATTTTGGGTCTTTTATTAATCTTTCATAAACTATTAGGAATCTGATATGATATGCTTTTCATCCATTCACATGTTGAGTGTATGTCTGTTTAGATAAGTATTTGAAGGCACATGGACAAATCAGAATACCTGCATATCATCAAACTTGCAGTCTTTGTTGGGGCCCTTGCACACATTCATTACTCGAAAGCATTGAAGGGAAGTGTTTGTGTGGTACTCAAGTTCATTGCTTCTGGTGTGAGATGCGGAGTATTCAGGCTTCTAAATGTCGGCTTCCATTGAACCTGATCGCCACTATCCTCGGTCATCTGAATGTGGAACTCCAATTTTGAACACTTCGATTCTGATTCGAAGAGCTCTATCAGTAATGAAAATCGATTGCTATTTCTAGCAACTCTAGTTGTCCGACATTGTAGACCTAAAATCAAGACAAAATTAACAAGATAACGCTTTCAAAAGTGGTTGGAAAGGCTCAAAATAACCCGAATGTGAGAACAATTAACTCTCGCGTGTTTAGAATTTGAAAAAACGCAATAGTTCGCTAATTTTGAGTTCACCTGATCACCGGCGTGCCGCGCGGTTTAACGCGATCAGGCAACCGACCGAAACATCGTCCCCATCGCCTCTTGCAATCCTCATAGGAAGCAAATTGCCTTCTCGTTTTGCTGCCATAGAAACTTCCCTTCCCTACAGAGCAATTTCGCCCCTCCAGTACCTCTCATCTTGCCGCCAAATGAACCTCCAGCCACCGCCAAGTTCTAATTTCCGCGTTCATTCATTCAAAAACATAAAATTTAGTTTTACATATATATATATATATAATTAGAACTTTGTCAATCAACCCATTTTTAAGTCTTTAAACTTCAAATCTCGAAGGTTTTGAATTTTTAGAAATGAACTTATGAAATAGATATTGATTTGAATTTTTTTTTGTTGAGCCAAAACTTCTTCGATCTTCGATACGATACACTTTTTTCTCTCCCTTCTCAATCGATGTAGTGACCTTTTTGGACTTTCAATCTTAGGCTTTCCCTCAAAGTTTTTAAAAAACGTCTCCTAGGATGAGGTTTCCAGGTTCCCTTCTCCAATCGATGTGGGATCCCCCAATCCACCCCATTCGGGGCCCAACGTCCTCGTTGGCACACCTCTCATGGCATATCGCCCGATGTCTAGCTCTAATACCATTTGTAACCGTCCAAACCAATATTAGTAGATAGTCCTCTTTGACTTTTTCCTCTCAGACTTCCCCCCAAGATTTTTAAAACGTGTCTGTTAGTGAGAAATTTCCACTCTTATAAAATATGTTTCGTCTTTCTTCCCAACCAATGTGGGATCTCACAAATAGTGTACTAGTGTACTAGCGGTGATATACATTAACGATAGTGAATGATATGATAATTCATATAATAAACTTAACATCTATTTAAAACCAACACTTCATAGTATACATAGAGCAAATCTTGAAGCTGGTTCTCTTATGATGTGAATGGCTGCTGTTCCCTTCGAGGGGCCTTCAGATTTGAGTTCATGTTACAGAACCTCATACAATAATCAGTGCCCTTGCATATATATCAAGCGTGTAATCAGTAACAAGTCACAAGCAGTAGCAGCAGGAGTAAGAGTACCAGGCTGCTCCATGAGTTTGTCGACCGACTTGCACGAGACGGAGGGGACGGCGTTGGACCAGAGCTTCCAACCGTTGATGTCGAGTTTTCCAATGAGCAAGTGTACTTACAACGACTAGGCGGGACGACCCGGTAAACGCCACTGCTGGTTAGAATGTAGACGTCATTGTCATTGTCTTCACCAAATGAGAAGACATAACCCAAGGCTGGAAGAGAAGTTTCTGGTGTGGAACTGCAAGGTATAGGAGAATCAGGTGCACAACTGAAAGGAATCTCATTTGTTGTGAAGTTTCCACTGCTTTCTGGGTTTTCAATTCCTGCCCATAAACCAGAAGCATACAAATCTGCATACAAGTACCTGGCTCAGAAAGAACACAATGAGATTGGGTTATGTTTGAATCTTCATGAACATATGAACATACGTACGTACCTTCCGTACATACACGGATCGGTCTTCGATCGATAGAAATAACCGCCTGTTATCGATGCAGAACCTACATTCTTGCTTATTGTAGAATGGTTGTAGCCCATCACTGGGAAGATTGGATTTATGGAATCTGCAGGTGTAGATCCTCCAGGGGATGATTTTGGAGGAAACAAATAAGGACCCTCGTAAACGCGCCATCCATAATTCCCGCCCTTTGTGATGATGTCGACCTCTTCGTATCGATCCTGTAAGAAAAGAAAAGGTATGATTTGAAGTAATGTTAAAAAAGAGCAGCATAAAAAGCTATGAACATTTCAATGTACAAGGTATATTGTACGTGGTGCGGGTTAATCTCTCTCAACTAGTTCAGGTGAAAAGGAAGGGTGATCGAGGGTACCCAAACGTCGATATCTCTTCTCTACAGATGCCACTACTCATATGTTCCCGGAGAAATGACAGATTTTGTAACAGCCCAAGCCTATGCTAGCATATATTGTTCGTTTTGGCCCGTTATGTATCGTCGTCAGCCTCACGGTTTTAAAACGCGTCTGCTAGGGAGAGGTTTCCACACCCTTTTAAGGAATACTTCGTTCCCTTCTTCAACTGATGTGGGATCTCATAATTCACCCCTCTTGGGGCCCCAGCGTCCTCGCTGGCACACGGCCGCTCTGATACCATTTGTAACAGTCCAAGCCCACCACTAGCAAATATTGTCCACTTTGGCCTGTTATATATCGTCGTCAGTCTCACAATTTTAAAACACGCTGCTAGGGAGAAGTTTCTACACCTTATAAGGAATGTTTCGTTCCCCTCTCCAGCCGATGCAGGATCTCACAATCCACCCTCCTTAGAGTGGCACAACGCCCAGTGTCTGACTCTGATACCATTTGTAACAGTCCAAGTTCCCTCTAGCAGATATTGTCCGCTTTGGTCCATTATATATCGACATCAGCCTCACAGTTTTTAAAACACATCTGCTAGTGAGAGGTTTCCACACCCTTATAAGAAATGTTTCGTTCCCCTCTCCAACCAACGTGGGATCTCAAATTTCAGTTGAAACTTGAACTATCACAACATACATCATAATTTGACATTTTTTTTTTTAAACTTTTCGCTCATTCAAAACAAACTACACCAAATATTTACTATTGTCATCCTTTAATGAGTTATAACCTCTCGATATAAACGTGTAAAAACGACATTCGAACCTGTCCAACATCTCCACAGACGAAGTAGGAAGGTCTTTCTGCATCGAAACTGCAGCGCCAAGGATTTCTGAATCCATAAGCCCATATCTCCGGCTGAGCTTCTTGATCTTCAACAAATGGGTTATCTTTAGGAATAGAATAGTTTCCCCATAGATCATGTTTATCAATATCTTCCGGACCTGCACAAACCATTATGAGAACACAGTGAAGCGAATTACAGACTAGCATTCATTGGAGAATACTTCAAGACTTACTTGGAATGTTATTGATATCAAGCCTCATAATCTTCCCAAGCAATGACTTCTTGTTCTGGGAAAAATTGTAAGGATCGCCTTGACCGCCACCGTCCCCCATCATGAAGTAAAGATAGCCATCCGGCCCGAAGAGTATCTGTCCTCCATGATGAGCAGTAAATGGAAGACCAATTGTGATGATTCTTCTTACTTCTGATGGCTTTGCAGCTGTTGCCTGAATATAAGAATTGACATTCCTTTAGATCCCACAACAAAAGTATGTGAAGTGTTTAGAGATTTATACCAATGAAGGCTGCGATGCACTGCCGTTAACGGTGTACTCGGCGACGACGCTTTGATGCTGACACGGTTGGGATCCGCTATCAGATGGTAGTTTCGAAGGATCGCAATTAACATCAGAATTACAAGAACATCTTCCAGAGCACCCTGACCATTTAACCTTGTCACAATTGAAAGAAGCAAAGAATCTTCCATTTTGTGCAAAGTTTGGATGAAATGCAAGTCCCATCATGCCAAATTGAGTATCAAAGTTAACTTCATCAGTTAAATCTAGAAATGCATTAGATTCATCAATCCCCAACACTCCTCCTGATCCCTTCTCTGGAATAGTAGCTAACCAAATCTTCCCCGCTTGGTTAGCGAAGAACGCACGATTCGATCCATCGGGATGAGCCACCATATTCAAGTAAGATTCATTCCCAATCTTCTCAAGACACAAACCATGTGGAGGGCTAGGAAGTTCGGTGTTGTTAAGAGACACAGGTTCACCAACAAAACAGACTGATTCTTCCGTGGATGCTCCACCAAACGCGTCACAAAAGACAGTTTTCGACTGCCATAAATCCGAAAGCTTGCTAGCACTGGAGTTATTAGCTACTCCAGCTCGACGCTGTAACAATGGGGCAAAGGGGGAGTCGACTATGGTAACGTTTTGACATGTATCCCATACTTTAGAGCAGAAATCAGTAGCTGCTTGGTTGGATTGTGGTGATCCTTCTGCAGTGGAGTTGCAGAGAAGAGGAACTGGTCTAAGTGTTGAATTGCCTTTATATAGCTCACCGGAAAATGGATCACACCTCTGAAGATATGATAAGAATGAACACAAAATTGGTAACAAAACATACAAGATGATGATTAAACAAGTCCAAGCAGTTAAGAACAAAAGGAACAATCATTAATATAAGAAAGGGGATGAACAGGTCGTACCGCACAGGAAATGGATTTGATAAGGGAAGCACAGGCAGGATCAGAAATGTTCATCAATTGGAACTGTCTCTGTATAGCCCCATCTTGTAAAGCGTTGCAGCAAACACTCCCCTTATAAGGGCAGAACTTCAATGTAGTGTTCAAAGTAAAGGGCGCCGCTACACCAAGATATGAACAAGAAATTGAAGCATCAAAACAGAAAAAGGGTATTAAACCAAGTGAAAGAGGAGAACAAGAACTTACTTGAATCAGAGCATAAGGGAAGTGAAGCTGTCGGATGAACAAGCAGCAGTAGCAGGCCACAGAGGAAGAGGATGGCCCCAATAGAACGCCCCATAGCTGCAAACAGTTGAATGAAGAACTTATTGTAAGTAGGCTAAAAGGGGTGTCGGCATTTCAAGCTGAAAGGAAAGAGACCATAAGAACTTGGAGTTATGAACATGGTGTCCATTACCGACTTCAAATTCTCATACCCTTTTTCTCTCTCTACCAGTTGGGACTTTGTTTAATCCAGCTTCTCTCTCCAGCCCGCTTCATTGAGATTTCGACATGTTCTTGTGAGCTCATACGAACAATGGAAGACCGCTGCGTCGTTGACTTTTACCTGCACTTTAATGGAACAGGGTTGTTGAGAAAGCCACTGATTTTCAGCTCAGAATTGAATTTGGATATGATTTAAATGCATCGCCGTTGTTCCACCGGTGTTTTTACGAACCAAATTTAACCCGAAGATCAGGAGTTTCGAGAGGAAACCACCAACTTGGATTTATTATTAGGGAAAATCGATAATTTCAACGATGAGGTTGACATCAGGCGTGACGAATGGCTGAAATTGTCAAAAGAAACAATTCGAAACCAAAAGAATCGTTTTCATCCTTTCAGTTGACATTGATTCCAGTTTGTGTATTCCTTTTGAAAAATAATAAACATATGAAATTAAAAAAAAAAAAAAAAAAAAAAAGTGACATATATATAACATAATAGTTCCAGTTCCAAATGACTGCACAGTTTGACTTCGCTTCTCTCATTTTGGGATTGAAGAACACTGTGTGATCGATGAACAATTGATCTAATACGGCTTAATCTTCTCATCTGGACAGCATGTTAGAAGAAATATGTTAATTATTATTCAGATTACACAAAAGAATCCAAATAATTTTATAATTTTGTAATCTGGACGGTTTGAGATGTGACCCAGAAATTTTTTATTGAGAACGAAGGCTAGTGGCCTGTTGTTCTGCGAAAGTCCAAGAACGTGATGATGAGCAAATGATGGTTCATATTGGGGAAGATCATTGATTGGAAAAGGGAAAAAACTTGAACTATGAGCAAGGTTTCTTTCTCGAAATAGCCTTATTCATATGATTGTTTCAAATCTCAAGAATAAATGGCCAGTCGCACAGCTTCAGAGGAAAAAAGAAAAGGCCAAGTTTTTCCTTAGAAAATAAGGGTAAGATCAGCTTGGCATCTATTCGAGATAAAATCTGATGAACAATTTCCAGTTTTTTCGAAGTATAAGAACGTCTACATGACACAATATAAGGCCTAAGTTAAATGCCCCTATCAAGAAATGAAGCAGTTCCACTAGTGCAGGTATATGCAGCAAAGCAAACCTTGAAGACAGAAGGCAATGATCTATCGTCCCCGAATTGTTCTCAGCTGTTGGGAAGTACAAGCCATTTGTTTCACCTCCCTTTCCATTACACTTGCTGACTACAGTTCCCATGTAAACCGATTCAACATCTCATCCATCAAGAGCGCCAAGGGCTTTCATGTCCTCCAAAAAGGCCATATATGAGTCATCGATACTCTGTTTCTTTGGGGCTGATGTCGAGCTAACCAACTCTGGCTTCCCTACAATAGGAGCTGTGGGCAGAGACGGTGTTGCTGCAGTTGATGGAGAAGGCTTCGGTTTTGTCTTTGGTGCTGCAATCTCTCTTCTCACTCTAACTGATGCAGGAACCTGAATAAGTGGCATGATATAAGTTAAGAAAGTCGGAGTAAAGTTGATATATTTCTGAGTTCGAGCAGACTAAGATAAATTGTACAGTGAAGCTTTCTAATTCCCAATGGCCATGGATCAAAGCTACATGTTGGTTTTAGGTAGAACTGCATATGTTCCGCATAATGCTATCTTAGAGATCACTTGTAGATTTGCACTAGAACAATACAGGAAAACGTGTCCATTGCATAAATGACATGCCTAGCAACAGCATCATTCCTACTTCCATGCTCAGGTAGAACACTGATTGAAGAGGAGAACTACAGGAGCATTACTTTATCAGGTGTGAAAGCATAAAATTGTCCTTGATCAGGCCCCAACTCGCTCACTTTTTGCAATAAAATTTCAAAAGGTTCGGAGTAAAGTTTTATAAGAAATTTACTTACGTTGGGTTGAAGGTCAAAGATTCAAGCTAGGTAAGCATACAATGCGAGCAGATCCCTAATGTGGTTGGTTTGGATAGAAAGGAATAGGCTTTTGTTTTTAGATAAGTCCCCCACGAGGTCTTTTTTTCTTTTCTTTTCTTGTTAATGTATAGTTTACAGCTTCTACGTGGCATGCTTTACACAATTCTTCTTATAATACACAGCATTATCCGATTAATTTAGATTGGAGGACTTTTGTTGTCAATCCTTCAAATCAGGCTTAAGGACTCCTCATCCCGAAGGCCTTCGGGCTGTTTCTTCATCTTTGGATATATGGTAAGTTTTCTATGGAAAAAAAAAAAAAAAAACTGGCTACTTAAAAATTATAGTTATCCTCTTGACATATCTTTCCTTGTGACCCTTAGCATATAGTATCTCTTCCCCTGAGAGATTGCCAGCCATATACAACACCTGCCAGCTTGGAATGTTTTATATTAAATTTGCTAATGATGGATAGGTTTGTGATAATCAGTGGTAGCCATGGTTTGTACCCTAACATTCCTAGCAATAGCATCAACGACTGCAAATTTTAAAATTAAATTGCACCAGACTAGCATATTAAGTCATCTTACCATTGCTGTAAGTTCTGGAGTGTGCTGAGCCAGTGGACGCTTAACGACAGTAGACGCAGCAGACTTAACATATGAGGGCTTTTGAGGGACAGTTGGGATATGTGCAATATGGTCATCTTCATGAAAAGTGGGAGGAGGGCCAGGAGGAAGAGGTGGTCTCATCATGGGTGGAGGTCCAAGGGGAGGCCCAAATGGTGGCCTTGCCATCAACGGGACCATCATTCCAGGCGGAAGTGGGAGTCCAGGTGCAGATAATGTTGGCCGCATATCTGGTGGAGGTGGAGGTGGGGGAAATCGAGATATTCCAGGGGGTAATACATCAGTCTGCAAGGTTGGTATCAATGAAGGCCCAGGTACTGGAGGTCTTGAAGGTGGAGGTGGAGGAACAAGTTTAGAAACATCTTTAGTGACTGAAGAATTATTTCTCTCCTCATCACCTGATACACCTTCAGACTGATCACTTGCTGGCTTTGGTGGCATCCCAGGTGGGGGAGGAGGTGGCGGGAGAGTAGTAGGTACCTAAATGAACGAGACCAATAAGAATGTTAGCTTGCTAAGAGTAATTATTAATAAGACTCCTTCAGTTTCTGTATAATATGCATAAAGCTTTTTCTTCACCCGGAAAAGTCAGCTAAAGAAAAGGAGTTAAACGGGGAAATTACCTGATGAGAAGGCCCCATGGAGCCTGAATCAGGCTGATTTCTCTCCTTTTCACCTTCACTGGTTCCAGTAGGGTGCATCATAGTAGCCTGCTGCAAAGATGGAGGCAGCAAAAAGGGAGAGCGACCTGCAACTTGTTCCCTTGGTGGAGGTCCAGGAGGTGGTGGAGGCAACGATGGTAAACCCAAGTTTGATGCTACAGGCATAGGCGGCAATGGAGGTGGAGGAGGTAGACGTAAGGAATCAGGTAGAGCAGGACCATTAGCAGAGTCTGGCAAAGGAGGCGGAGGGGGAGGTGGAGGTACAGCCAAGGGAACATCCTCTGGCTCCATGTTTGAGGATGATGCAACACCACTAGTAGAAGCATCAGATTGAGGAACTCTTGGTCCTATAGTTCATATTCAGAAAAAAATTCAGTGGAGCATAGGAATGTGAAAACACCTGTGTAGATTTCTGTTTTGCTACAAGATTCAATAGGAAGTTAACTTACCAATTGAAGATTTAAACATAGGAGGCTTCCCAGGTGGTGGAGCTCCAGTGGGATTTAGTGTGGGGTGGTAGTAAACAGAGTCCTGAAGTGGCAGAAAAATATCAAATAGAATCCAGAAATGCAATATAAGAAGAAAAAAAAAAGACCAGATAATCAATTAGAGTTTGCTCACTTCAGGATTCGGATGATTTGCTCCCTCTTCCTCCTCTTCTGTTCGTCTTTTTGGAGGTCCTAAATGACTGGCCAAAAGACAGAATACAGAGCTTGATTATAAACCATGGTATATTTCCAAAAGTGAAAATGCATTTAACTGCATGAAGAGTAATAGCACTAATGAGCAAGAGAGCCTTTGATACCTGAACATAACTGGGACCTCACCCTTTTCCTTCATTTTCTCTTCATATTCCTGTCCAAGAGAGAATGACAACATGATTGCTGGGAAGCTTACTGTCAATGTGCAAACTAAAGGAAGACCACGTAGATGAATATATTGAACGCTTAGATCGCATAGAAGTTATAACATACCCCATTAAGTGGAAGTACAAGACCATAGGTGAAACAGAAAAAACTAAAAGAAAGTTAACAGGTGTGTGTCCGGTTTGTTTCAATAAATGATCATCATTACAGGGGATCAGCTTTTCATTCTCCTTACCAATTTTTACTTAAATCTTAGTGATAAACAAGCATTATTGATGAGATTTCTCCGAGATTTTATTGGAAACAAAAATTACCTTCCTCTTCTTTATTACAAGATGAAGAGTATCTTCTAACTGTCTTTTCTTGTGCTTTCTAGCTTTATCGAGGGCACCATCAGCCTCTGCATAAAACCCCATAGTGCTAAGATTTTAAAAAATAAATAAACTAATAAATTAAATAACTGAAATGAGAAAGCGACTTGTACTCCACAAAAAATAAAAATGAAAATAGATAATCGAAGGCTCTTGTCAATAAAACTATCTGTCACAATCATAAATAAAATTTGAACATCAAAGTCTAAACACCTTGATGTTGCTCATGATCAAGATAATAAAATAGGCCTCTCAAATCAACAAAGAACGTTACAGAAACCATCTACGGTTAAGTTAATAGAGTTCATAAAGATTGCGACTTACTCATCATTTCCAACTTTTGAATTTGCTCCTTGATTGCATCAGGATCTTTCTTCAAAATTCCCACCTCCCTTACCTTTTTTCGTTCTTTCTTATTCTGGTAGGCACAAATAACAGCTGTAGTTAGAGGTTATTGATTTGAATCCGATCATGGACAATCACATCGCAAAAACACTAATAACCAAAGGAATTTAAATGGTTCGCAAAAAGAAAAAAAAAAAGTTTTTTCTATTATGTACAATTAACTTCAATCCAAAGTAATGAACTCTTAAATTCCTGAAATAAACAAAGCTTGAATTTAATGTCATGACACCAAGAACCTCCGAAATCTGATCTACCCTTTCCCAACTTAGACTACAAATTTGTTTCATAGGAGTCTAATAAGAAGGTATACAAGTCCAAGGGGATGAGCTTCTTCAAGATTGATTCCTGGTTGTGAACCATCCATATAAGCAATCATTTAGAAAAAAAAGACCCTAAAAATTTATCTAGACTCAATGGCTGTGGCTTTCAAGCCAATATCCAGGCCCTGCATCTCCAACGGAAAATTGACAGTTTTCCAGTGAATGAGATGGCAACCTCTTTCTTTACATACTCCTTACACCACACGAAAGCCCCAATAAGCTTCTCAATTTCCTTATTGTTAACGAAAGAACCATTTTCAAAGGAAATAGAACTGAAGTAAGAACGTAAGAGATAGAAACTTGAATCAATTGTAACTGCAGTGTAATTGCACTTTTACTCTTTCACACTCGAGTACAGTCTCTAATTAGTCCCCATCTTACATAATGCAACAGTTTGGGGAGGTAATGAAGGTCTCAGACAACACACTGATTCCTAGAGGAAAGTTGACGGGGTACCTAAGCCTAAGATCAGTTACAAGAATTCAGTGACATCTCACGAATCTAAAACCCTCAAACTAAATTGAGGCACAGCCCTGAATGCATCCAAACGAGCCAGTATATCTAATTTCAGTGTAAGATTAATCGTGTCCAACATATCATGAATAGAAAAAGTGAATAAGTGAATTGTCTCGTCGAATTTATTTGATTGTAGGTGATATACAGAAATCAGGGCGTTGTGGAAAGTAAAAGATGAACGCAAATGAGGTTCGAAGACGGCAGCAATCAGATAAACTAGTGGAACTAAAGAGTCGACTGAGGGGCAAAAATCCAAAAAAAAAAAAAGGTCTGAAGAACAATTACCCGCTTCAATTCCTTCTTGCGAAGCTCCTTTCGGTAAGCATCCGTAGGGTTCATCACCTTACCTCCTTTGGTCGTCTTCATCTTTGCCCTCCTCTTTCTCTCGCGAACTCTATCCCTTCAAAATCTTTCCTCTTCTTCTTCTTCTTCTCAAATTGGTACTGTAGCTGTTCTTCCTCTTCCAGATACGAAAAATATCGAGGCGGACACCAGAATTTTGGGCGGCAGAGAGAGAGGGCTAAGGCGTCAATACAAGCTCGCTCTCTCCCCCCAAATTTTGCCTCGATATAATACGACAAATTATATCCATTTTTGGATTTTTTTATTTTTTTATTATTTTTTTTATTTTTATGTTGCTTCTTATTTTGTTATCAATTTCTACCGATATTTTTTATTTTATTTATTTATTAAAAATTCAAATCTTTATAACTTCTTTAATATAATATTTATGTGTATTATAATGAAAATGGTCTAGAATTTCTATAAATGAGTTGATGAAATTAAAAACTAAGTTTTTTTTTCCCAAAGAAAGGGAAGAGTGAACGAATAAGTGCTATAACGGGGAATGGGCAGCGGCCTGTTGATGTTGAAAGCTGATCTTAATGGGCCCTTTCTGTTAATGACCCATTATTTGGTCCTTCTTGGGCCACTTTCTTTTTATGGGCCTCCAGAGATTATCTGGGCCCAATAGGCAAAATATCAAATTTAGACCTTGTCTCGCCATCTCTAAGAATGGGTATTTTAATGGGCAATTAACCTTTTATCTATATTTAAACATTTTAAACACACTTTTTTATTTTTTATTTATTTATTTATTATTATTATTATTATTATTATTATTTTAGTGTTTTAAGTTACTTTGTGATACAATCCGTATATATAAATGAAACAGTGTGAAACCTCTCTCTAATATATGCGCTTTAAAACTATGACATAACAACAAATACACTGCTAGTAATGGGATTAAGTTGTTACAAATGATATTAGGGTCAGCCATGAGTCAGTGTGCCAACGAGGACATTAAGCTTCTATGAGAGGTGGATTGTGAGATCCCACCTTCGGTAGAGAGGTGAACAAAGCATTACTTATAAAAGTTTGGAAACCCCAAACCTCTTTAAAATCGTGAGGCTGCCGGTGATATTTCCTTTTCCTTAAAACTCTAGGTTAGCTAAACGCATCATATCTCACACTCTAATAATTCTATGAACAAATATTCGAGAATATACACGACGAAATTACTTATAAAGTTAGGAACTAAAATAAAATATAATACCCGAATAAAGAAGGGGGTAAAGGGGTAGGAAGGTAGGAGAAGGGGCACATGGTTTCATGATGTGCCTAACATGAGCCTTTTTTCTTTTGTAGTCATACTATTCATTCATGCATGCCAGGGCTTAAAGCATCCTATGCTCACCTTCAATCATCATCATCATTATTTCCTTTTTCCTTTTTCCCTTTTGGCCATATAATAATAATTTTTCAGCCCCAATTCCAACTATTTTTCTCTATTATTATTCCCTTTTCCTCTACCTTACAAATTCACTTTGCAATTTGCCCCCCTTCACATTTTTTATTTATTTATTTATTTTTTATATCTTCTTCTTGGAAGTATTATATTACTATTACGACCGACTCGAAATTATTGTACATTCTAAACCTACCTTTCTATCAATTTAAAGAAATAATGCTCTGTTATCTTAAATTAAAAAGAATAAATATTTATATATAGTTAAATTACAAATTTAGTTTTAAGAATGTTTTTGAATTTGTTTAAAATGATTAAACTAAAAATTAATTTTTTTTTTGTTTGATATATTATTTTTAATTAAAAAAATTAACTTATAATCTTTATATGTCGAGATTAATTTTCGGATCTCTATATTTTCTCTTACTATTACGGGTGGGGACCACAAGACATCTTCTTTTCTATATGTGCACCACGTGGCAATTCCAACGCCACTCACAATTTTCAACGCTTTAGATTTATATCTCGAGATTATTTGGGTTTGCATTTAAGATTTATATTTCCATTCCGTCCACGTCAGATATTTTATGTGTGTTTCAAAAAATATATATAATAAATATATTGTTAAAATATAATTTTTTTTGTTAATATATATATATATATATAGATCTCCAATGGATAAAAATAAAAATAAAAATAAAAATAATAAAAAAAAAATTATTTTTATTTTCTTATTTTTGGCGTGACAAAATTAGAGGAGTAGGGAAAAGGTATAGGCTCATTAATTTGTTGACTTTGGTTGAGGAACCTTACAAAAATAAATTCAACTAAATTGGCTAAATGATAAAGAAAAATGCAAGCTTCAAAGTCTTTGGGTTCTCATTTCATTGACCAAGTCTCCACCTACCTCCATTTCTCAACTCTTATGGTCTAGGTTTGCTAGATGTTGTAGGCTCGTCTTGTTTACACACCTATTTATACTCTATCGTTTTCCTTTTGAAATTATTTGTTTCAATAATTTTAATTAATATAATTATACGACGTTGTATTAAGGTAATAGGGTAGGGTCGATGTGAGATCCCACATTAATAAGAGAGGGGAACGAAACATACATTATAAGAGTGTGGAAACCTCTATAATGTGAGACTGATGACAATACATAATGGACCAAAATGAATAATATATAATAGTAGTGGATTTGAGTGGTTACAAATAGTATCAGAGTCAAACATCAAATTAATTTACTATTTCAATATTATTAATAATAATAATTAAAAAAAGCATGATTTAAAAAAATTAATGAAGATTTAGATTAATATGAAATGATGGGGTTTAGTTATGTTTTTAGTAGACACCTAATTGAATGGACAAAAGTACCCATTTAATAATATTAATTTGTATATAATTTAGGTGTTTTTGGGTTAGGCAAAATTGAATTAGTCAACGCTGCTTACCTCAATTCCCCAGCTGGTGAACTACTTCAACAATTATTGGCTGTAAATCTTGACCTTCCATCAGCATGCCCAACAAAAATTTGCATGATCAACGGATGAGATTGACTCTTTGCTTAAAAACTATACAGTTGAACTTGGCTCCCAAATTATAGCTTCAAATTTATTTATTTTATATTTTTGCAAGGTTAAATATGTAATATTTCAACTTGAATTTTTGTAAAAAAATAAATGATAAAATTTAGGGGTATTTTGGTAATTTTACCTATAAATATTACATTAATAAACGTAAATTAGTATTAAAACATAACAGGTTCAATATAATTAAATTATCGACTAAAATAATGAATGTTAACTAATTTTGACAAAATACCGCCAAATACTCTTTTCTTAATTTAAAATAACCCAAAATTTTAAGGTATTTATTTAAAACACGTAAAATAAAAAAAAATGTAATAAATACTCTTTTAATGCAAAATTGGGAATGGATAAGGGCGGAAGAAATGAGGGAAATTTAGGAGGGAAGATCATATTATTTTAATCCAACTACTTATGATTGGAAAACTAAATTATATTATTTAATTAATTTAAATAATAATTCGTCGTCTTCCTAATTTACCCCTTTCAACCTATATTATAATAATTAGAGATCATTACCATTAATTTTTCAAAATACCTTCTTTTTTTTTTTTTCTCAACCGACCCGCGTTTTCTTTTTCTCCCATACATTTCTCGCATCGCCGATAACTACCTGCCTCGCCGGCGGTGACTGAGTCTTCAGGGCGACGACTACAGGGGACTGAAGGTTTCACCGGAGATCGAGAACGAGGGACTTGTTCTTGGGATTCTTGTTGGAGTATGGGAAATTGTAACGCCTGTGTGAGACCGGAGACTGCTGAGGACGAGAAGTCGGTTAATCGGAAGAAGAATGATAAAGAGCGGAAATCAAATCCATATTCTCGGGATCCTGTTGCTAGGTCGCCGGCTCCGCTTAGGGTTTTGAAAGATGTGATGCCGCTCAGTCACCGGACGCGAATTAGTGACAAGTATATACTGGGGCTTGAACTCGGTCGTGGAGAGTTCGGGATCACGTACCTGTGTACCGATAGAGAGACGAAGGAGGCTTTGGCTTGTAAATCGATATCGAAGAGGAAGCTGAGGACTGCGGTGGATATAGAGGATGTGAGGCGGGAGGTTGCTATAATGTCGAATTTGCCTGAGCATCCGAATATAGTGAAGCTTAAAGCGACTTACGAGGACAACGAGAATGTTCATCTGGTTATGGAGCTTTGTGAGGGAGGTGAGCTTTTCGATCGGATTGTAGCCAGAGGACACTACACCGAGCGCGCGGCAGCAAACGTCGTAAGAACAGTCGCTGAAGTGGTGAGGATGTGTCACGCGAACGGAGTTATGCACAGAGACTTGAAGCCTGAGAATTTTTTGTTTGCTAACAAGAAGGAGCATTCGCCTCTCAAAGCGATTGATTTTGGCCTTTCTGTGTTCTTCAAGCCTGGTACGTTCCGTCCAGCTATGGCTATTAAATTCATTCGCATTCTGATTGATTTTGTTGTTGAATATTAACTGCTTCTATTGTAACGAAATTTTAGGGGAGAAGTTCTCGGAGATAGTGGGGAGTCCATACTACATGGCGCCAGAAGTATTGAAAAGAAACTACGGACCAGAGGTTGATATTTGGAGCGCCGGCGTGATATTATACATTTTATTGTGCGGTGTTCCGCCATTCTGGGCCGGTAATATGCTTCTCTTCGCTATTTTTAGGCTGATTTCAAGATCAGTTAAAGGGTCAAGTATTTAATCGTTACTATTTTGGGAATGTGTTCTTAGAAACTGAACAAGGAGTAGCTCTGGCAATTTTGAGGGGCTTACTTGATTTTAAGAGGGAACCATGGCCACAGGTTTCGGAGAGTGCTAAAAGCCTTGTCCGGCAGATGTTGGAGCCAGATCCTAAGAGGCGCTTAACTGCTCAGCAGGTGCTTGGTAAGTACCTCGGCTATTTCTATCCACACATTTAGCTTGGTGCTTGACTGAGTGCCCCCTAAAACTGACAAATGTGGGGAGATCTTTCATTTGGTACAGTTCTTATGAATTATGCCTCAGTTCTTATCACTATTGAGATATTGATTAGTACAAAATTTTGTGCTTGAAGTGATGAAGTTTTGCAATTTTACTTTTAAAGTACATTCAATTGAAAAGGCATTGTGAAGTTGTTGATACTTTGAGTGAAGTGGAACAGCATTTGGACAGCATAATAAGTTTTCTATCTCTTAAATACCATGAAATTGAATTGATTAATTTTGTCAACCGTTCTTCGTCGATACTAGAAAGCAATATTGAGTCATTGGTGGTGCTATGAATCACTCTAGCTCCTGTCTAGTCGGTATTTTCATTGAACACGATACATTTGGCGTTCTTTGATGTCGTGTCGGACATGTCTATTATTTGGAGATTAGAGAATCTGTTTCTTTGTATTTTTGCTGGAGGCAAAGTTTGCTTCATGGTTGTGATTTGTGTCCTCCGATCTTACTTTATCATCATGTTTAATATCCTCTTCTCTTTCTAAAATGATGGTACCTCTACCTACATCTAACCCTTTTCCTTGAATTGGAAGTTTGCTTCATGACGAATTATATCCTAGCATAACAAATGTTCATCATCAATAATGAATCTTTGAATAAAGTCTCCACAGCGTATGCTCTTTTTTTGTTTTTTTTTGCCTTCTAACAGCTCTTTCACCATAATTGCAGATCATCCTTGGTTACAAAATGCAAAAAAAGCTCCAAATGTTCCACTGGGGGATATTGTAAGGATGAGACTCAAGCAGTTTTCTGTAATGAATCGGTTCAAAAAGAAAGCTTTGAGGGTAAGCCTTAAAGTATTCTATTATTATCTTCTAAATTACTAAACGAAAGTCCATTTGAGTACAACTCAATTGGTCAAGACATTATACATGGAACTTAAGAAAAAAACATTCATGAATGGGTATTACAGTGATGGAAATTCATGATAACTGGGAGATACCGAACTTCTAAAATGTGTAGGTGATAGCAGAGCACTTGTCTGTTGAAGAAGTTGAAGTGATCAGAGATATGTTTTCTTTGATGGACACCGACAATGATGGGAAAATATCTTTCGAGGAACTGAAGGCGGGACTAAAAAAGGTTGGCTCACAATTGGCTGAGCCCGAGATGAAAATGCTCATGGAAGTGGTAAATTTCTATGTTCTCAATTTCAGACTGAAATTTTGCTTTATGGTTTCAAGTTTACCGCTGAATATGCTTCCTCTTTTTACTTGAATGACTTGTGACTCTTTTTTCCTGATCTTGTGTTTCCCAATTGCAACGTTCTTCCCCATGCCATTTCCTAATAACCAGTTGGAATATGAATTCATGTCAACCATTTTTACTTGAAATGTTTGAGAATTTGACATGAAATGCTGACTACGTTAATGGAAGTTGAAGATTTTCTATTCACTAACGTTGGTATTACATTTTGTGAATATTTTCAACCGACTGTTCTCGACAGGCTGATGTTGATGGTAATGGTGTGCTGGATTATGGAGAGTTTGTAGCAGTTACAATACATTTGCAGAGGATGGAAAATGACGAGCATTTTCGCAGAGCATTTATGTTTTTTGATAAAAATGAAAGTGGGTTCATTGAATTAGATGAGCTACGGGAAGCCTTAGCGGATGAAGCAGGTGAAACTGATAGCGATGTGCTGAATGAGATCATGCGCGAGGTTGACACAGACAAGGTGAGACTTTCTGGTCCACGAATTTTCTATCCCTTGTCTCGGTACCCCATCCACCAAAAAAAAAAAAAAAAAAAAAAAAAAAAAAAAAAAAAAAAAAAAAAAAAAAAAAAAANACTTTGAGCATAAGCTCTCGTGACTTTATGATATTGTCCACTTTGAGCATAAGCTCTCGTGACTTTACTTTTGGTATTCCCAAAAGACCTCATACCAATTGGGATGTATTCCTTACTTATAAACCAATGATCAACCCCTTAATTAGCCGATGTGGAGAGTGGTATGATATTGTCCACATTGAGCATAAGCTCTCGTGACTTTACTTTGGTATTCCCAAAAGACCTCATACCAATTGGGATGTATTCCTTACTTGTAAACCAATGATCAACCCCTTAATTAGTCGATGTGGGACTCCTCTCCTAACAATACTCAACATGCTACACTAAAATTACAGTAATTATCTAGTACTCCATTATACCACTGCACAACTTGATATTCGTTAGAAAGCTCAATAGTAGAGGAATTGCTCTCTTGTGTTTGAGCATTTTGAAATGTGGTCCGTTAGCTCTCTCTTCCAATGCGTAGCTTCAGTGTTTACTTATAGTCCCCTTCCTAATAAGCTCGCTTCAATTTCTTGTAAAAATAATAAACAGGACGGACGAATAAGTTACGACGAGTTTGTGGCTATGATGAAAACCGGTACTGATTGGCGAAAGGCATCGAGGCAGTATTCTAGAGAGCGGTTCAAGAGTTTGAGTCTTAACCTGATAAAAGACGGATCATTGCAACTCCATGACGGGGTCACTGGACAAGTTGTAGTCGTGTGAAGAGAATTCATTTCCTGATGTTGTTTTTGTTTATCATGTTGAGTGAGTGTAGTAGTGTGTCCATTCCATTTATCCCAAACACGGCCTGCTATAACATAGAATGAGTTGTTGTTTCAAACGGCAAGATTTGCGTACCAGAACGAGCTTCCTCAATGTGCTGCCTGACATTGCTTACCCTCCAAGTTTGCAGAAGAGCACCCACACACACACCATTGGAGCAAGAACTTGCAGCTTCCCCCCGTGGATCTCATGGAGGTAGAGTAAATAGGCATTTTATTACTGAAATCCTCTTCACCTGTATATTTTTCTTACATTATTTGCTTGTCGTGGTTTAACTGGGCCTTCATGACTTTGAAGGAACACCATAGAGAAAAAAAAGAAGTTGATGGTGGAACTGCTTGTTGGGATTTGAGTATGAAGAAATTTAATGGTTTCTGTTTGTACAGATTGGGAACACTCCAAATTTCTTCTCTTTTGGATTACAGCCTTAGGTTCATGGGATTTACTCTCTTCCAATAATGGAATGTCACGGTTGACTAAATCCATTGATTCTTTGTGAGGATATGAAAGGAATAAAGTAATTGTTTGTGTATGGCCATTTAACTTGGTAATAAAATCGAATCAAGCTAGCGGGTCATGTTCGGTAAGGTAAAAAATTCTTCCTGTTCGGATTATATGCTATCAAAGTCGTTATTGTATCGCTTTTAGCTTATAATATTGTTTACTTTGAAATTATTTTCAACGTATTTTCTTGCATACAATTTATTAAAACATTTCTTTCAAGCATAGCTCAAGCTTCGAGCACACGTCGACATTGTTTGTTGCCGCAAGAGTACAATTGTGACAAGTTTCAATGCATGCCTACCGACAGAAACTTATGCATATCTCGATCAATTTGCAATCATATATTATATTGAAATTTTCATTGATTTATCTTTTTGTAAAGTTATTTAGAAAATCAATAATTATAGGTAAAACGTGTTTTTCAAACAGTAGTAACTATATACCATATATAATAACATTGACGTGACGTGAGAGTATTTCTATAAAAAAAAAAAACGAAAAAGAAATTCCTTAAAATCTTTGTGTTTCACAATTTTATATTTGAAAATAAATAGTTTTTAATAATTAATTGATCTTAATTGATTTCTTTTGATTAAAATAATATCAAAATATAATGCGAATCATTTTCCATTTTTGTTGTGGATTGTCAAATAAAGAGTGGGAAAAAAAAAATATTAGATTAAATAAACATAATCCGGGTCGGGTTGCCGACACCCGGATTCGGGTGCATGTTAGAATCCGAGTCTATTATGTCGTGGGTCCCACGACACAATATTCCTTTCTTACACGATCTTTTTTTCCAAATAACCGTCAGATTCGGAGCTGGATTCTGTTTTCCGTTACTCATCCAACGGCCACCTTTGCTTCTTCTCAAATTCCCGGCGAGGGAGTTAAAAAGGAAAAAACGAACGGAAGGGAACAAGAGAGAAAGAGAGGCGATTTTGATTTTCTTACAGAGAATCGAGCTATGGGGAAGGATTACTATAATATACTGAAAGTGAGCCGAAGTGCTAGCGATGAAGATTTGAAGAGAGCTTACAAGAGATTAGCGTTGTTTTGGCATCCAGACAAGAACCCTGCGTATAAGCACGAAGCTGAGGCCAAATTCAAGCAAATTTCGGAGGCTTATGATGTTCTTAGCGATCCTCAGAAGCGTCAGATCTATGACCTTTACGGCGAAGAAACCCTCAAGTCCGGCAAGATTCCGCCGCCTACGCCCCAAGCCACGTCCTCCTCCACGTATTTTCCGGTTTACCAGCATTTTCAACGGCAGCATCCTAATACTTCCACGTTTAAGTTTAAACCTAGGAACGCGGAGGATATTTACGCGGAGTTTTTCGGATCGGAGGGCGGTGGTGGTAGCGGTAGCAATGTCGATGGGGGAGGGAAGAGCAGAGGGGTTAGGGATGCGTTTTCTAGATTTCCGAATGGGGCGGAGAATGGGAGTGGTGCTCAGGGGAGGAAGGCTGCTGCAGTTGAGCATGCGTTGCCTTGCACCTTGGAGGAGCTCTATAAAGGCGCCAAAAAGAAGATGAGGATTTCGAGGAATGTGTATGATGTCTCTGGGTATGTGACTTTTCGTTTCCCTCTTTCAAATTTCAATTGAATGTTGAATTGTTTTGGTTCTTATGCAAGATAATTAAGTTTGCATGTTTAATTATATTTGGATCTTCATTGGTCACTGAGCTGTTTGGATTAGGACCTATGTTTTTACGATGGCCCCTTCTCCATTTCCTTCTCCTTTTCCCTGTTCAAGGAATTCTATTACGAAGAAGATTGAAGAATTTGAGAGTGAGTGAGATTGAATCGCATGTCAATCATTCGTGCTTGCATTACGGCTCATCTGAGCTTAGAACGATAAAGAATGTCTGCTTCTGATTGTCCTTTGGTCCTCTTCTCGTTCTGTTAAATTACGTGATTTAGCGTAGTTCAATTCTTGGTAGACCGACGGACCTTGTGCATTGATTTACTGGTTACCAAGAAGAATCATTTTCGTTCCGCTCCTTGCTGAGCACTTCGATTAAAAGAATTGGTCGGTTTCATGATATTCTTTTTACCCTCCATCAAGAAGCTCTTGCTTGGTTTTAACTGCTATTTTTGAATACATACATTGCTGCACAACTCTTGAGCCTAATAGATTTCGTGTAATAGCCCAAGCCCACCGCTAGCGGATATTGTCCTCTTTGAGTTTTCCCTTTTGGATTTCCCCTCGAGGTTTTAAAATGCGTCTACTAGGGAGAAGTTTCTACACTTGTATAAAGAACGCTTCGGTTCTCCACCCAACTGATATGGGATCTTACAGTAACAATGTTGTACGAAGTTATTATTGCTTACACCTCTCTTTGAGGCCAGACACAAATTTTTTAGACTCGTGGCTTAGGATCATAACCTCTTGTGAAGAAGCTTGTGCCTCATTAAGATAAGAACACGTTGAGGCTTGGAGGTTTTGAGTCCTATTACCTGATATAACGGTTAGAAAATAATATTAATCTATTGCCTACTCTTACACGAAGGAGTAAAATTGTGCTAAAGAAAAAATTTTAAGGAATAAACCAATACTAGTGTTGAGAATTATCCTTCAGAGTCTTCACTTGAGGAACTAATCGTGTTTTTTTTTTCCTCTATTGCTTTCATATATTTAGTATGTCTAACAATTCTTGATTATACATTTATACATTTTTTTTATAAGATACTTGATTATACATAGCATGGTTTTTCTAGAAAATTAAATTAAGAAGGCTTATGCCATGCCTCTTCAGAAAAAAGAAAGTTTCCAGGCTGCATTTAGATGACATCCAGTAGATGACCCGATTCCCTAGCAAGGCTGATGTTGGGCATAAAAGATATCAGCTGTTTTTTATGATAAAGTTTCTAGTTTTAACATATAACACGGATATGATTTCAAATTTACGAACCATTTATTTGGCCATGTCTATATTCAGTCTAAGGCACAGGCAGGCATTGTAATGAGTGTGGAGTATAGGTATAAGTTATGGACCAATTTCGGGTATTGCTTTTGTCTTGGTGGCCTTGCCATTGTCTCACATGCGTGCTTCAGGAAGGGGTATCGATTGACATATCCCTTCTGCGATAGCCTGGTTTAGATATATCATTGTTTTCCTTCATATCCATTCTAATGTAGTTAATTTGAAACTCAGATGGTTATGAATCTGATTAAAACCAATAATTGGATGTGATATTTTTTTTTATTAATGTGATTTTTTTCATCCTGATGTGAAAGAATTTGCCTTCAGGTTCATATCTGATCTGACGTTGATCAATTCTTTTTGCAGCAAGTTCCGGACAGTTGAAGAGATATTGACAATTGATATAAAACCAGGGTGGAAGAAGGGGACAAAGATCACTTTTCCTCAGAAGGGAAATCAGGAGCCTGGCATCATTCCAGCAGATCTTATATTTGTAGTGGATGAGAAACCACATGGTATATACCGGAGGGATGGGAATGATCTAGTGGTGAACCATGAACTAACGCTGCTGGAATCACTCACAGGTAAAACTTTTGAATTTACCTCTCTGGATGGAAGGACTCTCATAATCCCTATAACAGATATTGTCAAACTTGGTGATGAGATGGTTCTGGCAAATGAAGGAATGCCAATCTCAAAGGAACCTGGGAAGAAGGGAAACTTGAGAATCAAATTTGATGTCAAGTATCCTTCAAGGCTTACAACAGAACAGAAGTCTGATCTGATAAGAGTTCTTGGTGTAGTTTCATAGCATAACACTCACTTGAGAAAAAGAGTTGCCCATATTAACACATAGATAGCATATTATTCCCTGTAAATATAAACTCTGCATGATCTTGAAGAATGTGAAATGTTGGTAAATCTTTTCTTTGTTTTGGGTTGGGGTCATTTGCTTACAAATGAAAATTTTGGCAACTGGCCAGGCATAGGCATAGAGGAGGCATTAGATCAGTATAATCTATGGGGTATATCAACTGCGATGACTTTTGACAGAGTTAGTGTTTTCCTTTCCCTCTTCAGTGTTGATTTTTGGGGGGAAATTTGTTCTTACTTACCCTGTACTTAGTAATTTATCTTTGTGTGAGAGGGTTGATTTCATGGTTGTCATAGGGGCATTGTTTTTCCTTTTCCTTTTGGATTTGGATACTACTCTGATATTGGATCTGGGCATTGTTCGGTTGTTCTATTCTTTTAGAGTTATTAAAGTAAAAGGGTATCCATGAATGCCATGTTTTGGTCAGGTCAGGTCAGATCAGATCAGGGCATTAAATTTTCTCTATGGTTTTGGAGGGATTAAAAAAACATCCATGAATGGCATGTTTTGGTCCCCAATTTGAGGGCCACTCCCTGCATAAAAGCTCTTCTTTATTAGGCATCCACATAAAAATGCTCTCATTCTGAAATGTCGAAGAATGAGGTTGAGAGGTGAAATCTTAAGACATTACCATCTTTGGATACTTTGTAAGATACAAATGTACTAGATCGTATGTTCTTGGACTTTAATATCACTTTGTGAGCCTAAGTCAGCCAACTCATTCTTATAATATAAAGAAAACCCTGAACACATTTCCAAGATAGAGCCTTAGCCTTTATCTTCTTAGGTTAGACGAAGTCTAGGTTTGGTTGGTTTTCTGGATGAGTTTCATGCATTGTATGAAAGAAATGACATTATGGGTAGAACAATGAAAGGCAGTCAAAACCTGAACTGCAGCTTCTTCCCACTTCATAATGTTTCTCCTCTAACCAAACCAGTGAATATTGCTCCAAAAAAGAGCTGTTATGCTTCTTCTTCTTCTTCTTCTTCTTCTTCCTCTTCCTCTTTCTCTCTCTCTGTTATGGGTTGGGAACATGGGCTGTGATATACTGTTTCATAAATGGAAGGGCTTAGGCTGTTGCAGGCTGCAGGGCACTTGAAAGGGGGAAAAAAGAAAGACATTGCTTTGAAAACAGCACATGTGAGTTGCCCACCCCCAGCCTAGCCATGATCTCTACACATCCAAATCTCTCTCTCTCTCTCTCTCTAACTTTCTCTCTCCAAAACCTTTGAAAGCTACCTCTCAATAATGGGATAAGGGCTTGTCATCCACAGGTTGAACAAAGCCTAACCCCACCAACTATTGATGATTGGATCAATGAAAGATGTATGCAGTTACTGTTCGGAATAACTTTTTAAATGCTTAATAACACTTAGAAATCATTTCAAACGGGTCCTTAATCATCGTTTCTAAGTCGAAAATAAGTTGACTGATTAGATACTAGACTTACAATATTATATATGTTGCATTTCATTGATTGATTATAAATAAAATGATTGATAGAAAAACGGTTTCTGGTTGTATTTCTTTTTGGTGAATGAATCTCAAGAACCTCAATCATTTTCTTCGTGTCATATTCATTAGAAAACCTTAAAAACAAAAGCGGGTAAATTTGAACTATATTCATATGCAGAACTGAAAATTCGAACATCAAACGTGTTTCGATATCAAAATGGCATGTTAAGCAGAAAAAGTGGTGTGAAAGTTGATGAATTAGGAAGGAAAAAGGAAGAGAAGTGGTGGGCATATGAGTGCTACGGCATAGTACAAACGTGCATGTGGGATTGGCGAAGAAATAAAGGCATGGGGGGCTGTCTTTTTGGCCTTTTTGGTTGTCAATAATATTCATACACCAAAAAACAAACCAACATACATAATCAACTTATGATTCTCCCTCAACTTTCCCCACATGCTCATGCCTCTCCCTTCCCTTCTCTTCTCACCTTTCCTCCCTTTTATTCACCTTTCTTTTCGTTTCATCTTTATACTTTTTCCAAGTTTTGTTACCGCTATGAGTGGTTGTCTGTTCCTTTCGAAATAATATGCTTTGAGATTTGATCGGAACTCACCAGCATGAGTGGAATTAAATGGTTATTTACATATAAGATCTTACATTGATTGGAGGAAGAAACGAGTATCAGGAAAGACGCTGGCCCTAAAAGGGGATGGACTGTGACATCCCACATTGGTTGGAGAAGGGAATAAAACATTGTTTATAAGGGTATGGAAACCTCTTTCTAGTCGACACGTTTTAGAAACTTTGAGGGGGAAAATTGCAAGGAATAGCCTAAAGAAAACAATATCTCCTAGCGGTGGGTTTAAGAATAAGTTACGGTAAATTACTTTTGTCCTTCAGATTCTAATGCACGTGCTTGTGGTTGCAAAATTTCACTAATTTTTATCATATTTCTAAATGAGACGATTTTATTTTTTCTTTCTCTCCTCACACCCTCCTCTCGATTGACTCACTAATTCAGTAATCCTCGAGCATTTTTAAAACTTTGTCGGAATTGACATGTGGACTTCTTTGATGCAGTCGATGTCGACGAAGCGATAGTGATGGACAGTTAAAGATTTTTCCAAAATTACTTCCTTATTAATCTTTTATTTAATAAAAAGGAAAAATTAAAGATAGCCTCCAAGAGAAGAAATGAATGTGTATTATTGGAGAA
The DNA here is from genome assembly GCF_002806865.2 of Cucurbita pepo subsp. pepo. Lineage (NCBI taxonomy): Eukaryota > Viridiplantae > Streptophyta > Magnoliopsida > Cucurbitales > Cucurbitaceae > Cucurbita > Cucurbita pepo. The sequence continues at coordinate 1,190,116 of NC_036657.1, read as the reverse complement.
ATTAAATAATTAATAAGACAAGAATATTCTCAACATAATTTTAACTTATACATAAATATTACTCATGTTTCCTAAATTTATTCCAATTTGCTGTCATTTCTTGTAAAATAACATTAAAACAGCCTTTTAAGCTATAAAGCATTGACACTTGCTCAAACCAACTTTCATTTTTAATAAATTTTAATTTTAATTCTAAAATTTTCAATTTTTTTTATTTTTTAATAAAAAATTTCAAAATTCATAGATTAATGTCGTTTCTAAACTTTAGTTTGTAATAATCACTTGTTTTAACTCATATAAGACAGATAATAATGGAAGCAATGGACCACAAATCAAACCCTGTCTTTATCTCGTAGGCCTACAACGAGAGTCCATCAGTCTATTCCTATGTTTGGGTGTTGGGCGATGGACCCCTCTTCACCATCCTTCCGTGTGAATTCTGATACAGTTGTAATTGAACATGAGATGAACTTTGACACTATTATTTGTAATCCTAACTGAGAAACTTGATGGCTTCAGAGATATTCCAATCTCGAGTGGATCATGTTGAGTTTGCTGAGGCAATAACTGACATCGTCAAAACTTTAGATACGAGCAGATTTACTCATGAAACTTTTTGATATGAAAAGTTTATTGTGCAGATAATCTCCGAACCATTGTTGGTTCAATTCATGCTAAGCATTAAAGCGATGAAATCCAAATATATATATTTTTTTATCGAATCATAGATACGTTAATTAAAATTTAATTACATCACTATCTTACTTAAAACTATTTTTTTGAGTTCAATATTCCATATTTAAATTGGAATGTGAGAGAAGGAGTTAAAAGCAACGTGGCATCGTGGGCTTCCACCAATCATAATTTTCCAACGTGGCATTCTAGTTCACAATAAAATGGGGAAAATTAAAAAATAATTATATTTTATTTAATTGTTCACTTTTTACAATGTTTTAAAAAATTAAGTTAAAAATTGACAAAAAAGATTTTTTATAATTATCTTAATGATTAGATTTAATTATTTTTAGTCACTCTCTTGCTATTTTCACACTAATTATTTTTTTTTTATTATTTAAAAAATTTATATGACATTTTAAAAATAAAATTATTTTCCCTCTTTTAAATAAAATCAAATATTGAGAGAGAAAAAGGTCAAATTACTATGGCCCACAAGATATAAATGACGACATAAATGCAATTGGTGACAAATATATTATTTATTATTATTATTAATTCGAAATTAGGTGACAAATATATTGAAGAAATGTTATTAACTGGAAGTGATAGGAGCACTCCTTTGTAGCCGTTGCACTGGGAGTGGACATAACAAATTGAAATTTTGGATTGGGACGCGTAAAGCGGTGGATATAGTAATAGTTACGGTCACGTGATCGCTTCCAGGCCCCCTTTTTTTTTTTATGTATTAAATTATATAAAATCTTTATTTATTTATTTTTGGATATTTTATTTTAATTTTAGTTCTTATAAAAATGGTTATTTATTATTACTTGTGAATTAAATTTATAAAAACAATTATTGGTTATGTGTGGTAAGCACTAAGCACAATGTTTTTCACTAAAAATAAAATATTTATATATTTTCAATAAATTGTTTCTAGAAAAAAAAAATTGATGGGATTTGTGAAAGTTTTTGCAGTCAGCACGTCTTGTTCTTGATTTTTTGTAATTAAAAAAAATGTAATTAATTAGACCGACACGTCGTCCTAAGCCAACTCATGGACTAATCAAATATTAATTTAAATAAATTAAATACGAAATATATATTATTAAGATCTCTATAGGTTAGAGGCAAAAAAAAAATTTATTCACCATAGTATAAACGTCGCATCAACTAATTTAGAGAAGGATCATGATCAATGAATACGGACTTCACAGTATAAACGTCGCATCAACTAATTTAGAGAAGGATCATGATCAATAAATATGGACTTATGAGAAGCTTACAGTAAAATAGAATTTAGGATTAAAGGGAACAATATCATACTATCGTAGATGAGTAGCATTCGTTATCGAGATGGGATTTGATAAAAGGCTACTCTTTTAGAGAATTTGAGTAGTAAATTTAAGCTTTTGGAGCTTTTGTTTTTGGCGCAGAGACAAAAGGACAGGATCGGACTGTAACTGACTCTCCCACAGCTTCAAAACCAAAACGCTCTTCTTTGTTCGTTTTCTGTGGTTCGTGGGGAGCTTGGCGTTTGTGGGTCGTCCTCATTTTCGCTTCCAATTCATCCAAATCAACTCTTTGGCATTTGGGTGTACGTTTTTTTGTTCAGTTTTGTGCTTACTCTATGAACCCATTTTTGGGTTTTTTCTGATGAGCTAGGATTTGAATGTGGTTGGACAGTGAAAGGAAGATATGGGGGAGAAGCCGGAAGTGTTGGAGGCTGTGTTGAAGGAAGCTGTGGATTTGGTAATAGATCTGAGCATTTTAGAGCAATTTTGGTGTTTGGGTTGGCTTCTTCTTCTTCTTCTCATTTGGTTAAGTGCAGGAAAATATACCCATTGATGAGGTTTTTGAGAACCTGAGATGTAGCAAAGAGGGTCTTACCAGTGAGGCTGCTGAGGAAAGGCTGAAGATTTTTGGCCACAACAAGCTCGAGGAAAAGAAGGTACTGCTTCACTTACTATTAGCATTGTGTCTATTGTGTAGTTCAGAGGTTAACTCTGTTCATTTGCTCTGTTTTTTTTTTTTGTGCTGTTTGGTTTCAGGAAAGCAAAGTTTTGAAGTTTTTGGGGTTTATGTGGAATCCTCTATCATGGGTTATGGAAGCTGCTGCAATTATGGCTATTGCACTTGCAAATGGAGGAGTAAATGCTCAGCTACATGGATTCTTCTTTTTGTTTCTTCACTTCTCCTTTCCTGTTCATTGTTCTGAGTATCCATTTAATTACTTGCAGGGAAAGCCCCCTGACTGGCAAGATTTTGTGGGTATCATTATTTTGCTTATCATCAACTCCACAATCAGTTTTATTGAGGAAAACAATGCAGGAAACGCTGCTGCTGCTCTCATGGCTCGTCTTGCTCCCAAAGGCAAGGTATCAGCGATGAATTCTTGTGTGTGCTTCATATTTGCTTGAAACTGTACCTTGTATGCTTAAAGTTTAGTGGAAACTGTACCTTGTGTGTGCTTCATAAGGTTCTTCGAGATGGAAGATGGAGCGAGCAAGATGCTTCTATTTTAGTTCCTGGTGACATAATCAGTGTTAAACTTGGGGACATTATTCCAGCTGATGCTCGTCTTCTGGATGGGGATCCATTAAAAATTGACCAGGTTTGTAACCAACCATGATATCTGGAGATTGTAGCCTGATTCCTCTACTAAGTTTGGCTTTGGGCTTTGTAGTCTGCACTTACAGGTGAATCTCTTCCTGTAACGAAAGGTCCCGGTGACGGCGTGTACTCGGGTTCTACTTGCAAGCAAGGAGAGATTGAAGCTGTGGTCATTGCTACTGGTGTCCATACCTTTTTTGGTAAAGCTGCTCATCTTGTTGACACCACCAACCAAGTGGGACACTTCCAAAAGGCAAGAACACGAGTCGTTGTAGTACTTGATTTTCGGTTCATGCGATTTCTTTATTTTAACTGTCGCTCCGTTTGTAGGTCTTGACAGCCATAGGGAATTTCTGCATATGTTCCATTGCTTTGGGAATGGTAATAGAGATCATTGTGATGTACCCAATTCAGGACCGTGAGTATCGTCCTGGAATCGATAATCTCCTTGTGCTACTGATTGGAGGAATTCCCATAGCCATGCCTACTGTTCTATCTGTGACAATGGCTATTGGTTCTCATAGGTTATCCCAACAGGTTGGCTTAGTTATTTTGAATGCTTCCTGTTGAATGTTGTCTGATCAGTGAGTTACGAAATAAACGTTGGGATCATCTATGTCGATTTCAGGGTGCCATCACGAAAAGGATGACGGCTATCGAAGAAATGGCTGGCATGGATGTGCTTTGCAGTGACAAGACAGGAACCCTGACTTTGAACAAGTTAACTGTCGACAAAAATCTCGTTGAGGTTGGCTGAGAGTTGCTTCTTGCTTGTCAATGGGATATCTCTTCCTCTCATGAGCAATTTATATTGTTTGTTTCTAACTTTGTGTCTAATTGTAACTTTAGATTTTCAGTAAAGGGATAGATGCAGACATGGTTGTTCTAATGGCTGCTCGAGCGTCGAGAACTGAGAATCAAGATGCTATAGATACTGCTATTGTTGGGATGCTAGCTGACCCAAAGGAGGTAAGTCATCAATATCCAAATCTCTCTACTCTTTCAAAAATGCTTTCGAAATGTTTAAAATGCTCATTGCTGCATCTTCCTCGCTTCCGAAGGCGCGTGCTGGGATTCAGGAAGTACATTTCCTTCCTTTCAATCCTACTGATAAGCGAACGGCTTTGACTTATATCGACCATGAGGGAAAGATGCACAGAGTCAGTAAAGGTGCTCCAGAACAGGTGAAAAGGCTGCTCTATTTGTACTTGTGCAAATACTGTCTCTGGAGACCAGATTACTAAATATTGTTCCTGTTTTAACTGTCCCTTTTAGATTCTAAATCTTGCACACAACAAGTCAGAGATAGAACGAAAAGTTCATGCAGTGATCGATAAATTTGCTGAACGAGGTCTGCGCTCGCTTGCTGTAGCATACCAGGTTAGTAAGATTTGTTGATCCCTTGGTTATAAGGCCACTGAGATGACCCAAGCCCACCGCTAGCAGATATTGTCCTTGTTGGGCTTTCCCTTTCGGGATTTCCCTCAAGGTTTTTAAAACGCGTCTGCTAGGAAGAGATTTTCACACCCTTATAAAGAATGTTTCGTTCTTGGTTATGACCTCTATTTGATTCATATCAGGAAGTTCCAGAAGGAAGGAAAGAAAGTGCTGGAGGTCCTTGGCAATTCATTGGCCTCTTGCCTTTGTTTGATCCACCAAGGCATGATAGTGCAGAGACAATTCGGAGAGCTTTAAATCTCGGCGTAAATGTGAAAATGATTACCGGTATGTTTCGCGCTCTACCCTGCACGAGTACATCCCTAGTAAAAATGCTCTTCATGTATGGAATGGCACCAATAAGCTCACTGAATTTATGCTTGTTGGTTCCTTTATTAGGAGATCAGCTGGCTATCGGCAAGGAAACAGGACGTCGATTGGGGATGGGAACGAACATGTACCCATCATCTGCTTTGCTAGGACAGGAAAAGGATGAGTCCATTGCTGCTTTACCTGTTGATGACCTTATAGAAAAAGCAGATGGTTTCGCCGGTGTATTCCCGGGTACTTTTCGAATTGTTAGTTTGGGGAACCAAAAGAAACCAGTTTTCGTCCTTGGATACTGTCTCACCATGATATTTTGTTGGTTCAGAGCACAAATACGAGATCGTAAAACGCTTGCAAGCTATGAAACATATCTGTGGAATGACTGGTGACGGAGTGAACGATGCTCCTGCACTTAAAAAAGCAGACATAGGTATAGCTGTTGCAGATGCAACCGATGCAGCTCGAAGTGCTTCTGATATTGTTCTTACTGAGCCTGGTCTCAGTGTTATCATCAGTGCCGTTTTGACCAGTCGAGCAATATTTCAAAGGATGAAGAATTACACGGTAACCCCTGGTTTTTCGCGTTGCATTCTGTGAGATTGTGACGTTCTGATTTGTATCTGACTCACTTTTACTTCTCGTTCATGTCAGATTTATGCAGTTTCCATCACAATACGTATCGTGGTACGTTTTTCTTAGAAAATATGTTCTGGCATGTCCTGAATGACAAGTTAATGTTACTTTTATGATCATAACTTCATGAGCTGCTGCTTTTGTTTGTTGCAGCTTGGTTTCATGTTGCTGGCCCTCATCTGGAAATTTGATTTCCCACCATTTATGGTGCTTATTATTGCTATCCTTAACGATGGTTCGTTCGAAACCTCTCTATCTGGAGCATGTTCGGAATAACTTCCGACTGTCTTAAACGTTTAGAAAGTCAATTCAAACAGGCCGTTGATCGGAATAGCATTGTGAATGTGTAGGTACAATCATGACAATATCAAAGGATAGGGTCAAGCCATCTCCTCTCCCAGATAGTTGGAAGCTAGCTGAAATTTTTACTACTGGCATTGTTCTTGGTAGCTACTTGGCAATGATGACGGTTATATTCTTCTGGGCATCGTATAAAACCAACTTTTTCCCTGTAAGACAATCCAATGTCCTTAAAAACCTGCTGTTTTTTTCTAGTTTTCTTGTACTTAGTCACTGCTATTCTTCGGTTTCTGCTGATCTATCTCGTTTTACGAAAACTTCAGCGAGTCTTCGGGGTACCAACACTTGAAAAAACAGCTCATGATGATTTCCGGAAGCTAGCCTCAGCTATATATCTGCAAGTGAGCACTATCAGTCAAGCACTCATTTTCGTCACACGATCTCGGAGTTGGTCGTATGTCGAGCGTCCTGGGGTGTTTCTTGTAGTGGCTTTTATTCTTGCTCAACTGGTAAGGCGAGCTTCGTTTTGAATTGCGTCACGTGTATTTGCTTTGGATGGAAGGAAACACTGAGTTTGGATGTATTGATGAACACAGGTTGCCACTCTGATTGCTGTGTATGCTAATTGGAGTTTTGCTGCCATTGAAGGAATTGGTTGGGGTTGGGCTGGTGTGATTTGGCTTTATAACATCATCTTTTATATTCCTCTTGATCCTATAAAGTTTGCTATTCGATATGCTTTGAGTGGGAAGGCTTGGGATCTCGTGCTTGAGCAAAGGGTATGGATTTGAACGGTTTCGTGTGCATCTAGCATTGGGTAGACCTCATACAATAACTGTATTGACTTGTATTCTTGTGTATAGATTGCTTTCACAAGACAAAAGGATTTCGGAAAGGAACAACGCGAGCTGCAATGGGCTCATGCACAAAGAACGCTGCACGGTTTGCAACCGCCTGATACTAAGATGTTCACGGAGCGAACGCATTTCACAGAACTCAATCACATGGCTGAAGAAGCCAAAAGGAGAGCTGAAATTGCTAGGTATGATGCAGATGGTAATGAGTTGGTAGTTTTATGTTATCATTCTTTTAACTGACTGCGAATTCGGACTGATTTAGATTGAGGGAACTCCATACACTGAAGGGTCATGTAGAATCGGTGGTTCGACTGAAGGGTCTCGATATCGAAACGATTCAACAAGCATACACTGTGTGAGGGGATGGATGCCCATTGCCCTATACATACTGTAAAATACTGTCTTTGTAGTTGTATCTTGACTGCTGCCATTAACATATGCAATTGGTGTTGTTTTAGCATGTTAGAGGACTCTGTTGTGTCTTTCTTTCGACTGCTGGACTTGGCATAGCCTGTAATGCACCCCCCCCCCCCACACCCCCAAAAGGAAGTTCTTATGAAATCATCTTCTCCTAATTTCATGGCATTTCTGCAAATGGGGAAAATATCAGCCGAAGCAGAATGTTTCGTTTTTCTTCCAACCGATGTGGGGTTTCACAATCCACCCCCTTCATCCAGCGTCTTTACTGGCACTCGTTCTTCTCTCCAATTGATGTGCGATCTCACAAGCCATCCCCTTTTAGGGCGCAGTGTCTTCTCTCCAATCAATGTGAGATCTCACAAGCCACCCCCTATCAAGGCCCAGTGTCATCGCTGGCACATCGCTCAATGTCCACTCTCTTTGGGGCTCAACGTCCTTATTGGTACAATGTCCACCCCCCTTCGGGGCCATCGGAGAGAGGAACGAGTGTCAAGCCACCCCCTATTAAGGCCCAGTGTCCTCGCTGGCACATCGCTCAGTGTCCATTCCCTTTGGGGCTCAGCATCATCATTGGCACGCCTCTCGATATCCACCATCTTTGGGGCTCAGCGTCCTTGTTGAGCACAGTGTCCACTCCCCTTCGGGGCCATTGGAGAGAGGAACGAGTGTCAAGCCTCCCCCTATCAAGGCCCAGTGTCCTCGCTGGCACATCGCTCAGTGTCCACTCCCTTTGGGGCTCAACATCATCGTTGGCACACCTCCCAATGTCCACCCTCTTTGAGGCTCAATGTCCTTATTGGCACAGTGTCCACCACCCCCTTTGGGACCATTGGAGAGAGGAACGAGTGCCAGCTTCCTGGACTCGAAGGAGGGGAGTAGATTGTGAGATCTCACATCGATTGGATAGGGGAATGAGTGCCAACGAGGACACTGGGTCCTGAAGGGAAGGGGTGGATTGTGAGATCTCACATCGATTAGAGAGAGGAACAAGTGCTAGCAAGCCAACGAGGACATTGGGTCCCAGAGGGAGTGAGATCATCCCACGTCGATTAAAGAGGAGATCGAGCGAGAAGACTAAGCTAAACCAGTACTTTTCAATTTTCTTTTATTATAAAAACTGGTAAATTAAAAAAAAATTATAAAAAAAAAAAAAAAGTCAAATGGGTTAAATTGAAAGTCAATCAAACTAAAAGGTTTATTTAATTAATGATAATAATAATAAAAAAAAGGTATATAAACAAAATCCTAACATCACTGTACAAAGGTAAACTAGGGAAGAGTAATGTGCAAGGAAGAACCCAATATTGGCAATGACGCGCCCTGTTTCTCACGCATTTACAAATCAATCCGATTCAAATCTTCCATCAATTTCACTTTATTATCATAACTCGTCACAAAACGGCTTGCAAACAACACGAAGTACAGCAGATTCAGAGCTCCCACAATGGCGATCGTGAAATAGTAGTAATCGAGCCTATTCTCGTTCAAGTCATGACCCCCTACCCATGCCGATTCTGCAAATTCACCGCTCACAGTCTGTATCAGATTAACTATTAATGAGCTCAAATAGCTCGCAACAGAGAGCGTGAGGAAGAAGATGGCCCCTGCAACCGTTCTCATATGCTCTGGCATATGCATCGTGAAGAACTCCATAATGGCTACCAACGCAAAAGCCTCCATCAAACCAGTCAGAGCGTGCTGCGGCAACAGAAACGCGAAGCTTATCGGTGAAATGAACGACCCATTTTTCAAAGCAGCCTCCCGTCGATATCTCTCGACGATGCCGGAGACCACCATGCACACAATCGACAAGATTATCCCTATCGTGATCCTCTGTTTCATTGTAAGTCTTCTCTCTTTTCCGGTGATTTTCTTTGCCATTTTGATGAAAACCCTCTCGTAGATTATGATCCATATTGATAGAGAAATCATTCCGGCCAGATGCATCCAGCCGGGTGGGAATTTGAAATGGGTTCCGATTGATCTGTTTGATTGCAAAGCTTGAAGAATTCCAAATGTGTTGGGTTGATTGAACACTACAAAACACCCAATTCCTGATATCCAAATGGGAATAATGGACACAAGGCATTTGAATCCTTCGACTTGCTGTAAACTGCATAACCTCCATGGATTCTTGGGTTTCCCCTGTTCATCCAATTCTTCATCTGGGTTCACTATAAACGCAGCTTTATCCAGCCATTTGAATCTCTCTGTATGAACAAGCTTTTCCTCATGGGAAGAATCCGCCATTGGTGGGTCATAAAACGAGTAAGACGAAACAGAGTATCTTCCTTTTCTACAAGCGGCGATAATGACACGAGCCATATCAGAAAACATGCTTCCTCTGGGCTCTGCCATGATATAAGTATGGCGACCCAACAAGAAAATCGTGATGGAGAAGAAGAAACAAATGGTGGGTATGGCGAATCCGAGGGTCCAACTTATATTTGTTTGAACATAAACAACACCGGTGAGGGCTATAAGCAGAGCAACGGTGAAAGAGAGATACCACCAATTAAAGAAGCTTTCTAATTGGGACTTTCCCTTTTCTGTGGTGGTGTCGAATTGATCGGCTCCGAATGCGACGTTGCAGGGACGAATGCCACCGGCGCCGACCGATAACAGACCGAGACCAGTGAAGAGAACGAGGAGCTGCCATAAATGTGGCTGTGGGCAATGGTCGGGATTTTGAGCATTGCAAGGAGAAGGTCTGAGCTGGGGGAAGATTGCAGTGAGCGTAACAGCTCCCATCCCCTAATGAAAACGAATTTGGAATCAAAAGAATTGCATAAATGTTGATGAATTCAAAAGGGTATGTTGATAGTACCAAGAATGATGCAATGGAGCCGTAGAGGAGGGTGCGGTAGCGGCCAAGGCAAGTATCGGCGATGAAAGCGCCGGCCAAAGTGGCAACATTGGAAGTGCCACTCCAAATGTTAACCACATTGACCACATAAATGCCGTTGAGATTGTATTTGGTGCTGAGATATACAGTGATATTGGAGATCAGGCTCATGGATGACAGCTTCTCAAACGACTCGTTCCCTTAAGAAGAAGAAGAAGATGCATTAAAAACCAAAGGAAAATACAGAGGAGCTTGTTGTGTTGTTGAAGTGTTTATGTGTTACCGATGATGTATTTGACGGCGCGCCACCCTCCTGGCTGCCGGCGAGGGGGCGGAGGGCGGTGGTGCGAGTTTGAAGGAGAGGAGGGAAGTGGGGATTCCAAGTCCATGGCGGCGGTGGAAGGGAGTGAAGGAGGAGGAGTCTGTAATTAAAGGGAGTGGAGGAAGTTAGGAGCGGTGGAAATGGTCCAAATTGAAGATATTTATTGAGGTTTTGTGCATTGATCCTATTTTCCCTCTCTTGGCCGCTCCTCCCCAACTGCTCCATTTTTCTTCTCCCACACCAATTCCATGCTCATTGTTTTTTTTTTTTTCTTTTCTCAATTAAGTTTCATTTCAAAAATATTATCTAAACTAATAGTCGAATAAAAATGAAATATTTCAATACGGATTATGGGTTTATAAGGAATACACGTCGATATCGATTTGTGGTTGCTAATATGCTATCAGAATCCTACCTTAACTTAGTCATGTGAATAAAATCACAAAGAAGTTGTGAGCCTTGAATGGACCTCAAGAGAGATTCCATAGTGTACTTTGTTCTACTCGGATGGTTGGGAGAGGAATCTCATATCTATATCTCTATTAGTATGAGGTCTTTTAAAATTTCTGACCTTAGACGGCCAGCCTTTGGCTTGACGACAATGTTCATGTCACCATTGTTGAACTTTGGTCCCAACTTTGAACAGAGCCCCATGTTCGTTGTTGGGGAAGTTTGAACTCAACAACGAACATGGGGCTCCGAAGTTTTCTGGGGATGGCCAAGCTTTGACTTGAGGACGATATCATTACATGGCTTGTTTCTCAGTTATTGGATAACGTTAAGGTGTTGAAAGGGGTTTTAAGTTTCAACTAAACTCTAAGCCACCAAACTTTGCCAGCAGCTGACTTGCTGCTGTCGCCATTGCTGACAAACAAATCACAGGGTTTCCTCGACTGTCATTTTACTTTCAAGAAAGTCAAACCGGTAACAGGAATTGACAATCTCCTGACCCATTTGAAATGGTGATATAAAAGCAGGTGGACTTTAAATCCCATATCACAGCTTGGTTGGAGGGTTAAGGTTGTTTTTAGTCATTGCAGATAAGGACAAGCACGATGGGACAGAGAGAAACAGAGCGAAACAGAGCGAAACAGAGAGGCTGCCTGCTGCTATTCTTTATTCATTTTTTCCATATGGTTTAGCCTTTCGGGAATGGCCTTTGGACCTCTTCAAAGGCCAACTCCGCAACACAGCTTCGAGTTTTTATCTGTTTTTTTCCTTTTCAAGCCCTCTGGCGTTCTTCACAGCTTTTCCCAAATCCCATACCCCTCCAGATGGTGTCTTTGTCAGCCTCACCTTTCAATATATTATTTCTCAAACTTTGTTTTGCGGCTTTTACCATACTTTCTTTCTTTGTCTTCATCTTCTCCCCTGTTTTGTCTCCAAACAATCGAAGCTTGGAGGTGGGTCGAGGGTAAAATCCAGTATGAGTCTGCAATTGAAGCCAATTCACCACCGTGGCCAGCAGCCGTATCAACCCAGTTTCCGTGTAAACCATTCATTCATTTCTTTGCTGCCCAATTGCCATTTATTGAATGGAAAACGAGGGGTTTCAATAGATGGGTCTGTTAGGCCGTTGGGATTATTACTCAACGATCGGAGGAGAAGACGAAATGGGGGCGGCGGCGGTGGACTCAGTTACAGGAGTATTGTGGCGTCCGGCATTGCTGGTGCACCGATTTCAGATGGGTCGAAACCAGACAAAGGCTTTGTTTCTCCTCCCCTCAGTGATATCCTTTGGCCTTCTGCAGGTTAGAGAAGGTCCCTTATGAATCATAATCTATGAGAATTTCGACCGTGATGAAGAACTGCGAGATGGGTAACGTTGTTTTGTCATGAATGAAACAGGGGCATTTGCAGCGATGGCAATGCTGGGGAAAATGGATCAGATTCTAGCGCCAAAAGGGCTTTCTATGACAATTGCGCCATTAGGAGCCGTCTGTGCTATCCTGTTCGCAGCGCCCTCATCCCCTGCTGCTCGAGTACTCGCCACATCTCTGACAGCTCAATTGCTTTGAACCAAGAACTAAATTTAGGTTTCTTTTGGTGCAGAAGTACAATATGTTCATGGCCCAGATTGGGTGTGCGGCAATTGGCGTTTTGGCGTTTACTTTGTTGGGGCCTGGATGGCTGGCTAGAAGCTCTGCTCTGGCTGCATCCATGGCGTTCATGATCTATACTGGTTCGACGCACCCACCAGGTTAAATTGAAGCCCCACTCAATTTGTGGTCTGTGTGTTTGGGAATATGGATTGAATTTGATTTTTTATTGTAATGTTAACAGCTGCAAGTTTGCCGCTAATGTTCATCGATGGAGCTAAGATGCAGCATCTCAATTTCTGGTATGCTCTGTTTCCCGGTGCCGCTGGTTGTGTTCTCCTTTGCTTCATAGTGAGTTCTCTCTGTTTCACTATTAATATATTTCTTTCTTTTCTTCATATTTTAAAATCCGATCATAATTGGTAGGCGAGATCTTAATCTTAGATCCATGACTAAGCAATAATAGGACGTTGAATGCTGATTCATCATGAATTTATAAACAAGAAATATTATCTTCATTAGAACGAGGCCTTTTATGAAAGCCCAAATCAAAGCCATGAGCACTTATGCGAACAATATCATATCATTGTGGAGAGTCGTTCATCTAAATTAACTAGATGAATATAGAAGCTCGGTTAGAAAATTTTAGACCCATTGTGGTTAGTGAGTTAGTTAGTGACCCAAATAACTTGAATAATGTTCCGAATCCAACCCAATTCAACACTTTGTCGGGATTGAAAAAAACTCTTCCAATTATTTAAAAACTTTCAAACTCACTACTATGTCCTCTTTGGATATTTTCGAGATTCTTCTCAAGATCTTTAAAATGTGTCTAGCAGTGAGAGGTTTCCACACCCTAATAAACAATATTTCGTTCTCACCCTCGACCGACGTGAGATCTCACAATAAGTCACAATGTACCATTGACATTTATTACCTATGTCAAATGTGTCGTTGGGTTGAGATGTGAACGTTATTTTTGGATTGGCTAAGCCAAAAAGTTCCTAACATATGAACTAAATTGAAAATTTTAACCAACCCAACATAACCCTAACCGTTTAAGTTGGATAGTTTGAATTTTTCGAATCACATGAACGTTGTTTGCTGTTAATAACTATATGAACTAGACACAAATTCGAAAGTGATTATTATTATTTTGTGATGCAGCAAGAGATAGTGGTGTACTTGAAGGAGAAGTTCAAATTTTGAGCAGGTTTTGGAGTGTCATACATGGATCAGCCATTATTGAAGGTGTCCCAAAGCTCATTTTTGTGAGTTTTGATTCAATGGATGATAGCCTTGGAGTGTCACACATGAAACGATGATATGATACGATATGATACGATACGATACGATACGTATTTTTCTTTTTTCTTTTTCATAAATCAAATGGTTATCGAAATCGTCAAACTTAGAATTAGATGTAAATAAGCATGATCTCGTGTAATCATTTACAATAGGTTAGTGTAAGTATCTAAATAATTTCATCAATATGCTAGAGTAAATTTGCAACGGAAGGAATGATATTTCAAGACAAAATATTTTTTCAAAATATTAGATCGACGACGGTAAAAAGATGGGTGGACAAATCTGTAGACATGAGGTGGAATGGTACCCAACAAAAACAGGGTACACGTGTGTGTTCTCGCACTAGGTCACACATCACCCTCACTAAATTGCTCTTTGTCGGTCCCACTTCTCAAAATTATTTAACGTGATAGCCACATTAAAATTACTGGATTTATGATAAAATCACCCTTTCTATATATATTTAATCTCAATTTAAAAACATTAATACGAATATACTCGAGCAACGATGATACCTTTGATTTTTAATTTTAAGTATTAAAATTATACATTTTGTCATAAACTTAAAACATACCACTAATTATTGAATTGCCTAAAAATTAATTAGATAATTAGACCTCTAATTCCTGTTTTCAAGTTCACTAAAAATTAGTAAAATTTTAATTTCTTCCATTTTATAATTAAAAATATATAATTAGATAATCCAGGTAGTTTATTATACAGACAAATGCAGAGAATAGAAGCCCAATTATTAAACTTTGAGATAAACATATAAAATAAACCTTTAAATTTTAATAGGACAAAACAATTATAAATAAATATATATATATATATATATGTATGTATGTATGTATGTATATGCATATGTATATGTATGTATATATGTATATGCATATAAACAAATAAATAGGTGGAAGTGGTGGGGCCCACTCCTGTGTTTTTTACTCTGATCTAGCCACGGATCGATTGCCAGGTGGTAAAGCACGTCCACGTCAGTGGGACCGAGCACGATGGAGATTCCAAGACGAGGCTTTAGGGTTTTTTTTTTTTTTTTTTTTTTTTTTTTTTTTTTTNTATTATTATTTTACATAGTGCAGCGACTGTCCCCACTTTGACGGTGACAGTTCTGTCGTTTTAACAAAACCCACCTTTTGCAAAACCTTAATCTGACAAGATCGTGCCCATCATATGCACACGTGGCTCTAATCCATCGAAGACCTCACTTCCAGACTTTCATAGTCGGTAGATCTAAAACCGGCTACCTGCGGTAATTACCTTACACGCGTCACTCCCTCATTGGGTACTATTTTGTCTATCTACAGTCAACGGATAAGGTAGCTCTGTCATTTCCCCGCCCTAGCCTTTTCCTAACCTTTTCTAACTCCCAATAAAACCCCGCCACGTACCCCATTCCTTTATAAATTATTATATTTATTTTATGAATTTTATAATATATCTAATATTTGATCGTGGTATTGAAATATATATGATATTGTTTAAGTCGGGATCTATTATGAGAAGAACGAGTGGCTTAGATTCAATGTTTTACGAGGGTGTAGTGGAGGATGATAAATTGTCCATCATTTAAATCTCGATCGAATTGTCACGGAGTATGGAAAAAGATAGGAATATATTTGAAAAAATGTATGGGTTATATTTGAGAAGAAAGGTTTTCGATTTTGATGGGATAATTTGACTAAACTCGAAAGTTTATGTGGGCATGTAAGTGGGAAATCGGCTTCAATGGACCATTATTATTATTATTATTATCTAATTTTATTATAAGGTTGAGAATTATTAATATGAAAATATCAATTGATTTAATTATACCTTCATCCATTATGCTTATAAGTCATTTTCTTAATCAAAATTTTGTCTTCCATGGAAACACAGCTTCTTCCACTTCAAATAATGCCTCTCCATAAAACACCATACAGATTCTGCATTTTCCCATCACCATGTGCCTTGTCTCCTCTTTTCTTTTCTTTTTTTTTTCTTTTTTTTTTTTTCATTTTATTCTTTTCGTTTCTCTCTCTTCTTCGTTGTTGAATTTTTATGTATAACATGGAGCTATGAAGTCGGGTTTATGTGTGAGATCTCACATCGGTTGGAGAGGAAAACGAAACATTATAAGGGTGTGGAAACATCTCTATAATAGACATGTTTTAAAACAGTGAGACTGTGGGTTAAAGTGGACAATATTTACTCATAGTATCAAAGCTAGACACTGAGCAATGTGCAAGCGAGGACGCTGGCCCCCGTAAGGATGGATTGTGAGATCGCACGTTGGTTAGAGTGAGGAACGAAGTATTCCTATATAAGGGTGTGAAAATCTCTCTCTAGTAAACGCGTTTTAAAACAGTGAGACTGCAGGTTAAAGTGGACAATATTTACTCATGGTATCAAAGCCAGACACTAAGCAATGTGCAAGTGAGGACGCTGGCCCCAACGAGAGTGGTTAGAGTGAGAAACGAAGCATTTCTATACAAGGGCGTGGAAATCTCTCTCTAATAGACACGTTTTAAAACCATGAGGCAGACAATGCTAACAGTGAGCTTGAGCTGTTACATTATGCGGAAGTGGATTACATGTTACATAAAGTTTAGCTATAAAAACAGTGAGTCAAACGTGTTTCGTGAAGGTAACGATTCACGTATATTGGCGATTTGGTGGGTATCACTGTATCACTAGACATGGATGGAGTGCAATGTTCAAAAGGTATGTCTAATAGCAAAGCTTGGATCTTGAAGTTGACTACCAACAGCTTCAAGGAAAAGAAGAAGAAGAATCCCCACCAGAACAAGAAACTTTATTAGTGACATGATGATTCTGCAAGCTACCCATTAATGGCATATGATAAAAGTCAACTCCCTTTTCTTCATTACATTGCTTCATAAAACACCATTTCAGTAAAGTTTTAGCCTTTTCTTCTCATCATTTTGCCTCTTACCCATTTGCTTGCTCTGATTTGTAAGCAAAAAGCCATGAATTAAGGTCAAGAAAGAGCAAGCCAAAGCCCTGAAATGGGACACAAAATTACAGTCATCAAAACAACCTTAAACTTTTCAAAACTATCAAAATCAGGAGGAAACATAATTGACAACATATTATTTAATCACATTAAAAGAAAACAACCATTAAAAAACAACCCTTAACCAAAACCCAAGAACATTACAGGACGGATCGAAGAAGTTGTCGAACCTGGCTCGGCTAGGCTCGATTAGGCTCGACACGTGGGTGTGGGCTACCATTGCTTGGATTTATTACAAGAAAAACAAGCACGACATAGAAAAAGACTCTCTAAGACCAGGACCAAAGGGCATTGTCTTCAATGGGGAATACAAAATTACAAGAACTTGTGGGCGGGTCAGAGTAATCGACATCTTCGAGCTTTGGGAAGATGCAAGGAGGCAAAAGATTCTTTCCCAAGTTATCTTCTTCGTCTTGCGATAAGTCGGACTGATCGGGATCGAAAATGTAGGACGAATCTCCGGGGTCTAGGAGTGAAGAGTGAACCCCATCAGTGTAGTGTGGGCTATCTGAATCAAATATATCACTTTTGACTGAACTCATATCCTCCTGCTTACAACCCAGCTTTGAAGATTTGGAGGCTTCATCAACCAAATTTTGTGGTGGTTCTTCACCAAATTTGTCATCTTCAGACACCACAGAGTTGCTCCTTTCTTTGTCTTTGAGTATCAGTTTGTCTGTCAGGACAACAATCTGTAATATCCATGTATTGTTTCTTAGTAATAATGCAAACCCAACACAGCTTAATCACCAATAATGGAATATCCATGAATGTCAACAACAATTTTACCTCAGCCTTCAATGAATCCTTCTCCTTCAGTAGGTTTTCATAGTCAGCCTTAAGGTTTCCATAGCTGGATTGAAGAGCTTCATAGTCCTTCTCCAGCTGTTTAGTTTTCCACCGTGCTCGGCGATTTTGAAACCATATAGCAACCTGACGAGGCTGCAGCCCGAGGTCCTTGGCTAGCTGAACTTTCCTCTCCGGTTCGAGCTTGTTCTCGGTCTCGAAACTTTTCTCGAGGAACCGGACTTGATCAGCTGATAACCGCCTCTTTTTTTCAGGGTGATGGAAGTAATCATCCAAGTCTTCATCCCCATTATCTTCATTATCCAACGGGCAAAAGAACGATTGATTCGATCCGTTTCCTCCACGAATATCTTCGAAACTCATCATGGATCTTGAACCTATACCAGAACAATCTGCGATGAACATCAACTAGACAAGTTTTACTCCCCAAGTGATATATGTCAGATAATATCAATCAATCTCATACAATTCTTCTACACGAATTGAACTCTAGAACTGCACCAGATTCAGCTAACAACCACAAAACAACTAAAAACAGAGAAACACCAAAAGGAAATTACATCGATTTTCTCAAAATCAGCGATTAATGATCCAATTTAAACAGCCAAAAGCATTGAGAATTCAGCACATAAACCCAAAGGGTGACTAAAAGCATCAATTCCACAGAGAAACATCAAAGAGATCAAGCATACAGAGGCAAGAACTGAAAAGATCAAGAAAAAGGGTGTACCAAGCAGAGAAGGGGAAGTAGAAGAAGATGACCCAGAAAGGAACAGAGCACTAAGAGGCTCAGAAGCAAAAGACCCTCCACGATTCTGAAGCAAAACACTATGATTGGAAGAAACACCGCTTATACTACCACCGTCGTCACCGCCGCCGTATACCCTCCGACCCGCCATAGCCCTAAATATAAAGAAACTATTCCCTGTTTCAAACAGCCATCAAGAAAACGGAGAAGATTAGCCAGTGGGTCTGTGTTGTTGGGGGGTAATCTAAGACTTATGGCGGAAGAAGCTGGTGATTATGATTTCGGTGATGTGTGAAGTATGGGAACAACGGCTGCTCACACCCATCCCTCAGAATAAGAAAGATTAATGGATGAGGCTGTTCTTCGATTCTTTGGATTTCTCTTCCAAATTGAAATCGAAGATCGAGAGGAAATGGTTTCTGGGTTTGAAGCCTCCGAGAAGAGAATCTCCTCCTTTCCTTCCCGTTTCCCTTCGGAGGAGGAAGAACTTGGTGGGCTTATAATGGCACCACCAGAATGCTTCTCATATATCCGTAGTTACCACAATACCCTTCTTCTTGGTTGGTTTTGTCTGAGATCCCAAAGAGAACAATATCTGCTATGGATGTGCTTGTAGCGTTAGAAATGGTATTGGAGTCAAACACCAAGGGATGTGTTAGTGAAGAGGTTGAGCTCAAAAAGGTAGTGGACCGAAGCAGTATGCTAGCAAGGTCGTTGAGTCGTGAGAAAGGTAAATTGAGGGTCCCACATCAATTGGAGAAGGAAAAGAGTCTCAACAAGAACATTGGGCTCTGAAGAGAGATAATTGATTCATAATAAATATATTTATATCATGTTTATCGAAAATTAAGCGACTAATATTTTATTTAGGAACGAAAAAAAAGCTAAATTAATGTGAAGGAGGTAACATGAAGTAGAGTGAATAATGGCATGAGAGGAGCAAAATGTTTCCCAATTATATGTTTCTGCCAACCAAACATTCAAGCCAAATTAATAAAAATAAATGTCAATAACATATAGTCTAAAAACTATAGCCCTAAATAAATTGTACGTAAAAATTAAATTTATTTCAAGAATTTAAATTATTTGAACAAATTAAAAATTAAAAATTATTATTATTATTTAAAAATATATATATTTAAAAGATAATTAGTTTTAAAATGTATATTTATATCATCAAAATTGAGAAATTAATTAATTAATTAATTAATTAATTATACATATCTACTCCATCAAACTAAAATGCAAGTACAAGCATTTGATATGCATAAATATAAAATAATTGCATGTGACACACCATGAATCAACTTTATCAATTATTATTATTATTTTTTTTTTCATTCAAAACATAATTCTGATCGGTATGAATATGTAACAGTTCAAGCTCACTACTAGTAGATATTGTCTACTCTGGTAAGATATGTTTTGTTTTACTCTCCAATTGATGTAGGATCTCACGTAATAATTCAACTAATGAACGAGGACGGGATGGTAGAGGGGTAAAATGGGAAATGGGAGGGAATAAAGGTGAGAAGGAGAAGATGGAGATGACAACGAGGCAAAGGAGAGAAAGGTGGAGGCAGAAAACAAAGGAATCCTGTCCAATCAGTCGTTTTCCATGATTTGGCGGACTGAGTCATGGGCCCGAGTTGGTCATCTTCATCTCAACATAAGGCTGAGTCACTCGTTCATCGCTTGTCCACCATTTTACGTGGTCCCACCATTGGGCCACGTCATGTGCTTCTGGCTCCACCTGTCCCTTCCTTCCACATTTTAAATTGGCATCATCTCTCCACATTGGCTGGTGGGCCCCTTCTCACCATCCCATTCATCAAAATCCATGTATGTATGTGCCTCTATATAAATCTTATCTATAAAATTTTATTAAATTATTATTTTTATTAAAAAAAATTATCACGAATTTCAACTCTTAAACCATTAAATTTATATTTTAACTTTATACTAAATTTATTATTTCATTCAAATTTTTAGAATATCAGACGTAAATTTGTTGAGGATTATTGGGAATAAGTCCCACATTGATTAATTTAGAGGAAGATCATGAGTTTATAAGTGGGGAATACTATTTTATGGAGAGTTGATTCCTAACCAAATTTAGATTAACTAATTTTTGTTTTTGAATATTTACTCTAAAACATATTTTTAAATTATTTGTAAAAAAAAAAAATATATATATATATATATATATATTTTAACTTTAAAAGATTAAAAATAATTTTGAAATAAAGAATATAGTTTAGGAATTTATTCTATAAATTAGGGAGAAAATGTATCCCGTTTTCAGTCTCGCGAAACGTTGGTTTTGGGCCGTACGGCCCATTAAGGTCTAGTCATCTGACAGCCCATGTCTTTCGTAATCGGCCCATACAATTGGGCCTGTTCTTTCATCAGCCCATTACAAAATATCTCCAAATTATGTATAAATCCCTTAAATTTAATTTTTTAACGTGTCTTTTTTTTTTCTTTTCTGTATTTAAATTTAAAATATATCTTTTTAATCCAAATTGTGCACATATTTATTTTACCCATTCGATTTTTAATTTTGAAATAATTTATTTCATGAATTTAGTATATTAGCATTGTGTATGGTAAAATTTATAATAATTTAATCTCTATTTATAAATAAAAAAGAAAAAAAAAACTAAAATTTTAAATTCACGAGAGTGTAACTTTTTCTATACAAATGAGTCTCGAGATAATTCGCTCATGAAATAAATAATTGCACCTACGATCCAATGGATTGGGAAAGAATGAATCGGTTCATTTCCGAGTGCGATACAAATATAATCTCGATTACAAATGATCTAAACTCAACTTAATCTTTGGCTTAAGATAATTAAGTAAATGTTGAAGGAGAGAGGGAGAGAGTTATGAAAATTTGAGATAAAGCAATGGAGGATATGATTGGTGGATATTAGTGGACATCAGATTACACTGTCTCAGATCTCTCTCCTACGTGGCGAAACCTCCCTCTTCCATCACTTCCTGCCTGAACAATAATCCTTCAGGAGCTTCCCTTCCCCTTCAACAATGGCGGTCACTGCACAATCACCATCTTCCTCTGCTGCTCCCTCTCTCCTTCCCAACCGCTTCTCCATTTCCAGATTCCGCCACGCCTCTAACCATGCCCGTCCTCGTCCTTCCTCCGGATCCAATTCGCTCAGGATCCTCGCCATGGCCCCTCAGAAGAAGGTACTGCAACTCTTTCCTCTGTTATAATTCCCCTTGTATTTTGATCGCGTTGTTTGGGGGCCAGGCTAGGGCTAATAAATGGAAATTGATGGATTCAGGTGAACAAATACGACGACGGTTGGGAGAAGAAGTGGTTCGGAGCTGGAATCTTCTACGAGAGCTCGGAGGATGTGGAAGTGGACGTGTTCAAGAAGCTTGAGACGAAGAAAGTGCTTAGCAACGTCGAAAAAGCAGGGCTACTATCGAAGGCAGAGGAATTAGGGTTTACGCTCTCTTCGATTGAGAAATTGGGGGTTTTCTCAAAAGCCGAGGAGTTCGGGCTTCTCAGCTTGCTTGAGAAGCTTGCGAGCGCCTCCCCGTCCACATTGGCCTCTCTTGCCCTTCCCATTCTCGTTGCTGCGCTGGCGGCGATTGTTCTCATTCCCGATGACTCAGCGCCGCTTGTGGCGTTACAGGCTGTGGTCGCCGGCGGACTCACGCTTGGGGCTGCCGGATTGTTTGTTGGATCGGTGGTGCTGGGTGGCTTGCAGGAAGCTGATTGAATAGGACTCTGCCGGATCTCCGTGTGTGTAGGTAAATTGAATACTACTTTTGAAACAGTTCTAATTTCTCTGTGTAATTAAGAACCATAAACATGGTGCATCTGAAGAGAGCTTTTTCATTCTCTTGGTTTCAAAATGTGGATTAGAATTAGGTGATTTTGGTATCATAACTTCATTTCTTCAAGAAGTATTACAGTAAGAGATATAAAATTTTCAAAACTTGAGCCTTCTAATCTTTTGATCCTGTTAGCTGCATCATCAAGAGATAGTAGTAGAATCCTACTCATTCCAGATTTCATGGAGCAGCATTCTGTTCAGCTTCATGGATCAGTTTCAATATCTCTTCCTTCTTAACCGCCAGAGCCTGCATCTTGTCTTCAAGCTTCTCAAGCTTCTGTCTGAGCTTTAATGGATCCTTCATATCCGCAGGGTCCTTTTTCTTCTTCTCTTTCTTTTCACCTTCTTCCTTATCCTTATCCTTATCCTTTCCCTTCTTTTTGCCATGATCATCTTCTTCTTCTTCATGTTTCACCTTATCTTTCTTCTTCTCCTTCTTCTCAACCTTACCCTCGTGCTTCTCTTCCGAGGTTCCTCCCATTGTTGAATCTAAACCAAAATTGAAGGAAAACTGAATGAATATTGTTCTGCAATTATTGGGTGTGAGCCTAACCGCCATTAATATGGCAACCCAATGGGCAGAAATTGATGTGGGTTGCCGAGAATTCAGCCACAAGACATGGCAACTTCATTCTCTGGTGGCCCTGATTTGTTATGGACATTTTCCACTCTGCCAAGTATAAACAAGAATAATCAAAGAAGAAAGCTCTGTATTATTGTTCTAATTTTGCTGCCAACAGTAGAGGAAGATCTGATATGTTTGAAAATAATCCGTGATGTTCCAACTTTTCAGGACACAATTACAGCAAACTATGGGACTCTGTTTTCCCTCTCTCTCTCTTATTACTGTGTTGGTCAATCGAATTCCATCTCCAAGAACGAAACAACATGATGACAGCTCCCTTTTCACACTTTACCGTGTTATTTTTTGGGACATCTTTTTCAACTCCACCAGTTTGAACTTTCCCTTCCCCACTGGCTATCAACTAGCCTACTCAACTACTACCCCCATCAATTTGGGGTTGTAATTATGGAAAACCCCACAAAAAGGGGTTAAAAATAATAATAATGATAATAATCATACACTTTTAATACTTTCATGTACTACTTTAGTCTACATTAACCGATCTGATAGGCTAGGAAGTCGCCGGAAAAAGTTCAGACTTGCTGACGGCATAGGATCCCGGAACATGGGGTGGCGCAAGTAGTAGAATCCGAGTGCCACCGCCACCATTTTGGGCGGAACCGCGTAGAGGATCAATGTGATGGTGAAACATACTCCAATGAACAGCTTTGTGGCTCGAGGGTCCCTCCAACTAACCAACGCTTGTACTCTCTCTCCTTGGGTAGCAAGATCCCCCAACACTGTTTGGATTCTTGCAGCCAGTATCCTTAGCCGGTCGTACCTGACCCGGATTACGTCCGGTGGCTTTGAGCTTGGAATTGTGTCGAATTCTTCATCTAGTTCATCTGGATCTACTGCCTCGGCGTGCGATAATCGTGTGTCCATTCCGGCGGGGATTTTTGGTCTGAACCGATAGTACCAAACTCCGATTAAGAACACGTAGAGAAACCCTGTTGGGACAATCAAATCTGGGTACCAAACAAGAACCAGATATAAAATATGAACAAGAATTGTGGTTATGGGGTTCCTCCATCGCCGGATGTCATCCAACCATTTGGCTAATCCCACCGCCCATGCCAAAACTGCAACGATCCTAAACCAATTTGCCTTGCTTTTTCTCATACTCCAAGCGTGTGAATCGGCATCCAACATGTATCGAACCACCTCCGACCCCAATGGTGGCTCCGACCTGCCTAACCAAGTTGCCACCATCTTTGTGGCGGCTCTGCGCAACGCCTCCTGTTGAGCCACCCCCAGAGGGCGGAGATAATGCATTCTTGGAAGTAAGGGCTGCCCATAAACTCCACATGTATCTGGCAACAGTGCCGGACAGGCGAACCGGACGGCTAGCTCGATTTCACCCATTTTCTTCAACCCTGTTCTCTGCAACACCAACAGAGGGTACGAGTTTGTATAGATTTTGTTGCTCTCGAGGGTTGACACCCGAATCCTTACTTTTCCGATGTGATAATCCGGCTTGTCCTCCGCCGCGTCGGAGTACATTCGCCAGTTATCGAAGACGCCGATGGTGAGAACAGTGCAAGGATCGTATACTTGCCACGTGTACTGCTCATTCCAACGTGGATCAAAGCTGTCAGTCATCGTTCTGGTTCGGACCCACTTTTTCCCGTACTTCGCGACACAGTAAGCGTCAGTGGACCCCTTCCCCGGATCTTTCGTCTTCATCGGAAGCAACCCTCGAGCTCCCAGAATCCCGAGCTCCAGAATTCCAACGGCTGGCTTCCACAGCTGCTTCGCTGTCGGGCGGAAATCACTACACACGTGCGCCGCCTCATCCAACACGTGATATCCGCCTTCCAAACAGAGGCGGAGATAGATTCTGCCGCTGTATGATTCGCCACCGTTGCCGCCTTCTAAAGAAAACCATTTCGCCGCCACATACCGCTCATCGAACCGCTGTTCGACAGTGTCCACCGGAATCATGACGTGGCCGAGGAGTACGACCTCCTTGCTCGTTCGGTCTTCAACGAGTATGATCAGAGAGTCTTCGAGAGGCTCGCCGGCAACGAAGACGAGGTCCTCGTTCCAGTGAAATGAGGCGCTATGGTTGTTCATGGACCCTCGCCTGGTCCGAGCCGACTGAAAACTCAGCTGTGCTTTGATCCGAATCTCGGGTGCTGTTAATGGAGGCAGATTTGAAGCGATGTGAAGGTCCTGCGCTTCTATTACTGTAATTCTCAAGTACCATAGCTTGGGAGATTGATAAACCTTCGAGCGCGTATGAGCCACGTGTGGCGCATCGGAGCACCAAGCTTCTGGAAATGCGTCGTCGGCTTGAGTTCCAATCCAAACAGAGAGCTGAATGTCGCCGGTAATTTTGGTGGTTTGTTGATCTCCGGCACCGCCTTCAAGGCGGTACCACTGAGGAGCCAGAGGACTATCAGGCGGATCACGTACAGGAACATCGGAAAGATCAAAGCAAACGCCACCGAGGAACTGATCCGATGGAGAATCCCAGACGGCAATCTCCAGCGTCGTATTTGCCGTATCAGGCCGATTATGGCGGAGGGCAAAGACACATTTCCATTCCGGCGAATCAGTCGGTTCACCAGGCCGATGATTCGCCGGTTCCGATTTGACGTAATGGCTTGATGTGCGAATCTGTAAGTAGGGGCGCTCATTAGGAGCGATATTTCTGGCTTTCACGATACGGATGAAGAGGTACTGCATCGGCTCCACAAGATCGTACGGATGGATCCTCTCCGTCTCCGCCATGAATTTTTTATTGATTACTCTCGGAGAGTAATCCCCATTCGGCCTTCTCAAAACCCTAACCCCTTCCCCGAATCCTGCTGCCTTGTTATTCTGCATTTTTCTAATTTCTGGTGCAAATTGGCCCTCCGCAGGCGGAGGAGCATTTACCTCCATCGGTGGTGGCTCAGAATGTACCGGCATCTCCTGCGGAGGCGGCTCATCGACAACTACCACCGGCGGCGGGTTCGAATCGTTGTGACCGACCTCCCCCTGCGGCGGAAGCTCGAACATCCTTGCTTCCTCGACAACAGCCTCCGGAGTATTAGGCTTCTCAGTAACAGTCTGAATCGGTTGCTCCTCCTGCGGCAGAGGTTGCGGCGGAGCTTCTTCAACTAACTCGTCGTAGTAACAGATCCTAAGCCCAATCTCGCCTCTCACCCAGCTGAACACGCTCTTCTTCTCCAATTGATAGTAAACCAAACCTTCTTCTCCTCTCTTCGCAAACTGGCTTCCGTTCAGTTTCACCCTCCCTAAGAATTGATTCTTCCGGCCACTACCATTGCCGTACCTCTTATCGTTGAAAACCTCAATATCAAGCTCCTCATAGTCCATATTATCAGGATCGGAGACAATAAATTCAAGCGGCTCATTCCATGTGGGATTGAGCTCACGAAACTTAGTAGCGGTCCGCTTCCTCTGGCCATCGAAATCGGCAACCACATAAGGACTGGAGCTTCCTTGGCCGTCTTTAGGAAGAAGGTTACGAGCATCAGCGATTTCGACAACGAGCTTCCTAACAGTTTTGGGTGGCGGTGGCGGTTGAGGCGATGACGGTGGCGGTGGCTGAGCCGGCGTCGTCATGGTCTCATTTTGGTATGAAGCAAAAAATAGATCAGAAAATGCGTTGATAGCGGAGAAGCAGAATAAATGCTGTAATGTATTGAATATTGATGCCATTTGCTTTCCCCTTTTTCCTTTATTCTATTTTTCTAAACCCTTTTTTTCCCTATACAATTTTATTTTATTTTTATTAACTTTAACATTAAATTACAAATTTCATCTTTATTATTTTTTTAAAAATAGTTCTAGATGTGATGACCCTCAACCCTACCATACCATTTGTAGTTGAGCTATGCTTAAATTGTATTTATTTTATAATTAGTTGAGCTATGCTTAAATTGTATTTATTTTATAATTAGTTGAGCTATGCTTAAATTGTATTTAATAATTAAAAATAATAATAATAACGGAATAAGAATGTTAGGAGGTGGGGGTGTTAGTGGGAAAGAGATTAGATTCCAATCTCTCTTGTGAAGGTTTTGAATGAATCCACTTTATGGTTTCCCTCTTTTTTATATTCCAAAACAAATAAAATATTATTCCGAAAAAAAAAAAATTAAGGAATAATATGGTTGTATGTTTAAATCCTTTATGACCCATCCATTTGGGCCTCTTTATTTTCGTCATTCATATCAAAATTAGTCGCATAATGGTCGTGTTAGATGGGTAATGTTAGAAGCTACGAGCGAGAAAATAATTAAGTCATGTTACCGAATCGAACAAAGTGTAAACTTGAAAGTAACCCAAAAAGTAGAGCTTCTCCACTTGAAAGAATCTCCTTGAACATATAAGTTTGATAGGTTTAATTTTTCTCTCTTATACATCTAATAATGTAAAACGGTGAAGAACTAGTATGCAACCATTTAGATGCCTTGTTAGATTCCCTTCCCTTTAGCCCAAAAGTTAATTCCAAAGAGAAAAACAAGCCCAACCCTTTACCCAAATCACTACACTGTTGTGCCCTAGCTGCCTCCTTTCCACACAGTTCTTCAATGGAGATGCCAATATTCAGCTGAAACTTTAGAGTTTGCAGTGGACGAAGAAGAGGGTCTCCACTATTGTACCAGTTTCTCAGTGCGATCCTTGGGCGACTGTGAACTAATGGACTTTTTTTCCCCTTTGGCTCCGCATGTCGATGAAGCTTCTCAACCCCATGTCATATTCTGCACTTTCTGAATGGGTGGACTTTGTTGCCAGAATCTGATCCTTCCCATCTCATCAAAAGGTAAATTTATTTTCTCATTGATGCTTCTTCTTCTGTCCTTCACCATAATTTTCTCTTCATGACATCATTTCAATGCATATTATATTATAATAGGTGTGGAAAAAAGATGGGTTTCTCTGCAATTTTCTCCACTCTCCCCCAAATAGTTCCTTAACTTTAGGGCTCTAATCCATATCCTCTTGTTTTCTTGTTTATTCCACTGAAAAAGAAATCTGGATTCCATGAGGTTTTGGCAATCTCTTTATGGGTTCTGCATCACTCTGAGGAGAGATTTCTGCTGTTGATTATGTTTAGTGTTTAGTGTTTTGAAACCCCATTAAGAGTTCTTCATTTGTGATTACATTTTGTTTGGATGATGCTGTGTTCTATTCCCATGTTCTGGGTTGGTTCATACTTTAGTACCCTTTATCACATTTCATATTAAGTTTCCTTTTAGGATAGAAACATTCCTCCTTTTGAAGGAAAAGGTAGATTTATGCCATTGTCTGAAAGATAATGCTGCAAATTAACATTGATTTTGTTTCCCAAGTGTTTGAAACAAGCTGAGAAGGCTATCTCTGCTTTATTTTATTCCTTCGCTTTTCTATAAACAAGATTCTGTTCCATAGCAAAATTATGCTTTTTCTTGGCTCCAAAAACAACAATGTAGAAGACAACATGTTTGTATTGTATAATCATGGCCTTTTTTCTTGTGGGACAGATCTTTAGATGGTGCAAATAACACTAGAAGAAATTTGAAGTACAATGGTTCATGTTCGGCTATGAATCCGATCGACCCATGCTAAATTCAACACCATAATTTATGAACCTTTTATTTGTCTGCAACTAGAAAATGGTCATAGATTATGGTTGTTAGCCTAGCCTAAGCGAGCAGGTAAACAACATCGACATCGACTCTGATAACGTATCAAGAAGATGGTGGAGTTGTCCAATTCAAGGGCAAGGGGCCAATATCATATATGATCTCTCTATGGCAAGACCATACGAGTTTGATGGCTTCTGGAGTTCCAATACCAGCACCTCTAGGGTCACCTGCTGGTCCAAACCTATACCAAACAACATTCTTAGCCACCATAATCGACTTCATGTTGAGAAGGAGAAACGAGCTTATTAGACTTTACCAATGGTTCTGCGGAGCTCCTGTTGTTCTAGCTCGTAAACCCGCATACGTTGTCCCGTTTACAGTATTTCCAATAACTTCCTGCAATGTCCAAAGTTACTATAATCGATCAAGCATTGTTGGTTTGGGAAACACTTTGTTAATAGGAATTCTTAGAACTGAATCATCGAACTCACCTGTAGAAAAAGAGGGTCATTTGAAACAACCGCTGCTGTTAGATGAGCATGCATCCGCTCAAGAGCATCCAACACAACTGACAGTTGATCGCTCTTATATTCAGTAATAATCTACAAACACCAGCAACAAACTGATATTAAGAAGTGCTTAACATAATTATGAACTGGGTAGACACCAGCTACAAAAATTTCCCTTTTTGTTTCATATTTACCTGAAATGGTCCAAAAATTTCCTTAGTAACAAGCTCATAATTCTCATCTTTCATCATTTCTTCGAGTGGAAGATACACTGCAGTGGGTTTCATAGCGCCATAAATGGCTGGAATGGAATGGTTTTTGAGAGGTTCACCTCCAAAGAGTAGCTTTGCTCCTGGTATCTTGAGCAATTTGTTCATGTGATCTAGCATCATTTCATTTGTTAACTGCAACACCCAAGATTTATTTTTTAGTATTGTGGGGTATCACGAATGATCACAGTGATTAGTAGCCATACCGTAAGAACAGGGCCAATCGTTAGATCAGTCAAGTTTCTTCTCTCTGCAAGATCCTTTATCTTCGAAATGAGTGAAGTTTTCGACCAGTTCTATGCAATGGCGACAAAATGATATCATCAGAAAAGATAAGGACAAGAGTTATCAATCCCAAGAAGATAGCAATGACAATAAAAGATCAAACCTCATGCATGAACAGTATGGACTGTGCCGAGCACTTCTGGCCGCTGCAAGCATATGCATCTTGATCACAGACCCATGCAACATAGTCTTCCTGCAATTCAGTAACCATAAGAACTAAGAAACAAAGCTCACATCTTCAACGATATGGCACGCAACAGAGCTAATAACCTCTCGAACATCTGGTCCTAAGACTTTCCAATCAAAACCTGCATCTTCCAGTTTAATACGACCCTTTAAGTCGACAGCCAACTTCTCTGCCACTCTTGAGCTACCAGTGAAAAGAGTCATGGATGGATTTCCCTCGATCAATAACTTGTTCATCGTCTTCCCATCGCAATTTATAAAATCTAAATCTTCAAGAGGAAGTCCACAATGGTGTAGTAATCGAATCATTTGCTCCATAACTATGCTAACCTACAAAACATTAAGATATCAACTATGAGTATACATTCCACACTTGCTCCATCACTATGTTACTGTGTTCTTACCTTGCTATCAACTTTTAGAACAGGTTTGTTGCCCATGTAAAGTGCACCCATCACCTGAAGTAAAGGAATTTCCAAGGGGAAGTTGAAAGGAGTGATAATTGCTACCTGCAAATGATTACAAACTATTAAGCTGGATTCAAAACAGATTTTATTTTAGGAGATATCTAAACTGAATATGTCTTACAGGACCATAAGGCCAACGGTAACCATGACTTTGTTGTCCAAGATGATCTCCAGGTACTGCAAAGGACCTTGCTAGGAAGCGAACCTGTAAGTAAACGAATCAATAACAACTAGTCAACAAACTCTACACGAGAATGACTCGTTACGAAACGTTCTATACAACAAAACTCCATTTGAAAGTGGCATAGAGTCACTCAGACCATAGAGTCTTATATTTTTAGAAGGATTTTTTCTATAAAGCTCACTCGAAGATTCAAACACCTGACCTCTTAATAGGCCTCAGCAAGCAAACATGGTCATCCCCTTGGGGGCTGACCTTAAAAGAGTATTACAACAAAGCAAAACAAAGAAAACTCATTGGCCAATGATTAGACCTTACCTGATCACCAGAGAAGTTCCTTAAAAATTTAACAGTAACATTGACTTCAGCCCAAGCTTGCTGATAACTTTTTGGAGAAACTCTTTGAATTAACCTTGCAAAGAAGTCAGTCACCTGCAAATCATGTTTTGTTTAAGCTACTGTAAATAAGAAAACAGTGACAAAGGAAGAGAGAAACAATCACCTTTGGTGTCGAAAGCATGTCGGCAGCCTTGGACGATACATCTCCATACAAAAGATATCTGCAAATTTGAAGGAACAATGAAAAACAAATCGAAAACAAACTAAAGCAAATGATCTATCAGAACCTCACCTCTCAGGTGATTTGAAAGGATTATGCAAGCCATGCTTGGGGCATTTGGTTAGGCTCTTCACAAATGGCTGCAATATCAATCCATCAAGTTAAAACTAAGCAGATCTTTTAAGAAATGAGTGCTGGTTAGTGGGCAGGACATGAAGGATGAGTTGTTTTAAGCATAAGAACCAACCAAGATGTGCATCAGGTTAGCTGACTGAACCAACCAAAATGTACCTGAATTTCTGTTTCATTAACTTCAGCAATTTTAATAAATGGCTCTCCATTTAAAGGATCTACAATAGTATTCCAACCGGAAGATCCAATCCATTTACCCTGCACTAAAAAATAAGCACATGTTGTGTCAACATTCCTGTTCTTCTGTAATGAAGAAGTTTAAGAAGAACTGAGGATCAAAGATCTTTACTCACCTAAGTTATGAACTTCTCCTGGCTTAGAACCTGATATTTGCTCCACTTCCACCGAAGAGAAAGGGATAGAATGAACATTTCTGCTTTCAGAGAAGAAATGGTTACATTACAACATGAAAAGAACATAGGATCCCAAAAAAGATGAAATGATCATAAGAACAGAGTAGGGGATTCAGGAAACACTTCCGGATAACACCCCTTTTTGACAGATTTGATTCGGATTTGGATCGAAACGATTCATCAGTTCAAGGATGAACAAAAGAAAGGTGCAACCAAATCGATTGTAACTCACAGTAATTTCACTATCTAAATCAAATTCTGAAGCTAAAGTTTCCCAATCCAATACAGTCCAAACAACCCCTTTATTATCTATCAACAAAAACATGCATATGGGAATCTAGAACAACCAGATCCCACTACCATCAGCAGTCGAGTTTTCGAGAAAACAGATGTGGGTTTCACAAATTGCACATTTCTGCATCGAAAACTAGAGATGAATCTTACCTGCAAAAGCTAAAGCCGGTGGAGGTGCGAAGAAATGGTGCCTGAACAATCCGCCGGAACAGTAACCGAGATAGAACCGGCGCCATAACCCAGGTGGGAGACTGGTAGATACGACGCAAAAACGAAGCCAAAACGGAATTAGGAACGGACGGGACGAAGCCCACAAGAAAGAAGGTTGTTTACGTTAAGTCACTGTGAGAGAGAGAGAGCGATGGAAGGCAACCCACTCGCTGATTCACTGATTTAAGAGCTTAGCTACAATTCCTTTTCAGCTCTTCAATGGGAATTAAACAACAAATTTCAGATTTCTTTTTATTTTTCTAATTTTGTTCTAAAAGGGATTTGATTAAGAACATTGATCCAATCCCTATTCTTCTCTTCCTACAAATTCGTGTCTGACTGTTTGAAATTATCTTAAATCCTATTTTTAGACATTCAAGCAAATCACATACTCATCCGATTTAACACGTGGATTTTTTATTATTTATTTATAAATTTAACTAAATTACAAATTTACTTAAAAAGCATAGCTTAATGATAATAATTATACGTTGTAAAGTTATATATGGTAAGTAACATATAAAGGAAATGATTATATATACAGTAGATCGTAACATATAAAGGAAATGATTATATATACAGTAGATCGTTATGTCTAGTAAAATTATATATACCTTTTCAGCCGTGATTTAAATAGGTACTTTTTATTTTATGTATACTAGAAGTCATTAATATAAACCTTTTGTACCCCGAAGAATTTGATTCCCCATCACCTCTCCGTTGAACATATTAAATAATAATATTAAATTGTTAAAGGTTTTTTATTGGACCTCCACGAATTTGGGCCAATAGTGAATGGGCTAGATGTGAGATGACATTGTAATGGGCTGGGCCGTGATGAAATAGTTTCAAATGAAAAATAAAAATAAAAATAATATAAGAGAGAATGAAATGCCAATAAAAAATCATATAATTTATTTATCTACGTGTCAAAATAAAAGGATAAAACGGACATGTTTTCTATTTATTTATTACCAAAAATGAATATTTAATTGGTATAAATGGTCAATAACAAAAATATTATATATTTAAAAAAAAAAAACACACATTATTTATTTTTCTTTTATTTCATTTTCTTTTCACGTTGATTAAAAAATAAGATTATAAAATTTAACAACTTGGCTGCGTTTTATGACTTTTTTTTTTCTTTTTTCTTTTTAAAATATATATTTTTTCTATCTATAAAGCTCTTTCTTAACCACATCCCAAATTAAAAAAATGTTTTATGGTAATAATTTTAAGAGGTTTAGTTGAAAATACGATTAATAATAATAATAATAATAATTTTAAAAAAAGTCGACAAACTTGAACTATTCTTCGAGTTGATTGAAACAAACCTGTTTTAATGATTTGTATTTACTTTCTCGTTTATGAAATGTGCGTGACACACGCGTGTTTAATTATTATTTTCACGCAATTAAAAAAAACAAATTGCTAATTATCTAAATAGATTCCAAGACCCATTCTCAAGGGGTAGGGTTCCAGCAGTACTTATAAGAAAATTAATTTTATTGGGGTTTTATTTTAATTTTCTTTTCCAACTATTTGGGTATTAAAATACAAGTGTTTGTGTTTTGTCAATGATTCAAGTGGCTTAAACCCCCTCCAAGGGGTCAGGTCAGCATTGAGACAAACAACGACCAATGGGCGTCTAATAAATACCAAGTTGATGAAGTTTGAATTTTTTTTCAATATTATTATTATTATTTTCTTATTTTGTTATTATTTTATTTGCATTGCCATACCCGTCCGATTTGTCATTAATTTATTAATCCGTTCTATGACGTGGGCGTGTGATGATACGAATCTAAAAATACATAAGACTTGTCTTTGGTTACCTCTGACTTCTTAATCAATAGCTATTTTAGTTGAACTATATTCATGTTGACTAGTAATTTTAGTTTAAAATTTTAAGATATAAATAAAACATTTATTATAAGGGTCTAAAATCTTTTAAAATCGTGAGGTTGACGACAATATATAATGAGCTAAAATTGACAGTATTTACTAGCAGTAGGTAGTAGGTTTGAGTTATTATAAATGGTATAAGAACTAGACATCTAACGGTGTGTCGAGAACGCTGACTCTAAGAAAGTGGATTGTGAGGTCCTAGGTAGTTGGCCTCCAAGAATTATAAAATTTAATAACTAAAATATATATTTTAAAATTTTATTAACCAATTTATGAAATTTTTAAAGCGTTAGTATAATGATCTAAATCAAAGGACAAAAATGCCATATATTAAATATAAATTCCT
Organism: Cucurbita pepo subsp. pepo; assembly: GCF_002806865.2. Taxonomy (NCBI): domain Eukaryota; kingdom Viridiplantae; phylum Streptophyta; class Magnoliopsida; order Cucurbitales; family Cucurbitaceae; genus Cucurbita; species Cucurbita pepo. The sequence continues at coordinate 1,155,907 of NC_036657.1, read as the reverse complement.
TCATTAAAATTTGTATAATTAAAAAAAATGAATATATATATATATATATATATATATATATATATAGTTAAATAATTACTTAAATCAAAGTCAAGATGATGAAAATGTAAGTGTCAACTTTAATTAAGATGGTTTAATTTAAAGATGAATTTGATTAGCTCAAATTAATCCCGGCAGCCCAAAAGATATTTACTAATTTAATTATCACTACCATATGTTATAAAATAAAATAAAATAAATTAAAACGAAGTCATCCATTTCCATTATTTAAAATAAATGAAAGAAAATCTAATGTAATGACAACTGGCCATTAATTAATTATTAATTTAAACAGCGATTAAGAAAATCTTCGATGAAGAACAGTATTTAATTAAGATTATGAAAGTGTACGATTTCAACTTTAATTTTTCATAATTATGTAAATGCAACGACTTTGAAACATAGTTGATTGATTCATTAATATTAAAATAATTTATATGATATAATATAAAGTTCGTAGTTTGCATGACTGATTAGCAATAAAATAATGAAGGATATTGACGAGTTATTATTTTAATGAATTTGTATAGATCATTTTTTTAATTAAACTAAGCAATTTGGTAAACTAAGAGATTAAATATATGATGTTTGCATTAACATCATTGATATTAAACTATATACTATTACATTGACATGAGTAGGATGCCGTGTGAAATCTCACTTCTATCCCTCTATCTCATCCATATTTAAAAAAATTAAATTAACGACCTTATGGTAAACATACAATTTATATAAAAATATAACGGAGTTCCATAAATTTCGGCTATTTATTTATTTATATATTTTTCATTTGGGTTTTTTAAAAAAAGTTAGACCATTCGAACCATTGAATTAGATTTAAAAATTATATTGTTTACGACTTTCCTAAAAGACTCATACCCATAGAGATAATATTCATTCATTATAAATCGACGATTATTCTCTAAATTAACCGATGTGGGACTTTTATCATCCAACAAAGACGAATTAAATTAATTTGATTGGATTTAAACCATGGTTAGTGGAACCAACCAATCGTTGACAAATTTAATTTAAAAATACGGAAATTTTTGGAGAGCGTCGTGTTTATTATTTTAAAATTGATTTATTTGAAAATTTGGGAATATTTTTATAAATTTATGTTCATTTCCCCCAAAAGTCTATCTTAGTGTATGAATTTGACCTAAATCATTGAACTTTGACAGCCGACTTCAAATTTCTATATCATTTTCTTCCATTCAAATAAATTCACGAAAATTCAAAAAATAATTATGCGCCATTAGGTATATTTTGTCGGGGTTGAAAAATATGCTCGAATTTTTTCAATAATTAAAATAAAGAAAATAAAAATATTTTATCATAATTTTTAAGAATTAAAATATAATTCTTTTTATTATTTTTGCTTCAATTGTAATAAGAAAAAGTAAACGCTAAGAAGTTGATTTTAAAGTCAAAAGCTCAAACTTTAAGCAAAAATAATGTTATTAATGTGTTGACTTTAAATATATATATATATATATATTATAAAATTATTTTTTATTTCCTTGAGATTTTTGCATGGAGGCTCTCTATAAGTGAGTAGTGGGTACGCGTATACGATTGTACGTTGAATTTTCAAGTACAAACTTTAATTACGAAGAAAATATCATTTAAATATATAATAATATTTTACGAAATTAATATCAAGAGAAACATTTAGAACAGCACCATTTAAACGACGGCGTTTAAATTTCTAAATATTCGGTCTTTTCGAATATTCTGCGTATTTCTTTTTTATTCTTTCCATACCTAGAGAAAAAAAAAAGCCAAAAAAAGAAAAAAAGAGAGAGGCGGTTAAATATTCTTTTCCTACGACAATGACTGAAATTGGAAAATTTTATATTTGGGTATTTATTTCTTAATTATTTTAATAAATTTGTATTAATTTCAAGACTTTTAAAAATAGTCATTTTCATTTAAATACCATTATTTTATAATTAATTATTGAGTATATAAATGACGTAAATAATTGAAATAATTTTGTGTTAAATGGGTCGAATTTTATTTTAGTTATTAAAATATGTATTTTTTTAAATTGCCACGTGGAGGGTACCCCACAAGTTGGTGTATAATACAGACAAAGAACGGATATATCTCACCTTTCATGTGTCATTATTATTATTTATTGATTTTTTTTTTAAATAAAAGTCAAATGAAATGACCAATTAGGAGGCTTCTAATTAAATCCATACTAAAAATTTGACCTTACCGTTAATAAATTTGTAAACGTGAGAGAAAAAATTAGATAGACGACGGTAGCACGCCGGTGGCTAATCTAAGATTTTGACCTTAAATCAAAATCTCGAAGTTTAAATTTTTATGTATACTACAAAACATGGCTAATCCATTGAACCCACGTCGTTGAACTAAAAAAAATCTCACTGAACCCATCGTGGAAGTTTAATGAGTAAATTGATAAGATTGAAAGGGTATATTGGTTCGAGTTTTTTGTTGGGTCGTGTTTACTTATGGGATAAGGAAAGGGAGAAAGAAAAAGTAATAAGAGAGACTTGTTGTTGGGTACATTTTATCCAAAGAGTTGACCTTTGAATTCCATTGAGGTAGTTTAGGTTTGATTAATATTTAATACGGAATTAAAATAAAGTCTTTATCTACGTCCGATATTTTGAAATAAATAAAAAAGCCAAGTTGGTGGGTTTAAAGGAGAAAGGGGTGCGTTGAAATTTGAGACTCGAAATCAGAGGTTCGTGATCGACAAACGCCATGGCTTAGTCAAACACAGCCACCTCTCTTCTCCTCTCTTTAATTTCCCTTTATATATATCTTCTCTACAACTCTCATAACCTTCATTCAAATAGAACCCCCTTTGAAGAAAACTAGGTTCTTTCATGGAGGCTGCTGCTCCTGCTTTTGGCCGTCCAAGGCCTGTCGTCAAGCCCGAGAAGCCTGCCGGAGATAGCGACGACGATCGGAATTCTCCCTCTAACCAACCTCTCCTTATCAAGGTATGTCAATTTCAAGTTTTCAACTTTGGAAACGATACATACATGTTTGATCATAGATCTAAAAATTTTGGTTTTTTGAGTTTGAACTTGAATTAATTAATTAATTAATTTGAACTTATCAGAAAGAGAATCAAGGAAAAGAAGAGCATGAAAGTGAAGATAAAACGAGCCACTCATCCAATCAAAAGGATGATTTAAGCTGCACCAAGATTCAGGTTAGCTTGAAATTATGTTTTTCTTATAATTATTATCGAAAAAGAAAGTAATAATTATAAATAAATTTTTATTTAATTTTTCAATTTTCAATAAAGTAAAATTTTGTTTACTATACAGTAAATTCATCATTTCAGAATAGTTAATATTCATAATTTATTATTATTATTATTATTAAAATAAAATAAAACAAAGAAATTTGAAGTTTTTTGTTATGGGGATCTGCCCATTTAATTAACCACGTGGTATGAGATTCCATTCTTCCTATTTACTACATTAATATTAATATTAAAATTATCGTCAATTACAAAACCCTTCGCGAGTCAACAAATTTACCGTACACGGTAATAAATTATAAATTTAGTAATTTTACATAGACACTAGGGACTAAATGGTAATTTCACGAAAAATTTGGTAAATAAATAAAAATGTGGATTTTATGTGTTTGAACAGGAAGAACAATTGGAATCCGCGCGAACAGAGATGGGGGAAGTGAGAGAAGAAAATCAGAGACTAAAGATGAGTTTAGGTCAAATCATGAAGGATTACGAAGCCCTAAAAATGCAATTCCTGGGGATTGTCGGACGGGAAGCGAAGAAATTACCAGAACACGACAAGGAACAACGACAGCGTCCCCACGATGATCAAACAGAGGAAACTGAACTGGTTTCATTGACGCTTGGGAGATATCCAATGGCGGAGAAGAAGAAGGCGGCCGAGGAGAAGAATATCAATGGAGGCGACAAGGAAGCAGTTGTCAAACAGGCTTTATCTCTTGGTTTGAACTGCAAATTCGAGCAGGAATCAACGCCGGCGACTGTTAAAGAAGCTAATTCCCCAAATCGGAGTTTAACTAATAGCATTGATCATGAGACGAAGGAGGATGCTGGCGAGACAAATTGGCCGCCGAGTAAAGGATTGAAGACGATGCGAAGCGTCGACGATGATTCTCTCCCGACGAATCCGCCCAAGCGCGCTCGGGTCTGCGTTAGAGCCCGATGCGAAACCACCACGGTTAGTCATAATTTGGTTAAAGTATTAATTATGTTGGATGATGAAAGTCCCACATCAGCTGTTTTAGTGAACAAATAATACTTTCTCTATTGGATTGAGGCATTTTGGGGAAGTCCAAAGCAAAGTCACGAGAGCTTAGGCTCAAAGTGGACAATATCATACCATTATGGAGAGTCATGTTCGTCTAACATGGTATTAGAGCCATGCCCTAAACTTAGTCGTGCCAATAGATTGGTAAATCGTCAAATGTCGAACAAAGGACTTCAAAAAGAAAAAGGAGTCAAGCCTCCTCGAAGGCACGAAGGCAGTCAAAACATGACTAAGACTCCAAAGGAGTCGAGCCTCGATTAGGGGGAGGCGTGCTTTGTTCGAGGGGAGGTGTTAGATGATGAAAGTCTCGGCTAATTTAGGGAATGATCATGGGTTTATAAACAAAACAAAGAATACTCTCGAATGAGGCATTTTGGAGAAGTCCAAAGTAAAGCCACGAGAGTTTATGCTCAAAATGGACAATATCATTCTGGAGAGTCGTGTTCGTCTAACCAGTTATATTTAAAATTGACAATATCATACCATTTGGGAAGGATCGTTAAGATTGTGATTGTTTTGCAGATGAACGACGGGTGCCAATGGCGGAAATATGGGCAAAAGATAGCGAAAGGAAACCCCTGTCCACGAGCATACTACCGCTGCACAGGCTCGCCGACATGTCCTGTTAGAAAACAGGTCCAGAGATGCGCCGATGACATGTCGATTTTAATAACTACCTATGAAGGTAACCATAACCACCCATTACCAGCCTCTGCCACCGCTATGGCTTCCACCACCTCCGCCGCTGCTTCCATGCTCCTCTCTGGCTCCTCCACCTCCTCTGCTCCAAACACGACGGCGGCGGCCTCCTCCTCCTCCTCCTCATCTAACCACGCCCTAAGCTTTTACTCAAATTCAAAACAGAACTTTTACATACCCAATAACTCCTCGATCATCTCATCCACTTCCCCAACTCACCCAACAATCACTTTGGATCTCACTTCAAATCCTTCTTCGACCTCAAATCCCTCGACCCATTTTGGTAAATTCCCATCCAGTTTCCCCAATTCTCGCTACCCTTTTACCAGTCAACTCGATTTCGGATCTTCCAGAAACAATGTCTTGTCGTGGAATAACGGCGTTCTTAGTTACAACAGAAATAACCACCCCACTACTACACCCACTAATAATATCTATCAAAATTACATCCAACACCAACGAAACACCGCCATGTCACTGCCACATCAGCAACCGCCATTACCCGACACAATCGCCGCCGCCACTAAGGCCATCACAGCCGACCCCAGCTTCCAATCTGCTCTCGCCGCCGCTCTTACATCCATCATCGGCTCTGGGGGCACCAGCGCCGGTACCGTAAAGTCATCGGCAAGAGGCGAACAACCATTGTTTCAGTTGACATCGACAGCGACAACCACGACGAATAAAGGGAATGGATGTGGGACGAGCTTCTTGAGCAATATTACGACATCAGCGACACCAAGTAATTCTCCGCCGACGGGAAATATGGCATTTGTTCCGGCGAGTTCATTGCCGTTTTCGAATCCAAAGAGCGCATCGGCATCTCCCGGTGATCATATTGATCTTACCAATTAATTTGATTAATTGGGTCGTCTTTGCTCGATTTTAGGGTATATTTATATAAATTATTTTGGGTAATGCAAAAGTGTAAATTAATAAACATGGTTAGTGGGGGATTAGCCATAGCATTTGTGAAATTTATTGATAGCTTGTTAAAGATTCGAATTCAGAAAGTCTCTGTAAATGTAAATTCATCCTCATAAATCATAATTTTTTTTTTTAAATTATCGAAGAGAATTTATTAATTAATTTATTTTCATTCATGTTTTCTGAATCTTTAACTGAACGACAACTGAACTTAATTTGTTGATAAAATTATGGTCGTTTTGATTGAGAAGCATGAGAAATATTATTATTATTTAAAAAAATAAACGAGCGCGTGAGGATCACGTGAGGAGATTATGGGCCCAGTTGGGCCTTGCGGAAGTTGGCCCAATAGTAGTGGTGGATAAGATAGAGGCGCTTACGTTGGCCGACACAAGCTGACAATCCACGTTCTGCTCCTGCACTCCACTCCTTAACGGTTCCTTTATTATTTAATTTTTTTATTATTATTTTTTGTTTTTTCAACCAAAAGAATGTTAAACTTATACTTCAAATTTATTTTATAGTTAAGTAATTAATTAATTCATCATTCTTTTTTTTTTAATTACATAATTTATAATTGATATACCGTTTTAAACGGTTCCATTTTTTGCCCGTGGCTAAATGTAACAACCGAACCAATAAAAACTATAATTTGATATGTTTTTTTCTCGACTTTTTTCGATTTTGATGTGCACTCGTATCGATCGTAAATATAATTGATTAGGTGTTCATTTACATCGACTAATTCGAAACATAAAAACTTTAATTTCACTAATCTTCAGTGGTCTCAAACATTCTTTTAATAGTTATGCCTTTTGAACAATGATTATTTCAAATGATATAAAGTGAATACTTTGTGGGTCTTTATTGTTTTTAATTATAGAATATCTCACCAACCAAGACAGCTAAGTTTTGATACCCAATTAGGTTTTTTTTCGTTTTTGCTGTCTTCCAATCTTACACTTACCGATTTTGCCCCACGAGTAGATAATATCTACATTTATTTTTTTTAAAAATAAAGAAAATTAAAATTTAGATCGAACAGTAAAATAAATAGAGTTCGCAGTTCAACTATATTTAATATTTATAATAAATGTATATATATAATTTTAATAAAAGAAATATTGAATTATATTAGATAAATGAAAAATGGTACTTTTGTAGGTGAATGTGAGGGTCCACATAAACTAATATTTTAAATCTTTAAAACTAAATGTAAATGAAAAAGGAAAACTGAGCATTACTCGAATGACCGTACGAGCTCCTTTCAAGCGTGACCCGCATACAAAGTCTCTTCAGCTTCCACGTGCACAACCCGACATCCTCCCGCCATTCTCACGCGCGTCGTGGGTACGATGTCTGTGACCCTTACTACCGTCACCTACTCTCTGTCCTTCAGACGCACTTCTCTCGCGCGTTAACTTCAAACCACCGCGCCATGGACTAAAAACGTAATTTCACAACACTTGGTTCCGAAGTAACTGCACCTAGGGACCCACTCACCACACCCTCCCTTTTTTAAGAAACCCCAACTGTTCTTCTATTTCTCCACCGTCCGATCAAAACCTCTCTCGAAGTGTTCCAATCCAACGGTCCACAATTAGGATCCCATCGTATTATGCTGTACAAGACCGCACTGTAGCGCTTTTGTTATTTGTTTTTTCAGGGCTGGGTAAAATTATTCATTCTTTTCGAACTCACCAATGCCAGTGTGAGAGCAGAGTGAAGAAGCTAATCCAGAGCGGCTAAAGTAAAGTGATCGAGATTTCAAGTTCGTGTTTTCCCTTGTTGGTAAGCTATTTCTCATTCTCGCGCTTCCTTTCATTTCTTGTTCATCCATTTTATATATTATATGTTTTTGAACTGTATTCATTTTGTTTACTTTCTTAGCTACTGTGTAGATCTCTCTCTGTTTTTCCAGCTGCTTCTTACAGCAGTCTGCAGGCTAAGATGATCTTGTTTTTCTGAGGTTTTTTCTTCTTTTCAGGAATGGTAGAATATAGGGTTTTTTGAAGTGGGCACATTGGTGAGGTGGGTAAGTTTCAGATCTGATATCGTTGGCGTGGAACTCCGTTTGCCTTTTGGGTTGTATTTGATTTACTGAAACTGCTGATTTTGTTTGTAGGGTTTCTTTGATTCTTGGGTTTTGTTTATTTTCTACATGGGATTTCTTTGAATGTTTGCCCTTTTGGTTTTGTTTCGCCGTTTGTCATCATCTTTGTGAATTGGGTTTTGTTTGATATGCTCATTTCTGATTGTGATTTGTGGAGTTTTGGTTTTTTTTTGTTCTTTTGGTCTTTTCCCGACAACTCGTTTTGTTTGTGTCCTGTGATGGGTGCTTGGAGTGTTTGGACCCTCTGAGACTTTGGATTTGGGTGCTTTGATCTGTGATATTTCTTTCTGGTCCAGTGAAGTAAAGTGACATTATTGACTAGAATGCTGCTTTAAATTTGGTAGCTCATGGAAGGGGTAATTTTAGTTTAAGGGATGATCTAGTAGAATATCTACTGCATATCAACAGTAGTACCTACTGTTGGATGATGAAAGTCGTCGTCTAATTTAGGGAATGATCATGGATTTATAAACAAAGAATACTCTCTCCATTGGTCTGAGGCCTTTTGGGGAAGCCCAAAGCAAAGCCATGAGAGCTTATGCTCAAAGTGGACAATATCATACCATTGTGGAGAGTCGTGTTCGTCTAACACCTACCAATTATGTTTAGTGGGTAATTGCAATTTTCATATTCAAATGAAACGACTTGAAGTTTTTGAAGTTTCAGATTTTCTAATGACGACTCTATATTGCTATGTTCACTAAGATTCTATGTTTGCAGAGCTTAACCTTTCAGCCATGGGGAAGTCGCCGGGAAAATGGATTAAGACCATATTGTTTGGGAAGAAATCTTCCAAATCCAATCTTTCCAAGGGCAGAGAGGTGATTTTGATTTCATTATTGTACAAATGTTTCCCAGTATAACTTAGGCTTCGAACCGCCAATTTTTTTAACTTTCCTTGATATTCACTTGAGTTAAGGATCAATCTGGTTGTATTTGTTGTGAGCCTATATCTCAATTGTAAAGTATTCGTTTAATCTCTTCCTCATTTCATTAAACGAGTTTTAGCTACATGCTTACTTGAAGCAAACGAGTCGAATTTTCACTGTTTAGCTATGTACTTTCAGTTTTAAGGCTGCAGATTGAACCTCTCATTGTTGATGATATCTTTGGAAATTAGGTTATAATATCTCTCTCTTGATACTGTGTAGAGAAATGGAAACGGGAAAGAAGTATTGGTTTCTACCAAGGCATCAGAGACGACTTCTGTTATCAGTCATCCTGTAGCTTCACATCCAACCCCAAATGCCATTGATGCAAATGAAGGCGTGTTAAAAATTACCGACAATGAGGCCGCTAATGTGTCGCATGAAAGATCAATATCAATCCCAGGAAATCAAGATGCCGAAATTCAAGGATCTGCCTGCCAAGATGCACCATCTGATTCTGAGAGAATCCGTGAAGAGGAGGCTGCAACTAAGGCTCAAGCTGCTTTTCGCGGTTATTTGGTAAGTTAGGAGGTCGTTGAAAACTAAGGTTCAAGCTGCTCTTAGGTGTTATTTGGTAACTTCTTTTGTCAATACTATTTGCTCCATTTAGCCCACCTTTTCATTCTTCTCTCCCAATAATCTTTCGATGCTGGACTCGTGTCCCCTTCACAGTTGTGATTATTGGGACTTGAAATAATCTCTCTTTTTGACTGTCGCAAGAGACTTGATCTTGTATGTTGTCTCGCTTAGTATGTTAGCTCTATTTTCATCTGTTTGGCAGCATTGAGAAATTCTACTGACATAAATTTTGATTGAAGGCTCGCCGAGCATTTCGAGCCCTCAAAGGTATCATTAGGCTGCAGGCACTTATTCGTGGTCATTTGGTAAGGAGACAAGCTGTTGCTACTCTATGTTGTTTGCTCGGAATTGTCAAGTTTCAGGCTATTGCTCGGGGAAGAAGAGTAAGGCTTTCTGATGTAGGGTTTGAAGTGCAAAACAAATGTAGATTAGTGCAGCCACAGGTAATTCAGAAAAGCACACTCTTGTTGCTATCAACATTTCATTTTGTGTACAGTTCAACGAAATTATCTCGTATGGCTTCTGCAAAGCACACTGTTGTTTAAATGTTGTGAATGTCAGAATTGATACTCAGAAAAGTAGGTGACAGATTTTTTTTTTCCGACATCAGGATCAACCCTTAGTGGATCCTGCTGGAGTAAGTCTCTCTACACGAATGGCGAAACTTTCTGCAAATGCTTTCACTATGAAGGTAAGTTTACCATCACATCGTTTTCCCGACTCTTCATGTTCTACTTCTCTGTACCGAAATTGCCACTTGTTTATGTTAATATATACTTCATATGATTTTATTTGTGATTTGTTCTTGTAGCTTGCTTCATCTACAACTGCAAAGCCTATGCAACTCTATTTTGATAATGGAGATGAAAATTCAGTCATGAAATGGTTAGAACGCTGGTCAAATTCTAGATTTTGGAAACCGATTCCTCACGTAAAAAAAGCTCCAGAGACGAAATCTCAAAGAAGGCTGAGCACTGGTCAAACTGGAGAGGCACATACTGTTAGATCAAAACGCACAAGGAGAGTTCCTACTGTAAACAACGACGGTGCTACTGTCCAATCATCTACTGAATTTGAGAAACCGAAACGTAATTTTAGGAAACCCTCGAGTCATTCAGCTGCAGAGCAGGTTCAGGAGAATCCTCAAATGGAGCTTGAAAAGGTCAAACGGGGTCTGAGAAAGGTCCATAACCCTGTCCTTGATAATCCTGCCGAAAAAGAAGTAGGTGATGAGAAGCACAAGGACAGTTTGGACAAGGCTTCTAATGGTCTAGGCCGTGACGTTTTGGCAAGAGGTACTAGTAATTCTTCTGAGAAGATGAAAAAGGAGGCAATCTCAACGATACCCGTCCAGCCTGACTTGGAAACAACTCCTGAGCCATTACCTGAGCCATTACCGATAGAATCGATACTTAATGTACCTAATGGTGTTCCAGTTGAAGATTCACAGCAGCCTTTGATTGAGAGTAGTGACAAAGATAAGAACATTGCTGGAGATGAGGCTGCTGAGGAGACTAAGCCTTTGGCAGAGAGCTACCATAAAGATGAACTCAATCCATTATCAAATGGAGAATTGAACCACAAGGACGATTATACTAACAACGAGAACCCGAAATCTGGCAGGAAAGCCTCGACTCCAGCCAAGCAAGAGCGAGTGGAGAATGGGTTGCAGCACAGCCCGACCGTACCTAGCTACATGGCAGCAACTGAATCTGCCAAGGCAAAACTGAGAGCACAAGGATCACCAAGATTTAGACAGGATAATGAAAGAAATAACCTCAACCGACGACATTCTTTACCGTCGCCAATGAATGCTAAAATTAGCTCACAGTCACCCCGAACACAAAGACTTGTTCATTCAGGTGGAAAAGGAGGAAATAAAAATGACAAGGCGCTTCTCGGATCAAGAGATGAAAATGGTAAGCATTCTGTTCAATATACATATTACTTTTACTCACAGCATGTCGCATCATGATCCTTCATAGCGAGTTTGTACCCAAATTTGGATACAACTTTTGTCATTCATGCTGAACAGATACTCATCATCATTAGAATCAATATCTTTCGATATTTTATGCAGGAAAGGTAATTCAAGCCGACTGGAGAAGGTAAAAAAAAAAAAGGGTTTTCAGATGTCAACAGCTATAGAGGGGTAAATTTCATCCGAAGGCTTTTTTGATTCATACATTAGTGAAATGGCATCACCTATTCAGCGACTGGGTCCATCTTCTTCTCAAGGGAGGGGGCTGCTGATGCCAATATATGGTGTTGTCTGATTGTTCTGTCATCTTGGTTGTTTGAGTGCATGTACATCATAGGTTTTAAGTTCTTCCCTCCCCCCAAGTTTTTTGGTGCTGCAAAACACATTATTTAAGGGTACAATGTTGTAATACAGGTTGTTTATACTGTATCTGCTTGTGATTATCATGTTCAATGACACTCCTTAGTTATGTTGGTCTGATGGATATTATTAGTATGTGAATGTGCAAATGTTTATTGCCTTAAAATGTTTGCCATGGAAACTGCAAAATCACCAGCCACTTCCACACAACATCTAAGATTTTTCTTGAGCATCCTTTTTCTAGAATCAAAATTTGTGAGATCCCCGGTTGATTAGAAAGAGGAAGAGTGCCAGCGTTTCGCTTGCCTTAAAGGGGGTCGATTGTGATATGGAGAGGAAAACACATGTGGAAACCTCTTCCTAATAGAGGCATTTTAAAACCTTGAGGGGAAGTTTATAAGAGACAAAACATTCATGTGGAAACCTCTCCCTAATAGAGGCTCTTTAAAACCTTGAGGGGAAGCTTATAAGAAAAAACTCAGGACAATGTTGTTACCCGGTGGGTCCATTAGACTCACTCAGGACAATACTGTTATTAGTGGGTCTAAACTCAGGACAATATTGTTATCGGTGGGTCCATTAGACGCACTCACGACAATACTGTTACCGGTGGGTCCATTAGACGCACTGTTACCGGTGGGTCCATTAGATGCACTCAGGACAATACTGTTACCGGTGGGTCCATATTGTTACCGGTGGGTCCATTAGACGCACTCAGGACAATACTATTACCAGTGGGTCCATATTGTTACTGGTGGGTCCATTAGACGCACTCAGAATAATACTATTACCGGTGGGTCCATTAGACGCATTCAGGACAATACTGTTATAGTTGGGTCTATGGTCCATTAAATGCTTTTTAAAACCTTGAAGGGAAGCTTATAGACGCGTTTGGAAGCTTATAAGAGAAAACTCAGGATAATATTGTTACGGGTGGGTTTAGACCATCTTTGTAAGATTCTTCCTCCATCCTAATTTGAGCTAATTTCAGGTTGAAATTATCATCAAATATAATATATTTTTAAGAGTATAAAGATTAAAATGGGATGTTGTTTAGATTTTTTATATTTTATAGATTAGTGAATCAATGACATAATATTGTTTTTTTTTAAAAAAGAAAAAGAAAAAGATCATATATTCTTTTTTATTTTTAATTTTTAAAGAGAGAAATAAAGAAAATAAAGAGAAAAGAGAGAAATTCCTGTGGGAGAATTTTCGTTCTGGGTTACGTAAAGGAAAAGGAATAGGCTGCTGGCGCATAACAATCTTTGTCGCTGCCCAATCCCGTTGATTCTATGTGAATTTCGGCTTCAGCCGCCGAGAAAGTTCCGTATGGAAATGTATGCATTTTGCTGCTGGCGGTAGTGGGCACTGTGGGCGGATGAGCTTTTCCTTTTGGCCAACAATTGTCCATTCAAGACAATTATAATCCATCTACTTTCCTTCTTCCTGCTATAGAAATTGAAATCTTCCGGTTTTCATATCAATGGCGGATACACCTATTCGGGTCGCGACCTTCTGGACCCAAGCAAATGCTCTGCTTCGGAAAAACTTAACCTACCAGGTCTTCTCCTTTCTTCTCTTTACTGGTTCTGTTTAATTTACCGCTTTTAAGAAATCCTTCCTCTTTTGAATTCTTTTGGATAATATGATCGGTTCAGTCCACGGAATCTGTTGGTTTTCTTTTGCATTTTATCGCTTTCAATTTTCTCTTATCCATAGCTTGTATGCATTTTGAAATCGACTTGTAAAATAGTATTAATCCTCAAATTATATTTATATATTTTTGGGTGATTTTCAGTAGGACTTTTTAATTCATATCATTAGTCGTGAGATCTTATTGGAGAGTAGTACGAAACATTCTTTATAAAGAGTGGAAACCTCTCTCTTAATTGTGATACGTAACGAACCAAAACAGACAATATCTACTGGCGGTGGGCTTGAACGGTTACAAATGGTATCAGAGCCAAACACCCCTCACTGTGCCAGTGAGGACACTGACCTCCAAGAGGGTGGATTGTGAGATCTCACGTCAGTTAGAGAGGGGAACGAAGCATTCCTTACAAGGGTGTGGAAACCTCTCCCTAATAAATGCGTTTTAAAATTGTGAGGTTGACGACGATATGTAACGGACCAAAACGAACAATATATGCTAGCGGTGAGCTTGGACTGATACATTAGTTTTCGAATTAGATTTAATATGTGAAGATGTTTTGAATAAATAGTTCTCTCGAGAAAAAAAAGGATATTCTTTTTCCATAAAAAAATCAACATCCATGCTAACGTGAGCACTGTTCAGCTAGTAGATAGACTCTAAATATTTTATGATAATGGTCAATCCTTTCGTCACCAGTTCCACATCTATTTGTACCTATAATATTATAATCATTTCAATCAAGCACTATTGCACTATTACAACTCTGAAGTGACAAGAGACAAGAAATGATATCCCATTTGTCTGATATGGTCAAACTTTGCTTCACTTTTCACTCAGAAACGAAATTTGAGGACAAATATTCGTCTTATTTCCTTCCCATTCATCCTCTGTTTATTGCTCGTTCTACTGCAAAAAATAGTCAACAACGAATTGGATAAGCCGAAGAACAAGTGTGGTTGTGCTTGTGTTGATACAAATGGAGATGGTAAATGTGAGAAAGTTTGTGGGTTAGAGTACTCAACGTTGATACAAGCAGCAAGCTGCCCCATTCCAAGTCCTCCAAAATGGCCTCCCATTTTGCAAATGCCTGCTCCTGATTTCCGTGCTGTGAGAACAGATTTTTTTCCACATAAAGACTTGCCAAATGAATCATGCAGGGAGTCAATGTCATGTCCTGTTACTATGCTTTTCACTGGAAATAATCGCTCATTTGGAAATAGTATGAACTCCTCTCTTTCTCTTAAGTATATATTTACTGAGATGTTGAAGTTATCGTCGTGATGTCTGCTTCACTTGATAGTCAATTGTTACTGGTAATGATGTTATTTTGTGCATGTGGGTAGTTTTGGCTGGAAGTATGGTCCCTAGTTCTTTGACTTGGAATTCTTCTGATGTTCTGTATGGTGCATCTCTTAACGTTTTGGTAAGTCATCTTCTCCATCAACTGCTCTCTCTTTCCTGGTCTATATTTTAAATGTTCTTGCATTTTCATCTCCTAATTACATTGTTTATTCAATATTTGACGCAGCCATATATTCACTTTCATTGTAATTATGTGGTCTAAATGTTTTTAGGGATCAGAATCGAGGCCTACAACAAACAATTTTCTTGATCCTGCTTTCATTTCAAACCTTCCTTTATATTATATGCAACGTCAGTGTGCAGCAGGCTCGACATTGTTAATTCCCGTTTCAATATTCTCTCTTTCAAAGACACAAGGTAGAATGCCACAGACTGCCTATTCTCTACGAACTTTTTAGCTTTCACTATGTAAGGTTAACATTTATGTTCGTGGAGCAGCATGAGTATGCATATGATTGAGTCATATAATTATGAGAATTTGATAAGCAATAGCTATATTTAATGTAGTTATCATCGCTATCTTGCAAGGCTATATGGAGTATGAGAGGAATATTTTTAGAAACTTTGTCAACATCTGATCTGCTTCCAATTTATGTGATATGTTATAAGATTATATGTCAGTAGTCTCAACTAATTGTCGTGTGTGATATATATATACGGCTTATTTATCATCTGCATCTGAAAATCATATAACC
This sequence comes from Cucurbita pepo subsp. pepo, assembly GCF_002806865.2. Taxonomy (NCBI): domain Eukaryota; kingdom Viridiplantae; phylum Streptophyta; class Magnoliopsida; order Cucurbitales; family Cucurbitaceae; genus Cucurbita; species Cucurbita pepo. The sequence goes on along the minus strand of NC_036657.1, from coordinate 1,140,265 downwards.
TTCAACTCCTATGATGAAAAACTATTATCTACGTTAGACGCTTTTATTAATTGATTCATAAGGTTACAGATTAAATGAAAAATTCTTTGATCTTTTTTTTTCTTTTTTGTAATTATCGAGTCATTGCAGATTGTATTCATTTTGCTCCTTGGCAGTTTAAAATTTTGTCCCAGGAGACGTTCTTATATTTTCTTGGCGTCCTTTGCTATTGAATCCAGATATTACATGTGTTCAAGGTCTACCATTGTGGCGCAATAGTTCTTCAGAGGTGAATGATGAGATATACAAAGGTTACCAAAACGGGAATTCAGAGGGGAAAATCAATGAGATTCTTTCAGGTTTCGTTTTTTGCTAAGATTCTTCAGGTTTATTAGACTTCAATCTTGATTTCAACAGTTCTCATTGCAAGCACTCACCACTTTCTCTTCCACAGGTTTTGATTTCTTAAATTCAGATCGGAACAATTTTAATGTGACTATATGGTATAATTCATCTTATAAGAGTGATATTGGCCGTTCTTCTAATGTTTTGTTGCGGGTTCCACGCCTTGTTAATCTGGTACAGATGAACATATGAAATGCAGAACTATCCCTCCCCTATACTCACAGAATAAAAAGACCTCTTTTGGTCCATTCCTGATTTGCGACATTTTAGTTTATTTGCACCGAAGGAAAAAACGAACATGTATGCATTGTTATAACTTTGGCGATCTTTCTACAAGAAATAATGAAATAATATACAACATATCTAAAAAAAGGTGTTGATGCTAGTTCATACATGGTGTGAATTCATTATACACAATGTTCAATTTTTATTCAGTCCAGTATTGTAGGCCTCTAAACCTTACAAAATTAAAAGGCCATCATAACTGTGAACTACGAAACTGTGTTTATGGGTGATGTTAGCCTGTTTTAGCGGCAGTTCAAATTTGAATAAGAAATACAGAAGACGTTGTCTGTGATTGCATCTTTAGTTTTTTTTTTTTTTTTCATATCTCATTAGTCATTACCTTACTACTGTCCTTATATTGAAAGCTGACACGTGCATTCCTCTCGTTATGTTCACAGGTATCCAATGGCTACCTTAAATCTTTGTTTGGAGCGGGCACAGAGATGCCCTTCGAGTTTGTCAAAGAAATGCCAAAACCTGCAACAAAGATCAAACTGGATTTCTCTTCTCTGCTTGGTGCACTCTTCTTTACGTGGGTCATCCTTCAGCTTTTTCCTGTAAGTATAAAAACGTTTGGTGCATTGTTTGACTGCTCAGAAACACCAAGGCTAACTTCACAAGTAATGAAGAGTTATCTATCACAGAAGTCTGTCTAGTTGTAGGAAACTTGAAAAGATATGATAAGTTCAGTAACTAATATCTCTGTAGAAGAAAAGTTTTAACATATTTTGAGAATATATGACCCTTTTGAGTCGACATCGTAATAATGGCTGCATTTTTCATACTGCATATACTGATATCCTTGGTTCAATATTGTAGGGTGTTGTAACTTGCAATGAAAGTTCTTCATTTCTTCATTTAACTTCTTAACATTTCATTTCTATCCTTCCATGTTAGGTTATCTTGACATCGTTGGTATATGAGAAGCAACAGAAACTGAGAATCATGATGAAAATGCATGGGCTTGGTGATGGTCCTTATTGGATGATTTCATACGCTTATTTTCTCACAGTTTCTGCAGTATACATGTTTTGTTTTGTGATGTTTGGTTCAGTGATAGGTAACATAAATTTTAACACTCTTAACTTGTACATTCATACCTTGTTCAAGGTTTTAATAATTTCTACTTCCTTGCAGGGCTAAAATTTTTCACAATGAATGACTACAGCATCCAGTTTGTGTTTTATCTCTTATTTATAAATTTGCAAGTCTCCCTAGCCTTTCTAGTTGCTGCCATGTTTTCAACTGTCAAAACTGCTGAAGGTTTGGTTTTATTTAATTCAACAGGATTTAGTATCAACTTAACACTAAGCTGACATGTGAATATTTCATTTTGCAGTGTCGACATATATATGTGTCTTCGGAACAGGGCTCTTAGGTGGATTTCTCTTCCAATTTTTTGTTGAAGATCCATCATTCCCACGTTAGTAAACATCTCCAAGTTAGTTTTCATTCGGACTGATTTTAGATTGTTTTTGAGAGGTTTCAAGCATTTAAAGTCAACACTCAAACTTCTTTTAAAATCTTCCATTAGTATTTAGATTGTCTAGATAGAGAGCTCAGAGAATAGAACTTCATAAGTACTTTGCATTTATATATCAGCTTAAAAAACTTACACTGGGACTTTGGATGCTTGGAACCTTTCTGAATAGCGACTATTACAAACATTAAGACATTCCAAATATCTAGAAGTTTATCTTCATCTAATTGCTTGATGTTGGCAAAGCCCTTCCCTCTTCTGTTTGAAGTTTAAACTTTTCCATGTAATGTTTGCTTCTGATATGCATTCCTTGTGCTCTGTAGGAGGATGGATCATAGTTATGGAGTTATACCCTGGATTTTTGCTATATCGTGGGTTGTATGAGTTTGCATTTTATTCTTTCACTGGGAATCTAATGGGAACTTACGGGATGCGGTGGAAAGATTTGACTGATAGTATTAATGGAATGAGAGAAGTCTTGATCATTATGCTTGTTGAGTGGATAGTGGTGCTTCTAGTTGCATTCTGGATCGATCGAGGTTTATCGACAGGAAGTTGGAAGCATCCTTTATTTTTCCTTCAAAGACGTGACAAGAAACCTCCATCTCAGAATCCTGGTTTAGAAAGGCAAGGATCAGAAGTCTTGGTTCAGATTGATCAACCTGATGTCAAAGAAGAGGTAAGTTTTTCTTGATCCTTATATCTGTTTTACCATTACATCTATTGAGAACTCACGTATGAATGCTTCTGAAGAGCTTCATGATCTATTCTTCATTTTTTTGCTTCTCATCAAGTATTTCTTCCTCATGATTTAAGAGGGATTCCGTAGTGGAATATTGTAAACTGGCTTTGTTGAACTGTCCTTTGAATGCATTTTGTCATGTTGCAACTGTTTAGCTGCCTGTTTAATGAGTAGTAGCCTTTTTGTAAAGTGAAATTTACGGATTTTTTTTTTTTGTTGATAGAGAAAGCTGAATCATTACCACTTGAATTGTGACTTTTGTGATTTTATATTTTTCCTTCCAGAGGGATAAGGTTGAAAAGTTGCTAAAGGAAGGAGATCCAAGTCATGTCATCATTTGTGACCATCTCAAAAAGGTGTATCGAGGAAAGGATGGGAACCCTGAGAAGTTTGCAGTTAGGGGACTATCTCTTGCTTTGCTTCGAGGAGAATGCTTTGGAATGCTAGGTCCTAATGGTGCAGGAAAGACCTCCTTTATCAGTATGGTGAGCTGAAATCTCTCCTTCAATAGTGGTTGTCGTTTGTCTCCCTTCTTTCCTTGGATTTCTATGTTTTTAAATGTCTTTCTGATTGTCAACGAATCCCACCACATATCTGGTGTGGACGTAGATGTTCCTGTTTTTCTTGTATTACTCACACGAGGATCCGTTTTCAGATGATTGGTCTTATAAAACCCACCGCTGGAACAGCCTTTGTCGAAGGTCTGGACATTAGGACCGAGATGGATGGCATATATGCAAGCATGGGTGTTTGTCCACAGCATGAGTAAGCTTATTTATGGCTGGACTTACTTTATGCTGACCCTTAACTTGAGCTTCCTTATGTTTTTATTTTTGCGGACCATGTAGCCTGCTATGGGAAACCTTGACAGGAAGGGAGCACCTACTCTTTTATGGCAGACTGAAGAATTTAAAAGATTCTGCTTTAATACAAGTAAGCATAATATTCAACTGAAATCATCATGCGAGTTCATGGTATAGATCCAATATCTTCATATTGCACCAACTCTTAGAAAGTGACGCATGCAAAGAATGAAACAGTTCTTTTTTGTAACAACAATGGAAAATGCATTAGATAAAGAAATTTTGTGTCGTCCTCATTGCTTTTTAATTGCTTCAGGCAGTGGAAGAATCTCTCAAGGGGGTCAACCTCTTCCATGGAGGAGTAGCGGATAAACAAGCTGGGGAGTACAGTGGAGGTATGAAGAGGAGGCTTAGTGTTGCTATTTCACTGATTGGAGATCCTAAAGTAATGTATCGATCTGTTTCATTCTAATATGACAAGGCCCTTTCTATATCTGAAAACACCATTAAAAACTTTGCGAAGGTTGTTTATATGGATGAGCCAAGCACCGGCCTAGATCCAGCTTCAAGAAAAAGTTTATGGAATCTCGTGAAGCGTGCGAAGCAAGATCGAGCAATCATCCTTACTAGTATGTTTCCTTCGTTTCCCTAGTCTCATTTTGCATTTAATCACTTGACCCAAAATTTAATCTCCGAACTTTGAGGTTTATGTAGATTTGATCCTTAAACTTTCAAAGTTACAAATTTAGTCCCTAAACTTTTATTTTTCTTAAAATTCATTAATCGTTAAAATTTAGAAACACGGTTTTTAAGATTTAAGAATGGAAAAGACACAAACCTAAAAGTTTAAGACTAAACTTATAATTTGACCTCGTAGAAATACTAAGATTTTTCTGGGCCGCATGGACTAATTTTGTTTCACTTCTCCAGGTTTAGTTATCATTTGTTCATTTACATCATTGGAACTATGGCAGATTTTGTATTGATAGTGGTTCATTATTCCGTTGTCTCTTTCTGATTCTATTGAATATTGAACAAACTTGCTTGTATCATCAGCGCATTCTATGGAAGAGGCGGAAGTCTTGTGCGATCGTATTGGAATTTTTGCAGATGGAAGCCTTCAGTGTATTGGAAATCCAAAAGAGGTAACTTAATCTCTGAGCGGTCGATATTGTAACTTTGGCATTAAACCTTTTTACCTGTTCTTCTTTTCCTCAATATATTTGGTAGAACTCAAGTGGGATTTTGACGGTATCGGGGAACAAGTACAAGAACAAGAAAAAAAAGAAAAAAAATCAAAATCTACCATTCTCCTCTCATTAACCCGACAGATCCCTTCTAGTTTGATTTCCCTGAGTAACTTCCTAGATTCCCTCTAGCTTCCAACTTCCTTCCAAATATATTATTCCTTTCTTGCACCCTCTTCCCGTTTCTTTCACATTTGCTTTTCCATCCGATTTGCAGTCAACTTTGGAGAAGGAAAAAAGAATGCTTTTCTTATAAACAAAGAAAAAAACACATACACACACACGCGCGCGCGTGGGAGGATGTACGTTTTCGACCACTTTGTTGGATCGTTTAGGGTAGCTACAAACCATTTTAGTGCCTCAGTCCATCCAAGAGAGTGTTCATGAAAAAGCATTTTCTGTATCTTGATTACATGCAACCAAGTTTTTGCTTTTTTTACCCTCTGCTGTGAATCTCTGTAACATGCATTGCATTAGGATCCTTTTGGGACTATATATGTAATTTATCAAATTGGCAATCTTTGGACAGCTTAAAGCCAGATATGGTGGGGCTTATGTATTGACGATGACAACATCTCCTGCTCATGAGGGAGATGTTGAGAACATGGTGAAGCGTTTGGCCCCTGGAGCTAGCAAGATATACCGCTTATCTGGAACCCAAAAATTTGAGCTTCCAAAACACCAGGTTCGGATTGCAGATGTGTTCCAAGCAGTGGAAAATGCCAAAAGCAGGTTTGCGGTATTGGCTTGGGGTTTGGCTGACTCCACTTTAGAGGATGTCTTTATCAAAGTTGCTAATGGCACCGAGTCATCAGATACGCTTTCTTGATTTCTTGTTGCTTTCTCTTCTTCAAATTAAAAGAATAGAGCTTGAATTTGTACACAAACCGAATCATTTAATTGAATCTAATACACTATTTTGATTATTTGAATTGTTGTACCTGAAATATTTATTTGAAGATTGTTAGTATATGATGGTTTTCTGACTAAAGCAGCTAGCACTAACTCCAAGTACAACCAAAAAAGTCCAACTTTTAAGATCTTTTAAAGCCGATTGCAGCAATTAGAGTTCTATGTATCATGTTGGCTGGTGCACCTAAAAGTTAGGTAAACACTTGACTTTTTATGGCTTTCATTCCTATCTGTGTTTGAATCGCTCTGTTTGTCTCTCTTTTGACAGAAAAATTAGGAAAAGAACAGTTTTTTAAAGAGAAAAAGACCACCAGACTTTGTTAGCAGACCTTACTGTAGAACATCTTTCAGAGTTCTCCAGAACAGTTGAGAATCATACCAAAGAAACAGAAGAAAAGGGTAATCTTGGTGTCAAGAATGGTTGAGAATCATTACAGAAAAACAGAAAAAGAAACAAGAAACAGAGATAAGCAATTGATCAGAAATGTGGGTTTCATTCATAAACCTTCCAAGGCATGTTTGAAAGAAGGAATCAACCAAAAAGGGGGGAAAACCCAATAAAGAACAGTAAATATATTACAGAACGGCCAAGACTATCAGAACCAAAACAGAGCTTCATTCCTCTTCCAATGGCATCTGAAACCGACACAAGGGGCAGCGGTTGCTGAGTTGCAGCCATTTGTGAATACAATTTCGATGGTAAATATGTAAACAAGGCATTCGAAGTGCATCAATTTCAGACCCAACTGAAACGATATCATCCAAACAAATCACACAATCACTCAAAACCCCATTCATTTCAACTCTCTCCATTTCCTGAATCGAAGCTCTACTCGCCCGGCGCGACCCAGTTCCCATAATGGTGTCCGACCCATAACCCGAATCCTCCATGGCCTCCTCAGGCAGCACCAGCTCGACGACCATGGGAATGGTGCGGGAGAGAGCGTTAGTGGGTTCGGTTGCAATTCCGCGGGCGCTAATGGAAATCTGCTGAATGAAAAAGGGTTGAAGATGGTAAGGCACATTGGTTTCGGATAGCATAGTGGAAATTGCGGACCAAGAGAAGGAATCTTGAGTTAAAACGTCACATCTTTGCCTGAAATTCTTGTAACGAAGAGTGCTGATGATTTGGTCGCCTTGAGTTGCATAAGAGGAGACATAGAAATCGATGAAGAACTCGGGGAATTCAGAAGAAGAAGAAGAAAAAGAACAGTGAGTTTCAGATAAGTCTTGGGGCTGCCAAACCTCGCAGTGGAGGCCGGAGACGGCGGCGGCGGCGGCGACGGTGGACATTGATTTTTTTCTGTTAATTGGAGAAATTTTGATGAAGATATAAAAAAAGGAAGGAATTTTAAATTGGGGTTTTGGGATTGGAAGGAATCGAGAGATGGAGTAATAGGGAAGTAATGGCGTGGCTTTGAAGCTAAGAAAGAGTAAGGCTTCCCATTTCTTTTACTTGAATTTTTTTTTTTCTTCTTTATTATATATATATATATATATATATATAATATGTTTGGTTTAGTTTAACTAACTTATTTTTCTTAATAAATAAATAAATATTTTAACTAACTTATTGGATTTGGTGTTGGTGTAGTTCCATTGTTTTAATTATAACATAACATCTCTTTAATTATAATTAACACAATAATTAAAGCTAAATTGAAACCAAAACTTTAACTATAAAAACTAAATTATTAACTTAACAATCTTAAAAATGATTTATGATTATCATTTGCTTCTCTCTGTCCGTGATTGGTCAATGAACAAAGACAATAAAAACCAAAACTTTGGTTGGTTGGGTTGTCTGCAACATAAGAAATGATGCTGCCAATGATATGTTTAAGGTTTGATTGCCAAAGCATAAATGTCTGGAAAAAATGGCAACTTTTAAAGCAACTCTCTTAATCACTGTTTGCTACTCATTATTTCCATCCCTTCTATGTAAAGGTTTAGTGTTATCTTATCTCTGCAAAATTTATTATAGCAGCTGCTCAACATTTTTCCCACCTCCATTTCATCTCAAAAAACCAATCAAATTTAACTGATTTGCTGTTGTTTGCAGAATAGAAACATTGATCGCGCTCGTTCTCTTCGGTCAGAATATTGGCCTCTTTGCTCTATCCAAGTTATAGTCGGAGACGAGTTGAGAATTTCGACTGCTCCAGTCTACCAACCGAACGTGCCTAAGTCAAAAAAATATTTATTTACTTGGGTCATTAATAAAAACGTGATCCATCTCATCTCAAAGGTCCCTACAATTTTCATTTGGATGGTAATGGAGAGCTCGCTTTTGGTGTATGTCTCAGCGGGGACTTCGGCCCCGGACTGTTTAATCTTTGGTTATCGACATGCTTAACCAGGGGGAGCTCTTCAAGAGAAGATAGAACTTCGGACATCTGTGGTCGTAATTTTGCCTCTCGAATGCATTGCAATGCAAGTACTGTAGTCATGTACGCAGCTTTTTGAGGGTATTGGCCCTCTAACTTCGTGTCCATTATCCGAAATAACTTGCGTTTATCAGCCAAGTACGGTTTCGCCCATTCCACAAGATTCTGTTCGATACCAACTTTAGTTTTATCAACAGCACGACGTCCCGAAAGAAGCTCCAGCAGTACAACCCCAAAGCTATACACATCACACTTAGCTGTTAGCCTACCTGCAATTGGAAGCATAGAGATTTATCCATCAGAAGTGTGTAGACAGATTTCATGCTCAGTAGTTGCTATTCTTATTCTAGTAGCTGCAAAACTTCTCAAGGATTTGCCAATCAATTCACTTCAAGAGAAAAGGCATCAAAGATTTCCCTTGAGAAGATTTATTATAATTAGATTTCATCTACCAGACAAACGAGCATATTCGAAATTTAACGATAGATCGAAACAGAAGATGGAGGAGAAAAAACGTTGAATTACCAAGCTGGTAGCTCAACGTATCTATCATGATCTAGAATGCACATATCCTACAGTAATTCCACATATCATGAGACTGAGATGAAGAACAAACCAGTGGCAATATATTCTGGAGCGGCATAGCCTTGAGTACCCATAACTTGAGTGGACACATGAGTCCGATCACCAGTTGGGCCTGCTTTTGCCAAACCAAAATCTGAAAGTTTTGCATTGAATTCCTGTGTACAGACAGATGAACTTAGAGGGAATGGCAACGAAATAAAGGTGTAACAGAACTCTTTGCCATGATGCACTTAAATGACATACTGAATCTAAAAGGATGTTCGATGCTTTGAAATCGCGATAGATAACTGGTTCTTCCGAGTCATGCAGAAAGGAAAGCCCTCGAGCAGCACCGATAGCAACTTTGATCCTTATTGCCCATGAAAGTGGTCGCGCACCCCCTGCCAATGCCATTGCACATTCAAGAACAGAGGTTTAGAACCTACTTAATGAGTAAAAACATTGCCACAAAAAGGTTAATGATTGCAGCAGGGTTACAGTTAGAGTTGGCCAAAACATTACTTACTTCTAAATAGATGATTTTCGAGGCTGCCTTTGGACATATACTCGTAGACTAAAAGTCGGCTGTCCCCATCAAGGCAGAACCCGATTAGTTTAACCAGATTCGGATGATGAAGCTGACCGAGGTAGTTAACTTCGGACTGCAATCAATAGCAACCTGATTTATAAAGCAAATCGAGCCAGAAAGATTACGAGGACGTGTAAAAATAAAGAGCAAAGTACCAGCCATTCCTTGTGTCCTTGAAAGCCTTCAGGTTTAAGCTTCTTCACTGCAACAACCATTCCAGCTCCAGGTCTCACAGCTTCTAGTGTGTGTTCATCAATCCATCCTTTGTAAACATGACCAAACCCTCCTTCTCCAATTAGACTGTCAGGGCGGAAGTTTTTAGTAGCATTCCTAAGCTCACTGTATGTGAAGGCTTTCAGATTTGGAGACAGCAATATTTCACCTTCGGATCTATGAGCTTGAAGACCTCTAGATGGCGTACTCCCGCCAAGAGATGGAGCTCTCAAAGAAGCAGATGAATGACCTTTCCTATTATGTTTTTTTGGTTCTTCTGCACGGGATAAGAGCGACAACGATTACAATGACTGAATAGTGAAGTATGTGCAGTATGCGCACGGGAAACTAAACTAATCCTATTTAGCTGACAGGCAGCAATTGATATAGAAGTTCAAAGAACAATATTTCAGCTGGTTCATTAACGAGCACATAGATCCCTTGAGCAAATCCTGTCTTTTACACTTGGCCACAAGCCAAAACTTCTATAAGATTTCTCCAAAATTCCACAGCTTACTATAACTTAAAGATGGAACCTCATGTTTATCGAATAAGGTATTAGAGCACATAAAGCCTAAGCGGGTATTCGGTCCAAAAAATTGGGATCCGACGTAAGAATGGTGAACCCGAAAAGGCACCATCTTATGGGGACATCTTGAAGATTTCATATCACAAAAATGAAGAGACCTCACTATCGATATAAGATATACGTGGGTTACTCTTCTCGTTGTCAGTCGGTTTTGGAATGGAACTCTGTATATCGAACCCGACCCTATGTCTATCTAATACAGATAAACAAGGGAGATAGTAGCAGACTCTTCCAGAACACCATCGCCATCGTCCGACAGCCAACATCTATCAGCCTCCCGGGCAACACCCTTACCACTCATTGTGATCTTCAAACCAACTCCAGTTTGTTCCACCCAATTTTTATCATCATACCATAATCTCTAGTGCATTTCACATCAGGCTCATGATCAATAAGAACTCTCATAGTGACTAAAAAAGTAATTGTTCCATGTCCCCTTAGACTACATTCATAAAATAACCAATTTACTCGAAAAGTAATTTTCAAAATGGAAACATGAAATCTTCACCCGCCAGTTCATACATCTATCACTTTACAGGACACGATAGATTGTGTTCAATTTACACAAACAATTTAAACTTGAACAGAAATCCACTTGACCCTAAATACAGAACAATTCTTCATGGGCTTCATACGTAGAGCACTGAGATCTCAGTGCCATGGATAGTGTACTCACTCAACTTGCAAAGCTAAGAAACACATGGATTTGGGAGTATCGAAAGCGCAGTACAATACCCAATAATGTAAAGTTCAAAGGAGGTAGCAAGAGGAAGCTAAAGCTTAAGACGGATTTGAACAAGCTACAAAATGTCGAAAAAGGAGAAGAAAATCCCTATAACCCTTTCATTCAACCAAACCCATTTCGCAACACACCCAGACAAAAATTCCCAGAAAGTTTATCCAAAATAACCCCAAAAGAAACGAACCCACCACGAGAAAGAAGGAGAAAAGGAGAAAAAAGCAAGGAGTTCATGGAATCGACAATGAAAATGAAACAGGGGAAAGGAATTACCAGAATTAGGGAAAGAGTTGAGGGAGTTATCCACCTTAGAGCAAGCTTTTTCGAGGCAATTACCCATTGAAAAAGAGAGGGAAAGTAAGAAGAAAGCAACAAAAGAACTACAAAAAGCTCTGAAACTTTGCAGAGAAGCTCGAATCGTTGTATTGGCGCTCCTCTTCGAGCATCTGGTTCTGCTCTTCTCTCAGTAATCGAGATTAGCATCAAATATCAATCAAAATACAAGAAAATACCATACCCTTTTTTAATTAAAATAAAATACATTTTGTTAAAAGAAACAGAGACAGACAGCGACGCTGGGAGAAAATTCGATTGTTAAAACAGAAAAGGTGAGGGGTGAGAATGTTGATGTCAAAAATGACCAATTGCTAACGTGTAAGTACGATAATACACCGAACCGGACCGAACCGGACCGGACCGGAGAAAATAAACTCCGTTAAATCCTGAATTTACCAAACTACCCCTGGATTTTTAATTATATTTTTAGAAAGTTAATTAAGTTTCCTTAAATGAAACTCAAAGTTTACTACAAAAGGTGTGAAATTATTTACTTTCATTTATTGGTATCTTAACCATTTTATTAATGTATTTATTGATTGTAATTAAATCCAATAATTATTGTATTAATGTAATTTCTAAAAATATAAATTTTAATATGGATACAAAAAAAGATATAGATGATTTAAATTTTGTGTGGTGAAGTTTGGTAGACATCACGATGGTTGAATTAATTTGAAATTAATAATGATAATGTAATGTACCATAAAAATGAGGATATTTAATGAAGTGTGTACCTAAAACATTGCTTTATTTAAATCCATAAAGTATCAAACAAGATAAGAACACATAGAAATTAAAGCCCATTTTATATAATTCCCCTAAAGCACTAACTCATAGCCTCAATTATTTCATTCAATTCAAATATCTACAATCTACCCATAATTATTTGGTCGATTTTATTCGAAAAAGGAGAGTACTGGATTAGAGAATTAAATTTATGTGAGATCCCATAATAATTGGGGAGTTTAACGACCCAATAGGTCAAAGCGAACATTATCTGCTAGTGATGAATTTGGACTGTTACAAATAGTATAAGAGCTAGACATTGAGCGATGTACCAACGTTTCGTGTGAAAATCTCTCCTTAAAAGACGTGTTTTAAAATCGTGAAGTTGATAGCAATGATCCCACTTGATCACATAAAACGTGGTCTATTTGGAAGATTCACACACCCAATTGAGCTACACAAATTCCCACAAAAGAAAAAAAGAACTCATGAGGGAGATCCACACCAACCATCAAGAGCATTATAACCTATGTTGCTTCATTCAATGATATTAGCTGATTTGTTGTCACAATCCCCAACCAATATCTCAACTATTTCCCTCCTCTCTTCCACTCTAAGCTATGCAAAAAGATTGAAATTTGTGATTGAATCACCAACCCCTTTAATACCCATTTTCCAAATCCCAAACCCACTTCACTTCAACAAAAAATGAGGCATAAAACACACCCTATTCATCAATTTCTCAACCTCAAAACCCTTCTTTTACCTCTATTTCTTTCATTTTTCCTCATCTTCCTTATCAAAGCTAACATCTTTGACTCACCCACACAAAACCCATCTTCAAAGTTGCAATCTTTTTCACCAAAAACCACAAAAAATTGCTCCCCCATCTTCTTTCAACAACATCCCTCGCTCATTTTCCCATGCCCTTATCCACGGTGTGTCAGTTGGCGCTTAAGGGACTGCCAGAGGAAGTGTATGAGGTAGATGCACCGACAGGGTACTACGACGAGGCACCGGGGAGGATAACGGTGATTTATACGGCAGGGATGATGGCGGGGAATAGGGAGGAAGGGGGAATTACGGACGTGTTTGTGCATGATGTGAATAGGGAAGTGGAAGATAAGTTTTCGATGGAGTTTTTGTGTGAAGATTATATGAAGTCCTCAAACGAAGTACACTGTAGAGCCTCTCCTGAGACCTATGGAGCCCTCGAACAATCTTCCGTTAATCGAGGCTCAACTCCTTCTCTGGAGCCCTTGAACAACGTACCCCTTTGTTTGACACTTGAGTCACTTTTAACTACACTTTCGAGGCTCACAACTTCTTTGTTGGACACTTGAGATAGCGTTCGTTCCTTATAAACTCATGACATAAAATTCATATCTTTGAGCTCGTGATCAATAATATATATGTTAAAGACTCATACATCAATTTTAGTCTCTACACAAGTTAATTGGTTAAGATATTGTGCTAGCTCACTCATTCATCTTCCCATTAATCCTCTTGTTACACACAAAGTCAAGATTATAAAGCACAAACAGCATAACCCCAAAGCACAAGAAAACCAGCAACGGCCCACAAATCCAAAGCACCAATGGGAGAGCTGAATAGAAGAGTCTATTTCCAATGGTGTTCAAAACACAGCCTTTCTCCAAAATGTCGACCAAATGCTGCTCTGTCAGCACGGACAAGGGCTGCAATGGGGCGCTGATCAGAACCCCACCAAGGTTCATGAACCTGATCGACAAACTGTGGAAGAAGAACGAGAAGATGAATATGGTTAGGATTGTTATAAACTTCAGAGCCGCTGTGAACTCCCCGTGGGCACCGTAGACGGCGTTGGTCAGCGGCTTTTTGATGCTGTAGGTGCTGCTGAGGACGGCGGCGAGGCCGGCGCAGAGGAGAATCGAGGTGGTGGCCATCAAGATTGAACCCATTATCATGTTCCTCAGGGTTTGAACGACAAGGATGTTCTTCTTGTCTATGTCCTGTTCACCAAACTAAATATTTTGGCAAAACTTCTAAATTTGAATTCAAAATTCTTATTCTAAACTACCTTAACCTAACTTCTTACCATATACCATATACTTTTATAATATATTCCCTTTTAAACTTATGGGTGACGTATTATCCTTGCAAGGGTATAAATCGAAAAATCGTCCAAAATTTTATTGTGAGATCTCATATTGGTTGAAGAGGAGAACTATATTGGATGATGAAAGTCCCACATCGGCTAATTTAGGGAACGATCATGAGTTTATAATCAATGAATACTCTCCATTAGTCTGAGGCTTTTTGGAGAAGCCCGAAGCAAAGTTAGAAGAACTTATGCTCAAAGTGGACAATATCATACCATTGTGGAGAGTTAGAAACCTATTCGTAAAAGACGTGTTTTAAAATTGAGGCGGATGGAGATATGTAATGGGCCAAAGCAAACAATATCTATTAGCGTGGACGGTGTTCCAGTAAAGACGTTGGACCTCCCAAAACCATGAGATAAGGGCGATGCATAACGGGTCAAAATGGGTGTGGGACCCATATTCACATTCCCAACCTACTAGACGAATGATGCAAAGTTGGATGAAATACCTGGAGCATGGCGGAGATCCAGTGGCGGCGGACGGTGGCAGTGACTCCGATGAAGGTGGCGAGTGGCTGAGTTTTAACCTTGTACCATAACCAAGCATGATAGGTGAAGGTGAGGAGAAGACCAAGAGGAACAAATATGGCGTCCAAATAATAGTTCTTCCATTCCATTGAATTAGCTTTCTTCTTCTTCTTCTTCTGTAATTCTGTACGAGGCTGTGGTTGATTCTTCTGATCTTTGATTCAAATAAATATTGTGGAGTGATCACTTTGTCTCATTTACCAAATTTTTTATTCTTCCCTTTTGCATTTTAGTCCACCCTTTAGTTAATCATGGATTTGTATACTTTCCCAACTGCGCCCATCTAGATCTACCTTCACTTTTCAAATCTCTTCATGCTCGTAAACCAAATGTGTAAAAGGGTGAACGGGAAGAGAGTCACTGGATCGATTGAGTTGAATGATTTCTCCGATGAGGGGTAGGCCAAAGTTGGGCATCATCATGGAGATGTATTCTTTACTTATAAGCTCATGATCAACTACTTAATTCGTGGAAATGAGACCCTTTTCCAACAATTCTCAACGATCCTTCCCTCGAACAAAATACATCATAGAGCTTCTCTCGAGACCTGTAGAGCCCTTGAACAACCTTATCTTAATCAAGACTCGATTCCTTCTCTAGAGCCTTCGAACAAAGTACACCCTTTGTTCAACACTTGCGTCATTTTTTAACTACACCTTTGAGGCTCACAACTTCTTTGTTCGAAATTTAAGGATCCTATTGATATGACTAAGTAAGCTTATGATCAACCCGTTAATTAGTTGACGTGTGTCTCCTTTCCCAACCATCCTGAAACATTTTAAACATATTTTTAATGTAGCAACCAGAGTTGGGTCCATAGAAATTCGTCATGAATCACGTTGTTGAGCTAAGTACAATAACAATTCTTAACTATTATCGTCGACAGTGCACGTTGACAAAAAAACAAAGCTTTCCCCTTTAATAATCACTCTCTTTAACCCAAAAAAAGATGTGTTTGTTATATATTCGCAAGGATTTGGACACTTGATGAATTACAAATGCAAATCAATCTGACGTTGGCAGTGACGATTGCCGAATAATGTGCATACAACACATCAGTCTTGTTTAAAAGCTTGATTCTTGTCTCTGTACATAGAAAGTTATATCAGGCCTCTGTTTCGGCGGAGATGGAGGCGGCGCCACTTCTGAGCGACAGCAGCAGCGGAGGAGACTATGCTCCGGCGAGAACCTTTAAGCAGTTCAAGCGTATCGTGTGGAGTGAGACAGTGAAGACTTGGACCATCTCCGGTGCGGTCATTTTTCAGATCGTTTGTCAATATGGAACCAACTCTGTTACCAATATCTTTGTGGGTCAACTCGGGGAGCTTGAGCTCTCTGGAGTTTCCATTGCCATCTCTGTTATTGCCACTTTCGCTTTCGGTTTCATGGTCTGTATTTTCTCTCTCAATCCCCATTGATTGAAAAGCTAGATTCTGATGCGTGTGTTTAAAAATTGTTCACAGTTTGGAATGGGAAGTGCAACAGAAACACTGTGCGGCCAAGCATTTGGGGCTGGACAAATCCACATGCTGGGTGTGTATATGCAGAGATCATGGGTCATAATGTTCGTATGTGCCTTAATAATCACACCAGTCTATGTCTTTGCCACTCCCATTTTGAAGCTTTTGGGGCAACAAGATGATGTCGCAGAACTGGCTGGGAATTTCTCTCTGCTCATACTCCCACAGCTGTTCTCCTTTGTGTTGGCTTTTCCAACCCAAAAGTTTCTGCAGGCACAGAGCAAAGTGTGGGCGTTGGCCTGGATTGGCTTTGGGGCTCTTCTGGCTCATGTTTTCATGTTGTGGCTGTTCATTTTTGAGTTCGGTTGGAGCACCACTGGGGCTGGTCTGGCTTTGAACATCTCTGGGTGGGGGCTTTCCATTGCTCAAGTAATTTATGTGATGGGTTGGTGTAGAGATGCTTGGCAGGGATTCTCTTGGTTGGCTTTTAAGGACTTGTGGGGATTTGTTAAGCTCTCGTTTTCCTCTGCTATTATGTTCTGCTTGGAGATTTGGTACATGAGTAGTATCATTGTTCTTGCTGGCCACCTTCCAAATGCTGTCATTTCCGTTGATTCACTTTCCATTTGGTAAGTAGATAGTTCTTTGGATGTTTGCGTGGTTATGTTCTTTGTTTTTCATGGATCTTAAGTTTTGGGTTGTTTCAGCATGAACTTGAACGGATGGGAAAATATCATTTTCATTGGAATCAATGTCGCCATGAGGTAATGAATGATCTTGAACTATTTTAAATCTTTTAGATCTTCTTCTGTTCATCTCAAGTTCATGAAACTGTTCTTTAGATCTGTTCTTTAGATCTCTTAAATGGCATCATACCAATAGAGATCTGTAATAGTCTAAACCCATCGTTACAGATATTGTCATCTTTAGGCATTCCCTTCAGTTTCTCCTCAAGGTTTTAAAACATGTCTTTCATAGTTAAACAACGGACCAGTACTCATCTAAATACTGTCCTCCTTGGACTTTCCCTCTCGGGCTTCCCTTATGGGCTTCCCATTATGCGTATGCTAGGAAGAGGTTTTCACATCCTTATAAAGAATGCTTCGTTTCCTCCCAACCGATATGGGATCTCACAATCCACCCCCTTTGGGTCTCAGCCTTCTCGTTGGCACATCGCCCGGTGTTTGGCTCTGATTCAGGTGTGGTATTCAAATGGTATCAAATGGCTCTGATCCAGATGTGGAATCCTCATTGACATTCAAATGGTATCAAAGTCAGACACCGAGCGGTGTGCCAGCGAGGACGTTGGGTCTCTAAAGGGGGTGGATTGAGAGATCCCACATCGGTTGGAGAGGGAAACGAAGCATTCTTTATAAGGGCATTCTTTATAAGGGTGTCGAAATCTCTCCCTAATAGACACGTTTTAAAAACTTTGAAGGAAAGCCTGAAAGAAAAAACCCAAAGCGGTGTGCCAGCGAGGACGTTGGGCCTCTAAAGGGGGTGGATTGAGAGATCCCACATCGGTTGGAGAGGGAAACGAAGCATTCTTTATAAGGGTGTCGAAATCTCTCTCTAATAGACACGTTTTAAAAACTTTGAAGGAAAGCCTGAAAGAAAAAACCCAAAGAGGACAATATCTACAAGTGGTGGGTTTGGGATGTTACAATAGATCTGTCCTACAATTGTTTGAAAAGCTTTAATCTTTCATAATATTCATCTATCAGAATCTGAGAGAGGATCCATTTTAGGCCCATTTCTTATACTCCATGTATGTTCTTCTGTTGTTTGTTTCCAGTGTTAGGGTCTCTAATGAACTTGGAAAAGCACGGCCTCGAGCTGCGAAGTACTCGGTCTATGTGACAATCGCAGAATCTCTTATTCTGGGGCTCCTTTTTATGGTGCTGATATTCTTTGTAAAGGATCATTTTGCTGTCATCTTTACAAGCAGTGTAGCTGTGCGGAAATATGTTGCCAAATTAGCCTATCTTCTTGGCATAACCATGGTTCTCAACAGTGTCCAACCAGTCATATCAGGTGAACTAATAATCTCTCTCTATATATAAATATGTTAGTGAAGAAGTGGTTTTGAATGAGCCTTTACAATCCTCTGGGCCTTCCTTGTTCAGGTGTGGCCATTGGAGCTGGATGGCAGGCATTGGTGGCTTACATAAACTTAGGCTGCTACTACATTTTTGGTCTCCCTCTCGGGATTGTCTTAGGTTACGTAGCAAAGTTTGGAGTGAAGGTATGTCAAAGAAAAGTAGCCAATCAAGATTGAGTGTAAGAGTGGCTTCTTAATCTAACACTTTTGGTTGGATGCAGGGGCTTTGGAGCGGAATGATAGCCGGGATAGCGATGCAGACGATTCTGCTGCTGCTTGTTCTGTACAAAACCAACTGGAATAAAGAAGTAGGAGAAACCAAATGTTTTTCTTTTTCTTTTTTGTTTTTGGGTGTTGTAGGGAAGGAAAGAAGGTCGGAGCAGTTTTAATGGCAAATTGTTGAATGATTATTGCAGGTGGAGGAAACTTCAGGAAGGATGCAGAAATGGACTGGACAGGACATTGGAACAGAGAGGAGAGCTGAAAGCTAAAAGAAGTGCCATTGGGATGTCTCCATCCACAACTGCTGCAACCTTTGTTTTTCTTTCTTTTTTCTGTGTTTTTGGCTGAGGACTTTTCATTTCGTTTTTAAGTTGTAGGGGTTGTAATAAACTCGGCAATGTCTGATCTTGACACAAATAATATGGGTTAGGTTGGAATGCTTAGATTGACTTTTAAGTGTTTAATTTTTCAGATACAACCCACAAAGACCCTAAATGAGATTTAATTGCATATAAATTGAACAAGCCAATTTGGATAGATTTAATTGCATAATCTTAATTACTTTTCTAAAGATAAAAAAAAATCAAAAAATTATTTAATAGAGTTTTTCTTTCCATAAAGTATTGATGCATTCTCAAGTCAATATATGAAACTAGAATATATGTTTTACGTGCTATTGTCTTAATATATCATCCACTAATTTTCCACATTTGCCAATTTCAATTCTTAATTTTGAAATGGCACGTGAGGGATTGACTGGGGACATATACCTTCTTGACAAACTTCCAATCTATCATATCCTAGCGAATGTCACTTAACTACAAGAAAAGGGTTGCCTAGTCTAGATGGAGTTTTCTTTTCCATTATTTCGTTCGGTTCATGAAATCTAATGCCCAGGAAGCTTCAAAATATCTCTGCTCCTCGAGGAATTTTAAAATAAAAGGCCCTAAGTTTTGATTCTAAGTAACAATGTTATTCTTTAGCCCCCAAAAAAAGCACCTCAAAATATTTCAATCCAACGAAGCGTACAAATATCAGAACTCCCAGCAAATAGAATACGAAATAGAAAACCAGGAATTAGAACAACTCGCAAAAAGCACCGAAGATGGATTTAATTAATTTAAAATCATGCTGATAAGTGAATAACACAACGTAAACACTTCCCTTCCTTCATGAGACTGAAAGCTTGGTTGATATCTTCAAAGGATATGTTGTGTGTGATGTACTCGTCAATTTGAATTTCCTGCATATGAGATTTTGTCAAGCGTCACATCTATAAGCTCTGTATCCAAGAATGATCCGAATATCCATACCATGCTTGTGATTTAAGAGGGAAATGCTAAAGCGCATTGAAGCAGGAAGTATCAGATTCAATCGTTAAACATAAAGCTTTTATTACCTTCTTGGTATACATGTCTACCAATGAGGGGAGATCAGATTTTGGTCTCCATCCGCCAAAAAGGGATCCTTTTAATGTTCTTCCACTAAGAAATACTCCATAGTGGGCTGTTAGTTCTGGATTCACTTTTGGGACACCTAATGTAACAGTCAAACCCCAACCCTAAGCCAAGATGTTGAAAGAAATTAATCAGTTTTATGGAAGAAACTTCATCCAATAAATGCAGAGCAAAACAACACTAACTTGACAACAGGACTGCAATGCAGTAGTTATCATCCCTGTGTCACCTATACATTCAAATGCATAATCAGCCCCGCCATCAGTAATTCGATTCACGACCTACGAGAAATAAACGAAGATTAGATGAAAATTCACAAAGAAACCCATTTGAATTTTTATCATCGAGATTTTGGACAGTTGTTAGGTTGTAGAGAGTAATACCTGTTGAATGGATTCATTGCACTCCTTCGGGTTAACAAAATGAGTGATCCCAAAAGTTTTGGCTGCAAGAATGGAATTATTTCCTTTGTCAACACAGTTTCTAAAAAAAATTAAGAAAAAAAAAATCGTTCCGAAAGAAAAATGAAGTACCTATTTCACCCTTTTCAGGATTAATATCAACGCCAATTATTTGCGATGCACCCCTAACTTTGGCACCTTGTGCAACCTTTTGGTAAGCAGAAAAAAGATTAATCAATTCGTTTCCAAATTTGCCTAAGAGAAATGTTTGAGGTCACTACAGAGATATTCACAAAACATAATACTTACAGATAGACCTACAGTCCCAAGACCATATATCACCACAGTTGAACCTTCAGATATATCAGCGACATTCCAAGCAGCACCCAAACCTAAAGAAAGCACATTTTATAAGTAACATCCCCAAGACTGTTAAGCAGAACATTGCTTCAATTCAATAATTAAAAAGAAAAATAAATCTCTTCAATTCAAGCCTAAATTAGTTGAAATCTACAGGATAGTTTAGTAACATGATAGGTGGGTTGAGACAAAGGGGAGAATGAAAAGGTAAGACAAAAAATAGTCTGATTTACAGGCCATGTTTCAACTTAAAATTCAAAGAAGACCATATAAGTATGCTAATAAAGTAGCTAAGGATGAATCTTACTCCTTTTTAACTGATCACATAAAAGAATCAATAAGCCATTGTAGACATGCAAGTTTCAGCACTTCCATTTTCACTACCTTCCACATGTGTTGCATTACTTTCTTATATATACATACTTTTTTTTACTTCTTGTATTCTATTCTGAATATATACATAGTTATGAACGACAAGATGTGATATGATTTATCCAAAACCCTTCGACCGCATTAAAGAATTCAACTAAGCACGCAAGTATACCTGCAGCCACTCCACAACTTAAAAGACATATTTTCTCAAGAGGTACAGCCAAGCTGACTTTGACAGCACACCCTGAGTGCACCACGGTGTATTCACTGAAACTTGAAACCGCACAATAATGATAAACTGGTTTGTCTTTGATAGAGAATCGGGTCTTCTGATCACTATGCATTACACCTCTCCTCTCTAGTCCCAAAACTTGGCACATGTTGCTTTTACCTGATGTGCACTGCCTACATGACTTACATTCTCCAGTGAATAGTGTAAGCACGTGATCACCTTCACTGAATTCAGTCACTCCAGGACCAACACTCTCAACAATACTGAAAAATAAAATGGAAGATCATTGTTTTCCCATGAGATGAAAAACTGAATCGCTGCTTTACATTTCAACACTGAAAAATAAAGTTACCCTGATGCTTCATGGCCAAAAATGCGAGGAAAAATAGCCTACAAAAGCAACAAGTAATCATTTCAGAAGGTTCAAATCTTCGTCTTCATCATGAAACATGATGCAAAGACTCCATAATTTCCTTTCGCTAGCCTTTACAAGCTTATACCAACGAAAGGTAAACAACGTGTTACAAGATTACAAGCCGGTAGAACAAAATCCAATAGAAGCTAAAGTTCAAGTTCATTATAATGCGATTTTGCAGGAAAAAAAAAAAAAAAAAAGAAACGGTTTGATTAGAAAAATAAAAATGTATTTCAATTCACGTTTTGTATAGATTTCTTCGTTCGCTATAAAAGGTTGACCTCCATCGCTATTATCAAACGAGATTACTGCAAGTTTTGTATGTACGTCCTGGGCTCAAACAAAACTTTGAACAATAATGGATCTGGCTATCCAGTATGTTTTACAGGACATAAAATCAATCGCAAGACTCAAATGATGTATAATTAGCATTTACATAATCAATCACATTGTTCTACTTATCAACGAAATATTAATTGACACCGGTCAACGACGATCCATCCGCATAAATTGCAAAAATAAAAATTCATTTCAGCTAGAACGGAAGTAAGAACCTGAGTTTCCCAAGCAGAGACATCACTGCGACACAAAGAAGTGCAGACAACTTTAATTCTGATCTCCATATGTTGAGGAGGACTCACTTGCACCTCCTCAATCACCAATGGCTCTCCAGGTCCCCAAGCGACCGCGGCTTCAATCGAATTACAAAAAATGAGATACAAGTAATTTAAGAAGCGGAGGATGGGAGAATACAAGAAAGAAATCCAGAAATATTACCTTTGCAAGTAAGAACCGCAGGGGAAGAAGACGACATCTCGGTGAGATTGAAGCGCAAGAAAAATACTGATTCGGAGGGAATTCTTCCAGCGGAGTATGGGAAGAATTGTATTGAGTCGCCTTGAACAGTCGAAGAAGCTGCGAGTTTCTATCATTGGAATTGGCGCCTTTGGTGGTAGGTGCGGTTGGTGGAGATGGAGGGCGGCGTCGGGCTCACAAGCAAGCACCACCAAACCTCTTTCCTTTTTTATTTTTATATATTATTATTCTCTCAACTTTAGTTTAATCTATTTTATTTTGTTTAATGATTTAAAGAATAATAATATTTTTCTCAAAATTGACGGTATAATAAAAAAAAATGGCTAAATTAATAATAAATATTTTATTTCAAAAATATCCTTAAACTTTTTTTTGTGGTTTTATTAATATCATTGATTTTTTTTAAAAAAAAAAAACATTAACTTTTTCTTAAAGTTTATAAATATTTTTATAAATTTAGCTTTAAAAAAATTAAATTTATTTTCAAAAATTATAACAAATATATTTTTTTAAAAAAATAAAAAATAAACCACGGGAGAAATAAATTTAAAATTGATTAAAAGTAGAATCGCAAAATTTGACTAAAATGATATTTTAATTAAAAAAACTAATTTTTACCTTAAAAAAGTTTTTTTTTTTTTTCTGATTTGATTTGGAAAAAAAAAATACAAAAGAAAATGCAATTTGTGTAGTTGCGGCTGGATCTTGTCGGCTGTGTGTCATTGGTACTTGCTACTCAAAAATATTTTTCAAATCATAATATCTACATCCAAATTAAATTTTAAATTACAAATTATTAAACTTTAAAATAATTACAAATTGTCGTGTTATAAACTAAAATTGAAAAAATAACGTAGGATGATCATAATTGTTTGATCGAATATGTTAATTTGATCTAATTTGACGATGATATTTTGACTTAGGTTCATTGAATTTTGGCCCAAATGCCTAAGCAAGTCCAAAACCTAATTGATTGGGTTTGAAGACCATTGAAAACCGACCTTTTGATTGGGTTCAAAACACTCACAAGCTCCATCTCTCGAGTGAAGCGTGCTTCTAAAAGAGGTAATCAGATGATCAAGTGTCAGAGACTATATCAAACCCGTATAAATCGACATAAACTTAACAGTATAAAATTTGGACGTTTTATTTTTTTTCACCAATACCCATTTGTAAAACATAATGATTTCGAGAGTCAAAAGTTAACCTAAAATCACTACTCTCGAAACTTGTCATTTCATCAAATACACGATTGTATAGACCTCGGAATTCGTAAAGAAAAGGAAGGAAGAACATAATAATCACAAAAAATGAACAAAGAGACAACATAGCCACCATTTTCTTTTCTCCTTGTCACGCCATGCTCCCAATTCACGCTATCAAACCCAAATCTTTTTTTTTTTTTTTTTTCCTTTTCTTTTTCAAAATGACAACCAATCATAATATTTGAATTATTTTTGCATTAAAAAAATATGAATATATATTTACAAATCTAGTTGCATCTTCTTGTCGTATCTTGAATTACCACCAAACCCTTCCCCTTTGGGAACCTATAGGGTATTTATTTATTTATTTTTAATAATAAAATTTTTATAAAATTTAAAATTTAAAAGAAAAAGAAAAAACAAAAATACCCATAAGTGGACCTTACAAAAGGGACCACATTCAACCCATTAAAGGAAAAATTACTTATAATACTTTTATAGCATACAATGGACCTTCTTTTTCTATACTCATCCTATAACATTTACTATTAAAAAATAATATATCGAGTTTATCAAATTTAATTATAGTCGTCACTTCCATAACTTAAAACACAGTTGCATGCACAAGTCCCAAATAATGTATTATTCTTTAATAGCTAATCCACCACTAATTTTCGTTTATATAATACAAAATTTGTAACAATTTAATTCGAAAGAGTTATTTTTAGTTAATATATATATATATAGTAATCATGTCACATCAAATTGTATTTTTTATAGTAAAAAAAAAAATATATATATATATATATATTTTTTAATTTAATTTATAAACATAGGCATGAAATTCTCTTTTTGGGGGAAAGGATGGAAACAAGATAGGGATTTATTATTATGTGTGTTGGGCGGTGGCTTTTTCAGTCTGTCCATTGGCTGTCAAAAATTAAATAAATAAATATATGTATATATATATATATATAAAAACAAAACTTTAAGATTATATCAAATAAAAAATTTAATTTATCAAAATTCGATTAAATAATTAAAAAAAGGGTTTTGAAGTTTTCAGACGGGAAATAAATAAATAAATAATATTTTTAGGTGGAAGATTTAGATGGGTTTTGTTAGGTTAAAAAGAACCTAAAAAATTGCATACAATGAACTTTGATGAGCCATGAACTTGAGTCACCCGAATTCGCGTCTATATATATGTAACCCCACCCTCACCCTAAACCCACACCCCAACCCCAACCCCAACCCCAACCACTTATTTGTGGTGTTGTTTTGGGTTGCTTCCACTGCCTTCCAAAAGGAGTAGGGAGTTGAATGCAGCCAAGGATGACTTGCCGGCGGTTCAACTCGCCGCCGCTGTCAATGTGGGGCGCGGCGGCAAGTCGTCCTTGGCTACCTTGGGTTCTCTTCTTCTTCTGCAAGGCCCATGGAAGCTGCGAGTGGCCGCCAGCAGCAGCACGAAATCACTTCGGGTGAGGAGATATGAAGATTTATCTTTTATTATTTTATATCGGTACGTAATTATTGTGTTTTATTACGTCATATTGTTTTGTTTTTTTGTGTGTTTTGGTTGTGTCACATGCTTGTCATTTTCAATGGGTTTTGCATCCATATTTGATAAGGTCGACCACCTATGCACCACTCCACTCCTTTAGATTAGCTTCATTTAAAATATATATATATAATATACTGCCTAGTGTCTAGCTCTACAAAGTATCTAGTGGTAAGGTGTGGGCCCATAACTCATGATTCCAAGATCAAAAACTTGATTTTGATACCATTTGTAACAACTCAAGCCACTTGTTTTAAACACGTTTATAGGGAGAGGTTTTTCCCCTCCCTAATAAATGTGGGATCTCACAATCTACTACTTTTGAGACTAGCGTCCTCTGACACTCGTTTCTCTCTTCAATAGACGTAGTTATCTCAACATTTTGGCAATATTGTCCCTTTTTTACATAAAAAGAATCAAATTAATTTTTTATTTACATCCCAAAGGCATTCAAGAATTATCTCCCCCAATATCTAGAGTACCAAACAAACGAGGGCAATTATAAACAGAGCAAAAGGATTGCAGAACCAACAAGCCCAAAACCATGAGCGTAGCCATCAAGGCTAAAATCCTCCATGAACTGTAAACATACTTCTTAATCGCCCTACTCGCCTTCACTTTCGGCCTCCCTTTATAGTACTTGTTCACGCCATTGATGGCCTCGTCCAGCTCTTTTGCGGCGCTCAATCCCATAGAACTGCTCGTCATTATCCCATTGAAAAGGACTGCAACCTCCTCATCTTTCTTCATCCCATTCATCACCACGATCTCTGCGTCTTTGAGTATCTTGACATCCTCGGCGGTGTCGATCAAGCTGTTCATTAGATGTAAGTAGCGACTGAATGCCAAGATATCTGGCATCGCCATGGCTTCGTATGCAACCAAATTTCGTAGGATTACTTCTGAATTTGCTCCCAGTTTGATCACTGGGAGGAACAACGTCACGCTTTCTGCCTCGAATTTTATTGTTTTAATGCTTGCGCTTTGTTTGAAGCTGACCCCTGTAAAATTCATCAACACCCAACTTACAAAATTTTCGTACTAATATCAAATTATACACTCTGTTGAACAATTACCGGTGTCTAAAAGTTGGGAGGCTGTCGGAATCTTGATGCCGGCTTCCATTAATGGCGTCTTGTCTTCTATCAAGATTTCGACTCTGTTTCTGTCGGGATTTTCTTCCATGGATGAAACCAAGCCGCCGACAATCGGTAGCAGGTCCAACAAACGTCCAATAAATTCAAAAACTTTCTTAGAACCCCTCAATATTTTGAAGCAATCCAACATCCAATTCCAAGGATACGACCACAAATAATTACCCTTCAAAGATCTCGACTGTTGGATATTCCCAGGCTGCTCCTTTGGGCCGTCATCTTCGCCGGAGCATTCCAAATTCTCCGGCAAAATCAAGCGGTACAAAACATCCAAAACATGCGCACACTCGATAACACCACGACGACCCACCGTCAGATTCAAAGGGGAAATTTCAATGCAAAAACCCACCAAAACAGAGGCAAGCAAATCATCGGATTCAGTCGCCTCGCATTGAATCGCCGCCGCGAAAATCTCTCTCAAAACGAACAACGGAATCTGATTCTCGAGCTTCACAATGTCCCGCACAACAGCATCATTACTCAATCTCTTGCACCTCGAAACAGTAATGAATTTGTTAAGAGGACGGAGAAGATCATGGTTTTGAACTTGTGAATAAAGAAGCTCGAGCAAGAACAGAGCATCGATGGCCATAATGAGAGCCAGAGTATCAGCATCAAGATCCAAACGGCGGTGGTATGAGCCACGAATATGAAGGTCAAGCTGGGACAGCCGACACACAAAGGATTGAAATTCAATTTGGTGTCTGATTTGATTGGCAATCATAAGTTTATAACGCTCCATATTATCATAAAGTTCTTGAGAGAAATGGTGGTAAGGACCTAAAGCCAAGAATTGCGGGGTATAATGTTGTGGCTTTGCGGCGCTGAGGAATTTTGGGACGATGAAGATCGAGGAAGAGATGTCGGATTTGGGGTTTTTAAGGTGTTTATGGATGATGTCGTTGATGTAAACGACCCATCTTCTTTCGCCGGATTTTGATCGGAGAATTGAAGGTGAGGAAGAACAGGGGTTGCCTTCATCCAATGATTTCATTGCGTTGTTCATGTGTGGATAATGGAACATGAAAGACTGCGGATGAACCCCCACCGGTTTATATGCTTTTTGAAGATCTTACATCAATTGACATAATCATTGGAGTGATTATAAGGTTTTTGTTTGGATTAAGATTGGATGTTAACATTATTTTATTTCGTAGATATCCACGTTTTTCTTTTCTTTTCTTGAAGAACACCATGTTTATGTTCTTAGTTTAGAAAACACATTGAATGTACGATCAAACAACGACCACCAGCCCACTTGACTTTCTTTATTCTTCTTTGGACCAATCAAAATCTAAGGCCGGTTAAAAAAAAAAAAAAAAAAAAAAAAAAAAAAAAAAAAAAAAANAAAAAAAAAAAACGAGTTAACTCAACTCAATTCTGTTAGACGAACATGACTCTCCACAATGGTATGATAGTATAAGCTCTTGTGGCTTTGCTCTGGGCTTCCCCAAAATGCCTAAAACCAATGGAGTTAGTATTCCACACTTATAAACCCATGATCATTCTCTAAATTAGCCGACGTGGGACTTCCATCATCCAACAAATCCAACCCTATAATCGTCAACCTCATACTTTTTAATACAATTTCCACACCCTTTTAAATAATGTTCGAGATCTCGTAATCCACTCTATCGATGATTCATTCGTTCCCTTCTCTAACTGATGTTAGATCTCACAATCCACCACTTAGGGGCTAGCGTCCTCGTTGGCATATCACTACCGACATGGAATCTCACAATCCACTCCCTTGACACTCAACATACTCATTGGCACACAACTGGACGCTAATATCATTTGTAATAGGTCAAACTTACTGTTAATAGATATGGTCTATTTTGACATGTTGCATATAGTCTTCGATTTCATGGTGTTAAGGATAGACTCCAGACCTTTGTAATAATTGGATCGAGTCTAATAAATATTATAATCCGATGCAACTAGATACTCGAAAGAAAACATAGAATATTAGCTTCAAAATTAATCTTATCCACATTGTCATTTTCCTTATTGCCATTTTCTTGGATTCAATATTTCCACTTTCCTTATTATTTATTATTTTCCAAGAGGGAAATAACATGAAGAATAAAATATTGTTATTTTAATTATTTATAAATGTAAATTTGTTGTCTGGTCTTTTAGGATGTATTATTATTTTATAATTAAGAGTAACCATTTTTCCAATATAATTTTATAAAATGTAAATTAAAAAATTATTTGTCTACGTAGACATTTACTTGTGAATAAATTAATTCATTAAAAATGTGTTTATATCATTTTATTTATTTATTAATATTAAGTAATAAAGAAGCCAAATTAACTTGCGTTCACGACTCAACAAATTAAACCCCAAACGTTATGACGACTTTTGTTTGACCTAGTTGGTGGTGGTTTTGTCAGTCGCCGGCCGCCGTTGGTCAGCCGTTTCCGGTCGTTATTACTATTAATTAACAAAAATTTTACTTTTTTTTTTTTTTTAAATGGTCAAGTTTGTCAACTAGAATATTCAGAGACACTAAAGACATGCTCAATAATATTAATTATTAAATTAACAAATTTTGTGTATATCATTTACAAAAATGATTAAATTTAATAAATAAATAAAATTCCAAAGCAACTAAATTTTGGGAACGACTTTCAATTTATGAATGACGTCACTAATTTGACATTTTTTTATATTTTGTTTTTCAGCTTAAAAACTATTTTTAAACGTGCAATTTGGAAATAAAATGGAAAGAAAATGAATCTCAAATAAATATTATTTTTTAATTTATTAAAAATAAATAGATGATAATTGACTTTATATGAGAACGACTTCATACCTTAAAAATGTTCATTAAATAGCTTAACTTTCACGTTTGTTTATTTAATTCATAAATTTTTAGAACATTTAGAAAATATTGAAATCATTAAATGCCAAATTCGAATTTAAAATCTTAATCTAAATGATATACCGTATTGATTCTAGAGAAGAACGAGTGTCAGCAAGGATACTGACACTAAAAAAAAGTAGATTGTTGAACTGTGAGTTCCCATTTTGGTGGGAGAAGGGAATGAAGGGTATGGTATAAGAATCTCTCACTAGTAGTAGCTGTTTTTTAAATCTTGAGGGGAAACCAGAAAATAAAATACTATGGACAGTTAGATTGTTGTATTCATCCATATTAAAGAGATCAAATTTGTATCTTCTAAGGGAAGATCAAGCTACACAATTTGATCGTATCAAACATGTACTAATTTGAGATTCATTACATAACTTTATACACAGAGCGCATCTGAAAATGGGAATTTGATGGGTTAATAGTTAATGCATGGGAATGCAAGTTCGTGAATCAAGGAGGCCATTTGCAACGCCACAATAAGCTTTAATAGCAGAAGGGGAGCTTTGGCCTTTCTCAGTGCTGTAGAAACGAAGGTAATCTTGATGATCAAACGCCTTAAACTGCTGCGGATGTTTGTCGTCCACCAATTCTTTTGGAATCTGAACGATCCCATCGTTGAACGAAAACAGCCCCACTGAGTATCTCTCTCTGTTTCCACTCATCGTCACTCTGTGTGGCGCCGAATATATCCTCCCATTGCTCCACGCCTGTCCCAACAACCCCACATTTCTTTGTAAGTTTTTGATGGGTTATTGCTAATTGTAATGGAATTTGAAGTTAATGGCAACTTACAAAGAAGGCATCTCCAGCCATGACGATGAATGATTTGGCAGAAGATTCAGCAGAAGGAGGCTGATATTCAACCCATCTGTTGTCTCTGGTCTTAATGTGTAACCCATTTACTGAATTCTGATGAAGAATGGTGAGGAAGCTCTTGTCGGTGTGAGGGAAAGCCCCCAAATTCATCTCGTTCCGATGTGGGACTCTGTATTTGATCATCCGGAGAAGATATTTAGTGGATTGGGTGTGTGAAAGGAAGAGGCTTTTGAGGCCGTAGCTCTCGAACACCATCTTCTTCACCGTCTGCTCCAATTGGGACACCAATTCTGCGTAGGATTTGAGGTTTTCACTGCAAAATAGTATGTGGGTTAGCTCTGAAAGTGAGAAATAAAGGCAGAATGAACGAAGGGAAGAAATTTACCAGAACAGAGGGTTTGGGCGAGAGGGCCACATGAGGTTGGAGAAAGATTGGATGTTGGAGGGAAGAAGAGGGTCTTCAATGCCCATACTTTCATGGATAGGCATCAATGGGTTCTGCCCAAAGTAGCCATGGAAAGGCTTCTCAGACACATTCTGAACCTTCCTCTCCAATGGAACTTCGAACACCTCCTTCATGGCTTCCATCATCTTCAAAGAACTCGCCTCCATTGAAACGCTGTCGTACAACGCTACAAAGCATCCATACTCTTCAAGTGCTTCCCGGACCTTCTCCCTCGTCGAACCCCACTTCCTCCCTCCGCTCTGCAAATTGTGTGAACTAAATCTCACAACTGGAATCTCACCCGCCATTGATGAACACTAAAACTCACCTCTGTTAAGTGTTTATTGTCTCTGTTTTTGGTTTGGAAAATATGGCACTAAAACACCCTTTTTATACCCAAATTTTGAAAATGGCATCTGTTTTTGTTGTTCTTAATGTAACGCTGGGCGGGATTAGTGATTTGACTTGGAAGAACAGAATTATATTAATCAATTACCGACCATGCATTTTTCAAACATTTTTGTAATCAAAATCCATGTCAAACTATTAAACAACATGTTTCAGAATTGTGGTTTACTTCTTGGCACACCGTTTTTCAGCCGTCTTCTTTAATTTTTTAATTAGTCTTTAATTAAACTCAAATTCTGAATTAACCCAATTTTTCATTCGACTCTCTTGTTCATAACAATCCAAGAAGGAATTTAGGAAATGGGTATTGGATTATTCAACACTTTTCTCATTTTGTCTTCATCTAGAAAGTATTGTCGCAATTCTTAGTAAAAAGACATTAAAAAAAGAAACAAATTTCTCATTTCTCCGGCACCGGAATGAATTATATTACGATCGGACAAAGGATTAGGGTGAAGAATTCTGCGATGGTCAACGTCGAGCCGGCCGCCGCCTCCCTCCCGGCCGGCTGAATTATCATATAAATTTAATAAAGATAAAAAAAGAGTATATTGTAATATGAATTTGGGTAAGGAATTAACGTTCATGAATCCATGGAACAGTATCTAATGAACATAATTTTTATGTCACCGACGGCAAGATTTTGTGGAAAAGTGGCTTTCAAGATAAGCCATTGGCAATGAATCGTGTTGGGTTTTGGAGCCGTTTCAAAATGTCAACTCCCCCATTTTTTTTTTAAATAAATAAATATTATTGTTGACTTTAGACGAAAATGATTTTTATATTAATAAATATTATATTCTCTTTTATCTTAAAATTTCACCGACCAATCTAAAGAAAATGAAAGACGAAGAGAAAACAAATATAGGTAAAGTCGTGATAGTTATAGACCGTGTGACATCAAATTTTCAATAAAACATATTTAAAAGAAATTTTAATAAAAATTCGGTGTGACATCACGTACAACTAGTAATCAATAGAATATTGATGGCATAGAGCAATATCCTTCGATCAAAATTACTAATAAATTAAAAATAGTGATGTAATTTTTTTTTTCATTATAATTATTTCACTTAATACATCTAATTTTTTAGTAGAATTGATTTAATTTTGAAATAATTGAGTGGTCAAATATGGTTACATTTACATATTAGAGGGGTGCATTAAAAAGTTTATATTATTTTATAAATGAAGAATGACATTATTTTAAAAAAATAATATATAGTTGAAATTTTGGATGTAGACTTTATGAAAAGGACATTATACCACACAAATACTCTGAAAGAGTGCTCTTCATTTTTGAGTCACAAACCAAAGTGTATATATATATATATATTTAATGCTGACTATATTGTAAAGTTTTTGTATATTATGATTATCAAAATAAGAGTGTGTTTGACTTAATTTATTAACTAACTAAAAATGCTCTTCATTACTTAATAAAAAATTATTTTGAATCAAATAGAGAAATAAAATAAATAAGTAAATAAGAGAAAAAAAATATATATTCAAAGTGGCTCGTTTTTCAAATAAATGCCCATTTGTCTTAATGAAGGGTTATATATATACACATATAATTTGTTTTAAATGGAAGGGTTTTTTTTTTTTTAAAATAATAATATTGATAAGATCTTCGACGTAATTATTAGAGGCGTGCTTTACCACTGAGCTAATAGCCCGTCGTGTGGACCTCCTGCTGGGGCCTACAATTTCAAAAACGAGAGAAATCTCATCCCTCTCTTTCTTTCTTTTTTCGCCCCTATGTGGCTACACGAGGGGATATGAAGACGTAAAAAAAAGATCCTATCAACTTGTTTCGACCTAAGATAATAAACCCATGAGTTTAGTCTTACTTCATTGTCGAGAAACGAAAAAAGACTACCATCTCCAAGTTTAACTCAGACGTAGCTCGCCTCTTTTTGGATGTGAGGCAATGTCAAACCAAAATACACAACAAACATAGTTCTATTTGAAAAGAGAGTGATCGAGTTGCACCTTCCAATACAGTTCAAATTTGAATGGATTCCGTCTTTTTTTAGCTCACTAATGAGTATATGCTTTCAAATTTGTCCTCTAAATTTTAATTTTACTTAATTAGAGAAAAAACGTGTATAAACTATTGAATTAGATCATATATATAGAAGTAATATAAATCATAGTATCAAATCAAAATACAAAAGTCAACATTAACATCATATTCGATCAAAATATATAAACCAATATGAGCATAGTTCAATTGACATTAAAAAAAAATGAATATAACCAATCAACAATTATAAAAGTGAAATTGGCCCATAAATTAAACTATATATTAAAATGAAAAATGCAATCCTTATTGACTTTTAAGCTTATATTAGCTATGCATCAAATGCCACGTATCGCAAATAAAATAATATCACAAATGTAATGCAAAGGTGGTTTGTATTATTTATATTAAATACAATAATGTTTGTTTAAATTATTTTTAGAAATTCAACACATTTATGATTACATAGGGTTCCATATGCCCATTAAATGTTCCATTAAAGCATTTAAAATAGATAAGAATGTGACCGTTTTCTGGTGAAATTTTTGTGTTAGTTAATATGACACATGTAAATTATAACTGAATTATATTTGTGTTAGTTAATATTCCAACTTATTCTATATATTTATATATATTATAATAATAAAAAAAATAAGATTATGTTAATAAAGTTTGTGTTTTTATTCTAATCCAATCCAACATCCATCACCTAAATTCCTTCTTAGATTATCTTAAACTAGAAAGTCAAACACGGGGATTAAGATGTAAGCAAAAGAATTATGGGTTAATTACAGAATTTGTATTTAATTAAAGACTAATTAAAAAATTAAAGAAGACGGCTGAAAAACGGTGTGCCAAGAAGTAAACCACAATTCTGAAACATGTTGTTTAATAGTTTGACAAAGATTATGATTACAAAAATGTTTGAAAAATGCTTGGTCGGTAATTGATTAATTTTAATTCTCTTCTTCTAAGTCAAATCACTAACCCCGCTTAGCGTCACATTAAGAACAACAAAAACGGATGCCATTTTCAAAATTTGGGTATAAAAAGGGTGTTTTAGTGCCATATTTTCCAAACCAAAAACAGAGACAATAAACACTTAACAGAGGTGAGTTTTAGTGTTCATCAATGGCGGGTGAGATTCCAGTTGTGAGATTTAGTTCACACAATTTGCAGAGCGGAGGGAGGAAGTGGGGTTCGACGAGGGAGAAGGTCCGGGAAGCACTTGAAGAGTATGGATGCTTTGTAGCGTTGTACGACAGCGTTTCAATGGAGGCGAGTTCTTTGAAGATGATGGAAGCCATGAAGGAGGTGTTCGAAGTTCCATTGGAGAGGAAGGTTCAGAATGTGTCTGAGAAGCCTTTCCATGGCTACTTTGGGCAGAACCCATTGATGCCTATCCATGAAAGTATGGGCATTGAAGACCCTCTTCTTCCCTCCAACATCCAATCTTTCTCCAACCTCATGTGGCCCTCTCGCCCAAACCCTCTGTTCTGGTAAATTTCTTCCCTTCGTTCATTCTGCCTTTATTTCTCACTTTCAGAGCTAACCCACATACTATTTTGCAGTGAAAACCTCAAATCCTACGCAGAATTGGTGTCCCAATTGGAGCAGACGGTGAAGAAGATGGTGTTCGAGAGCTACGGCCTCAAAAGCCTCTTCCTTTCACACACCCAATCCACTAAATATCTTCTCCGGATGATCAAATACAGAGTCCCACATCGGAACGAGATGAATTTGGGGGCTTTCCCTCACACCGACAAGAGCTTCCTCACCATTCTTCATCAGAATTCAGTAAATGGGTTACACATTAAGACCAGAGACAACAGATGGGTTGAATATCAGCCTCCTTCTGCTGAATCTTCTGCCAAATCATTCATCGTCATGGCTGGAGATGCCTTCTTTGTAAGTTGCCATTAACTTCAAATTCCATTACAATTAGCAATAACCCATCAAAAACTTACAAAGAAATGTGGGGTTGTTGGGACAGGCGTGGAGCAATGGGAGGATATATTCGGCGCCACACAGAGTGACGATGAGTGGAAACAGAGAGAGATACTCAGTGGGGCTGTTTTCGTTCAACGATGGGATTGTTCAGATTCCAAAAGAATTGGTGGACGACAAACATCCGCAACAGTTTAAGGCGTTTGATCATCAAGATTACCTTCGTTTCTACAGCACTGAGAAAGGCCAAAGCTCCCCTTCTGCTATTAAAGCTTATTGTGGCGTTGCAAATGGCCTCCTTGATTCACGAACTTGCATTCCCATGCATTAACTATTAACCCATCAAATTCCCATTTTCAGATGCGCTCTGTGTATAAAGTTATGTAATGAATCTCAAATTAGTATATGTTTGACAAGATCAAATTGTGTAGCTTGATCTTCTATTTGACAAGAAATTGGCTAACGTGTAGTTTTGATTGTTTCGAGTATATGAGTGAGATTGGGACGTTGTGTGCTTGGGCGTTGACAAAGGGTTTCTTGACGAATCACCCCGACAAACCTCCCCCAACAACTTTTTTCATCGGGAGAGACTTTGCTTACAATGTTCTTACTTTTCGACACTTTTTAGCATTAGAAAAAATTTATATTCTTAGGCTATTTATGAACCGCTCAAGTCCACCACGAGTAGATATTGTTCTCTTTGGAGAGGTTTCCACACCCTTATAAAGAATGTTTCGTTCCCCTCTGACCGACGTGAGATATCACCGTTCCTTAAACATAATAAGAAGAACAAAAGGAAAATTGGGTGGCTTCAAGTAAAACACTTTCATATAAAAACCAATAGTCTTACTATGCATGACTTGAAATTCTAACATAAAACTTCTTTTATATGCAGCATGAAACTGCACCAAAACAGGCGAACTCTTTGCCATATTAACATGGAATGAACTCGATATACCGTTACGAACCACGTCTTTACCTCCTACTCATCCTCGTTGTAGTACGGTTAGCGACGTAACTTCTTAAAGAAGGGGACTGAGTGAGGCCATCTGGGGCAACTGTTGTGTTCACAATACCATTTTTCTGCTGCATTCTTCTCCTTGCTATGTATCCTCTGATCCAGGGAGTCACATCTTCATTAATCTTGATCATTACGACGAAGATGAGACGGTAGATCACTATCATGCTAAAAAGGACGCTGAGGTTCACCCATTTCGATCGGTTCAAGTCGATTTGAAACACGACTCGTAGGATGTACTCGCCTGGTAACTTCGGAAGCATTGGCGACTGGTTATCGAATGTCAAGCCTAGTAGATCATTCTGGTACTGACCCTGAATATGCATAGTGTTTATATATTAATCAATCATGAAGCCAGAACAGTGAATCGTTCATCATTAATGTGTTACCTGCAAAGCCCAGAAATGGAAGCTGATATACGACATTGGATACCGCCAAAATGGCTTCGGGATGTCGTTCGGTAGCCTAAAGTAACCAGAAACCAGCATGAAAATACCCTGCCATTGATCATACAGCAAACATAAGAAGAAGAAATCAAAACGATTACACGACACGACATGAACATACCTGAATTCCAGCACCAATGATAATGCCCATCAGGAAGTTAGGGACAACACTAGCAATTGCCATCATCAAGCTTTCGACTACAGTGACGCTAGCGTAAAGACACAGCACGAAGAACAAGTAATGCTCGAAACCGGGATGAAGACGAACCATGAAGTAACAAATAGTTCCAGAAAGGAAAGTGATTAGTATCAGGAATGGCATGGCTGAGATTGTATTACTAATCACAAATGAACCAACGCCATAATGACCATTCAATCTCTCCCTATGGAACACCTGGAGGAAACAAATCATGCTCAAAACTTGAATCATTCTCATTTTTGGGTGTGTTTAACAATCGAATTTTACCTTCATATCCTCTGCAAACGACGGGAACCCTCCGATCGACATGAACGTAACGAAGCCAAACACGAACGACGCACAAGATCCTCTTGCCTAAACCATATATCAGATCAAGATACATGAACTTGTGAGTATTAAACAGTGAACTCAGGCGTTTGGATGGTCTTATAAAGTGCACCACAGAGTAAACAAAATAAAATACCAGAATGGAATTGTAGCCAGTTCCAACGTTGAGGTAGATGGTTCCAATGCAGATTGTTACAACAACATAAATCACAAGCCTGAGCCAATAATATCCGAAGTCCCTCGACATGTTGACGAACGAACGCTTCGTCAACGTAAACGCCTGCATAAAGAAACTAGCCTGACTGCCTCCCAAATCTAGCACGGTTCCTTTCTGCAACACAATGGAACATTCAAGAACATTCCAACTGAACAAGATTGAAGTAGCTAGTAGAAGACTTACAAATTTCGACATCTCCTCGACCTTTTCTTTCGCTGCATAACACTGTTGTGATGAACGATAGAAGTCGATAAGAGTTCGAATCGCTTCGGCCGTGCTGATTTGTTCCAATGGATCATCACTAGATTCAAACTGAATGGAGAAAACAGAAAAGGGATTAAGAATCAGCATTGAGTAAAAGGGAAATGGACTGCAAAACGTAGAGTAACTCAGAAAGTTATACCCTTAATTTCATAGAACCTTTGAGAGTGGCCTTGACTTTATCAAAGTCTGAATTAATGCATCTAAGAAAATGGTCAGAGGGGTTCCTCAAAGCAGGGCAAGGAAAGCCAGCTTGAGCAAAGAACTACACAGTTCAAGAATTTAATATCAGAACCTCCAACAATGGCGGAGCACCTTAGCTCTGTAGCTCGCATTAGATCAAAAATGGAGGAACTCTCACCTCATAAGCCTCTGAAACTTGACCAAAATACACAGTTTTGCCTCCAGAAAGCAAGTAAAGTTGATCAAACAGCTCAAAAACCTCACTACTTGGCTGATGAATTGAGGCGATCACTGTTCTTCCATCCCTCGATAAAGCTCTCAGCGTTTGAGTAACAAAGAATGCAGAAGCACTGCGGAAATCACAGAATGAATTGAATTAAGAAATCAATGGCGATTTGATTTCTAGCGTTAGGGTTTCAACATACCTGTCTAATCCACTGGTGGGTTCGTCGAGGAAGAGCAATCGAGGTCTCATGAGAATTTCCATGGCGATACTAACCCGCCGCTTCTCGCCGCCGCTGATTCCACGCAAATGCCAGTTCCCGATGACCGTGTCGGCGCAATCTTGAAGACCCATCTCGATAATAGTGCTCTCTATCAGAGCTCGTTTCTCCTCCCATGGCATTTTGTCGGGGAGACGAAGCCTGGCCGAATAAGCTATCGTCTCCCTCACCGTCAGTGTGCCGATTAAGTTATCATCTTGAGTCACGTAAGCCTGAGAGACAAGAAAAACCAAATAATTCTTTCAGTTTTTGTGTTTGTTTCCCAAGACGGAAAAAATGGGAAAAAGACAAGAAAAACAATACCCAGCCGTCTTTTATTCAGCTGAAAGCAACAATGTTCATAAACCCATCCACCCACTTAAGAAACCCCACGTAATTCTAACTCAATTTTAGTGCATCAAAATCAATATATTACTCAAACTACCACGAAATCAGTGAATTCTTGCACGCCCTTCAAAACCCTTTTTCTAAAATTCATTATTAATCATGTTTATGGGAAATGATCACCCAAAAAAACCCAGAGATTATCAAAAGAGCCAATAGTATAGCAGAATAGATTAAAACAGAGTAGAACAGAGCAAAACAGAGGAGAACAGACCGCAGCGCCGAAGGAGAGCTTAGTTTTGCGTCCATTGAGGAGAATAGTACCAGAGAGGAAGGCATTAGAAGCGAGACGGCTTGAAAGAGCATCAAGAAGAGTAGATTTTCCAGAACCAGAAGGCCCCATTAGAGCAGTGAAAGTTCCAGGCTCTGCATAACCAGTCAATCCTTCCAAAACTTTCTGAACTTCTCCATTGCTTAAACTCACCATCACCGTCAGATCCTTCCATGTCAATCTCGCAGAAACCCCCCCAACAATCTCCGTTTTCGCCTTCTCTCGCCATAGCGTCTCACTCAAAGGGCTCAACCCAATCCCCGCCGCCCCATTCCCCGTCGATTTGCTCGCCTCAATCTCCATCTCCGCCGCCGTCGCCACTCCCAATTCCTCCAACACCCCTCTGTTTTCCTCCGCTTCCCCCCCAAAAAAAGTGTATATATATATATGAAAGAAAGAAATTGGTGAAATGGGTATCGTGTGACTAAGACCGAGAAGAATCAGAGAAGAAAAAAGGGAAAGCCCATGCAAAAGGAGCCTGAAAGAACAGAAGATTGCGAATCGTATGAGCGATGAAACGTTCAGTTGAATGAGAATTTTGGAAGAGATTAAAGGGAAGGAAGAAGGAGAAGCCATATTTCTAATCCGTAATTAATGGGAACTGGTAGATGTTGGTAGGAGCATTGAATGCTAAGGCCGACAGCTTGCTCTACCTTCCATGGCGGAATAGTGACCTTTCTCTTTAAATTTTTCTCCTCTGTTTTATCTAACTCATCCACATGCATCGATATGAACAGAAACCAAACTTTCTCGCTTTTTATGCAAAATTTCTCTTTGGAAAATTAATGCCAATAAATCTAAATCAATTTTTTTTTGCATATTTAAAGAGTCAACCGCCATTTAATAGCAGTTAGTTTGGTTGCAGAGGAAGGAGATGGGCCTCGCAGTCTGTCAGCCTCGCCACGCACACCCCCAACCGACTATTAATTCATCGCCTCTTAAAAACCTTAGCCGCTCTGCATTCAAATTCAACCCCTTACCCCCTCCCCATACACACTACCCCTTACCCCTTATAAACTACGTATAACGTACAATGATATTATCCGC
Organism: Cucurbita pepo subsp. pepo; assembly: GCF_002806865.2. NCBI lineage: Eukaryota > Viridiplantae > Streptophyta > Magnoliopsida > Cucurbitales > Cucurbitaceae > Cucurbita > Cucurbita pepo. The sequence goes on along the minus strand of NC_036657.1, from coordinate 1,100,459 downwards.
TCTCGTGACTTTGCTCTAAGCTTTTTCAAGAGGCCTCGTATGATATATACTTCTTACTTATAAATTTATGATCATCCCTTAATTAGTCAATATGGGACTCATTCCAAATAATCCTCGACAATTTTCCTCTCGAACAAACTACACTATACATATTCCCCTGAGACATATAGAGCTCTTTAACAGCCTCTCCTTAATCAAGGCTCAACTTCTTCTTAGGAGCCCTCGAACAAAATACATAATTTATTCGACACTTCAGTCACTCATGACTACACTTTCAAGACTCACAACTTCTTTGTTTGACATTTGAGGATTTTATTGATACGACTAAGATAAGGCCATGACTACGATACTATGTTAGAAATCATGACTTTCTACAGTAGTACGATATTCTCAACTTTGAGCATAAGCTCTCGTACCTTTGCTTTCCTCTCCCCAAAAGACCTCCTCGTACTAAATATATTTCTTATTTATAAACATTCAATTTATCTTAATTTTTTAATTACAATTTTTATTGCACCGTGTTTTTTTTTTAAAAAAAAAAGAAATTTATCAAATATCAATAAATGTTTCATTTTTAGGTATTTTTAATTTTTGATAATCACTCTAGTTTCTACTTTTAATTTCATAAAAATATTATTGGGTCTGTAATTTTTTTTTAGAAAAATAAAATTTGGCAGAATTCTTCAATGACAATAAATGAAATTTCAACCAACTCTAAGATATTATTTAAAATCCAATAAAAAAAACTAAAATTAAAATTATTAATGCCTAAACTACCCCTCAATACCTATAATTTAGCTTTAAACCTGATAAATTATTATTATTATTATTATTATTTTGGTGTTGGGTAAATAAATAGACATACCATTAAATTTTCTTTTATATATATATATAATTTATAAATAACAAATGGGCCGAAGGGAAGACCCACCCGAATGGATTGGGCCGAAAAACTTCATCAAATTATAAAATTCAATATTAATAAGGGTTAATTATAATATTTATAATTAATTTAAGTTTATCAAGATATTATTTCTTCAAAACTTTATTATTAATTAAATTTTAATACTAAAATAAAGTTTTATAGTATTATTCAACTTCAACTTTTAGCATGGAAATGACTTTTGTGGTCATAAAATAAAAATTCTATGTTGGACTATAGTGGATAGAGTAGATAAGTAGAAGGGTAAAAATGTCATATTTCTAGATTTAGGTCAAACCTAAATAAAATGAAAACTATATATTTGGCATCAAATCACCAACAAAATCTGTATTTTTATTTAATACTCAAAATATTAATCGTTTCCTAATTTCCTTTTATACGCAAATTCCAATTAAAATATCTTTCCTTATTTTTTATTTTTTTTTTTTTAGTTTTATCTGGAAATAATATTAACAAAATCAATACGTTTAACCAAATTCCAGCCAAATAAAGCCAATTAATTCTCTAATTCTCTCTATTTTCCCAATTCCCAAAATTTAAAAAAATTAAATTAAATATATATATCGCTTTAATTTTTGTTTCGGTAATTAATAAGAAACTATAAAATGACATATTAATATGCTGATAAATTCAAAAATTAAAATATTTATCTAACTATCCATATTTAGTAATTTGGAAATAATCCCATCAACATTCATGCGAGTTTCTAATGGTAAAAAGTTAACATAATTAAATTATTTTAATTTATATCTATTTAATATACAGTTTTAGTATTGATTTTATTATTCGAATTAAATTGAGTGCATTAAATATAAATATCAACCCATTTATTATTATTTTTACATCTTCAGCCAAATTTAAATTTTAAAAGCATTGTTAGAAAAAATAAATTAAAAATAAAATCATTTTAAAGCTTAGAGATTGTACTTCATTAATTAAAAGTATTTATAATGATAAATAAAAACATTAAAAAAATATATAATTTTTTTTTTTGGAGCCTTGTGAAGGTATGATTTGTCTAATTTAAGAATAAATTCTCGTGATTTTACTTTTAATTTATTAAAAAAATGTCGGGTAAAATGGAGATAATATTTTGCTTATAAACTCATAATCTTCGAGTATTAAATGTTTTTAAAATGAAATAGTTAGGTGTCGAAGGGCGTATGAACAGAACGGTTTGGTTGGAAACGTGTTGGTTGGGTGAGGGTAGTGTAAGCACGCTCAGCAGTGCCCGCCATTGCCTTGCCGCTGCGTCCCCTCTACACGCGGCGACAAGGAAATGTCTGTAACTTAAATTTAGTATATTTACAAAACACCACCCAAAGAAACACTAATTTGCAATTTTAGCCCTTCTGGTTTCTTCCCCCCCTTCCATGTTTATTAAATATTATAAACATAATTTCCTCCAAAACCTTATTTTATTAAATTCTCTCGTCTTTATCTCTAACCATTTTATTTATTTATTTATTTATTTATTTATTTATTTATTTATTTGCATTCCCAATTCCAAACCATCAGTTTCCTTCACCCAATTACTTCAATTAATTCCCAATAAAACTGATTTAAAAAATGCAATGAATCTCTCTCTCTCTCTCTCTCTCTCTCTCTCTCTTCAGTTCCCATTAAAACCTTTTTTCTCTCTGAAACAAATTCTCAGTCAAAACCTCTGCTCGAATTTCAGCGTTATCCTCAACTCTTCGTCTTCTTCATCTCTCGATTCGACCTTTTGCTTTCTTCCTCCGTCTTCTTCTTCCACCATTTCGGAAAACCACGACTCTACTGAACCAGAGATTCGCCGGTGGTTTGATTGCTAATTAAGAGTATGTTTTCATCTTCTTCTCTCTTTTTTCCTTTCCTTTTATCTTCATTGCTCGTTCTCTGTAATCGATACTTCCACTGTGCCGCTGAATTTGCTTTTCCTTTTTTATTTCTCTCAATTTTCAATTCCTTCTGTTATTTCCTTTTTCACCAGCCGGATTTTCCGATCAGGTGCCTCATTCTTCTTTATATTCAACCAATTCGTCAATCATCCACCACCGGAAACGCACATTCCTCTGAACGAAACGAAGACCTAGCCGGAATTTCGATCAGAGGAGGCGAAAAGAACGAGAAAATCGATGGCTCAAACGGCGCCGTTTAGTTCCTCTAATTTGGAACGGTTTCTTCAATGCGTTACTCCTTGCGTTCCTTGGCGAACTCTTCCTCGGGTAAAAATAAATAAATAAATATATATTCAGCATTTTATTTTCTTTAATTATTTAATTATTATTTATTATTTCATTATAAATCCTACATTTTCCCCCTTTCCCTCCATTATAATTTTTCATTTATTTATTTCTGAATTTGTATCTGCAAAACCATGTGACTCACGATGTGGATAATTTTTATTATATAATTATTTTAATTTCCACCTCAACCCTAATTTTGGAAATTGAAAATTCCCCCATTTTCCACCACCAATATAATTTTCTCCATTTCCCCATAGTCAGCTTTATTTATTTATTTATTAATTAAATAAAATAAAACTAAATCATGGAAAGGAATTAACAAAAGGTTCATTCTTAAATTTCTTACCATATCTTAATTTTACGCAAATTTCTTTCCATAACAAATAATTAATGTAGTGGGCCCTTAATGGGCCGACGTAAGTCATAATTTATTATTTATTTAAAGATTTAATGTCATTTTTTGAAGCTCAATTTAATTTAGATAAATAAGCAAATTTATTATTTTCGTCGAAGTTGGCCCCACCCTTATCTTCAGAATTTCTTATTTTTGTCATTTGCTTGAAAAATAAATTAAATAGATAGGACATACGACATGTTTTCAAATGTCTTGTCACTATAAGTCTTCCCTCTGCGCCACGTGGCATTTTTTTATTATTTTAATTTTAATTTTTTTTTTCGGCCATGAATAAATACTTTCATAAATTAAATTTCATTGTTGTGGGTCATCAGAAAAATTGTCAAGTGTCTTTAACGTTAAAGTCTTCAAAATGAGATTTAATGGTTTTTTTTATCTTTTTTGCTCATTTATTGATGATATCGCTGCATGTTATCCCTTTGATTGCTTCCTCTAAGCCTATGATGTTTCTTTTCCTTATAGAGTTGTCTTCATGATCTCAATAGTCAGTGGCAACAACCTGATAAAGATACCATTCGGTACTTCACGCTTGGTGAGCTGTGGGATTACTACGATGAATGGAGTGCATATGGTGCTGGAATACCGTTACAATTGAATGCTTTTGAAACTGCTACTCAATTCTACGTGCCTTATCTGTCTGCAATTCAGATCTACACAAGCAAGTCTGTTCCACCTTCCAGGTATACTGATGCAACTTTCATTTCCTTCTGCTGCCTTTGAAGTTTGAAAACTGTGAGATCCTATGCTAGTTGGAGAGGGGAACGAAGCACTCCTTGTAAGGGTATGGAAACCTCTCCTTAACAGACGTGTTTTAAAATCGTGAGACTAACGGCAATACGTAACGAGGCAAAGTGGACAATATCTGCTAGCGGTGGGGTTGGGCTGTTATAAATGGTATCAGAGCCAGACATTTAGCAGTGTGCCAGTGAGGACGCTAGGCCCTCAAGGGGGTGGATTGTAGTATCACACATTGGTTGAAGAGGAGAACAAAACACTCCTTATAAGGGTGTGGAAACCTCTTCCTAGCAGACGCGTTTTGAAACCGTGAGGCTGATGGTGACACGTAACGAGCCAAAGCGAACAATATCTTCTAGCGGTGGGCTTGAGCTGTTACAAATGGTATTAGAGTTAGTCATTGGATGGTGCAAGACACTGGTCGGAGTAGGGCTAGATCCTCTTCATAGTAGACGCGTTTTAAAACCTTGAGGGGAAACCTAGAAGGGAAAGCCCAAAGAAGACAATATCTGCTAGCTAGCGGTGGGCTTGGGCTGTTACAAATGGTCTCTAACGGTGTGCCAACGAGAACACTGGTCCCTGAGGGGGGGTGGATTGTGAGATCCCACATTGGTTGGAGAGGGGAACGGAGCACTCCTTATAAGGGTGTGGAAACCTCTCCGTAGTAGACGTGTTTTAAAATCGTGAAGCTGACAGCGATACGTAACGGGTCAAAGCGGATAATATCTGCTAGCGGTGAGCTTGAACTGTTTTGTAACAGATATGTTTCTTTTTGACAAATGGTTGTTTATTGGAATTTATGAAAGAGGGAATATTAGTGTGAGTTTTAAAGGAAATGTTTGATATACAATTTAGTTTTTAGTGCATTGTGTTGCAAATAAGCTATATTTGTTCGAGTTGTGTGTGTAGAAGCCGAAGATATGATAGTGACATGGCAGAATGTGAAAGCGATTCTTGGAGTGACGATAGCTGGAGTGACATCTTGTCAAGATCCGTGAGCAACAACTCTAGCAGGACATGGGATGCTGTTTCTGAAGATTCGATCTTCGACCAGGAGGGATCGTGGCCGCTGAGGGAAAAACTTGGCTACCTCTCTTTACAGTATATGGAGATGTCTTCTCCTTATTGGAGAGTGCCTTTTATGGACAAGGTAGATCCTTTGTTGTTCTAAATTGATCATGGTATTTATCTTCACGGATAGAAACTGATGTTTTCAAATTTAACAGCTCTATATTTGTCGATAAGCCTTCGATAGAAGATCGAATGATAGTTTTGATATTCAAATGAAAAAAGAAAATAGGTGGAATTTAGATGGTCGAGTACTGCAAGAACACATAAAGCATTGAAGAAGTGTAAAATGATATTATCAGCATCTTCTTCTTTGCTTATGTTAGACGATCTGCATTTCAGATAAGGGAACTAACTCAAAACTATCCAGCACTAACTACACTTAGGAGTGTGGATCTTTCTCCAGCTAGTTGGATGGCTGTTTCCTGGTAAAATTCGCCTTCCCTATCGACCGCTCCACGCAAAAGCTTATTTGCCGTTTCCTTTTGCTTATTGGTTCTGTTCAATGCTTTTAACTTGATTCAGGTACCCTATTTATCATATCCCTAGTCAGAAAAACGACAAAGACTTCGCGACGTGCTTTCTAACGTATCATACATTGTCATCATCTTTTCAAGGTGTGGGACTATCAATGTTTCTTTTCAGAAATGTTATGAACCAATATCTGTCTATACACTACAAAGTTAAATGTTTGATGACTGCAGATTGCTCTATGGATCATGAAGGGAAAGATGGATGTAGTTGTTCCGAATCCGATACCGGGGGTCAAATCGATGGCAAAACTAGTACTTCTACTTCTACTAGCCTTTCTCCATTTGGGTTAGCCACTTATAGAATGCAGGGAGACCTCTGGTTGAAGCCAGACACATCTGACTACGACCGAATCGTCGATCTCTATCATGCAGCTGATTCATGGTTGAAGCAGCTCGGCGTCCAGCATCACGACTTCAACTTCTTTTCCCTGCACTCGAGCATGTAAATAATCAGTTTCCATTTCGTAGGCTGGCTTACTGATTCTCCTTCATGCAGGTTGTATATTTCTGTTCATGCTTTTGCAACCAACATGAGAAGCTCTTACCTCTGCCTCTGCTCACTGCAGTTCATTTCACAGTTAGAAAACCAGGAGTTTTGATTCAAAACCAACGCTTTTGTACTTTTTTGCTCATGAAAAATGATGAACATTGCTGTGGTTTAAAAGCAGAGGCATGGGTGAGGGGTTTTTTCTTTGGATTCAGGCTTCAGTTTTTCTCCCCAGTCTGCTTTTAACCTTTTATGGTATGAACTTCCCTAGACATGTAGGTTGCTATTAAGACATGCCTGATTGGGAGTTGTTTTGTAATTGAGTGTCAATTTTGTTTATCTGGTGGAGTTGTAATGTAAGTTTTTGTTCTTGTTGTTCTTGTTGTTCTCTGTCTTTACTTTAATCGTTCTTCAATGGTTGCTAGAGTAGGAAATATATAGTTCGAAGTTCAGAGGGAGATTCGAACCTTGTTTGATTATGACCTCATTTTAGTTTTCTATTTTTGAATTTACCATTATTTTACCCCGATTTTCTTGTTTTGGTTCTTCCTTTCTTGAAAAAATTGAAAATAATTTTTGGTCTTGGTTTTTAAAATTTTATTTTCTTAAAGTTTGAACGATAAAATATTTATTTTTTTAATTTCAAATTTGGGCTATTTTGCTAGATAAGAAAAATAAAATAAAATAGCAATATTGTTCGGTTTTTTATTTTATTTTATTTTACTTTTTTTTGTAAGAAGGTCACAATCAAAAGAATATAATCACATTTTTGGATGTTATTTTGAAATAACTAAAATCATATTTAATAGATTTAAAATATCTTTAAAATATATTTGGAGACTAAAAACTCATCACTCATGATCAAGATAAAAAGTATGATAGAGGGGTAGGATGGGCAGTTGGTCAGATCTAATATGGATTGTACATGGATAGTAGTTGGAGTCGGTGGCTCTCTTAGGGTTCCCTCAGGGATCCCTGGAGAAGAGGATCAAGTTGGCCCTTGCGAAGAGCTTGATGCACTATCTCCCTTCAACCCTTTGAGCGAAATGCGGCAAAAAGAAGGAAAATCCATCGTCTCCACCCGTAGGAACTACGAGATCACCCCAAGGACGCCTTCGATATCTAGGAGTCACAGACCGACCATAGAACCCTGTAAAGTAGAAAAAATTAACATCTTTTTAAATAAATTTATAAAATGAACAAATAATATGTTGTCATGACTCGTTTTTCGAGACTTTGAATCTCAATAAGACGAGGATAAATCAAATCAAATAAAATATAAAACAAAAATCAATAAAATTTAAATCAAAATAAAAACAAACAAACTACATCAAAGTAAATACAAATTTAAATCACTTTCATCTTTTTAACATTTGAAGCTAGAAAATTAAGAATTAAGTCGTGACACATGCATTATTTTCTAGTCCAACAATGTTATCTCTTCTTTAAGAAAGAATTCTCTCTCAGTTTGTAATTAATTTAATTAAGTTCTTAAAAAGAAAAAAGAAAAAAGAAAAAAAACCCACCTCGAATGTGGAAAAACACCGCTCATCAACAGGCATGAATTTAGAGAATTAGATTAAGAACACTTGGAATTATCGTGGAGAAGAAGAAAAAACGAAATTGTTAGGAAAGAATCTGTAACTTTCTTCGATTGGAAGTAGGTTCAAAATCCAGCTTTCCCATTAACTATAAAATTCGGCCCTAATCAATTCTCTTCAGTCCGTCTATGAAACTGAAGGAATTCTTTTCTTCTCCGTGTTTGTGGCTGTTGCTCTCTGTAATTAGTGAAAAAGAAGAAGAATCTCAAGCGTTACACTCCGTTGATTTCGATTACTTTTACTTCCAGCTAACTTGGCACTAAGCTGGACCCAAGCAGAGTTTCCGATTCAGATTCTTTCGATATTTTTCCTTTTGGGGTTTACGGGTCGCATTGTTCGTTCATTTTCTCCACTTTCCCCCCATTCCCAATCCCTTTTTCCAGTTCCTGCAACTCGATTTCGTGAGATTTCATGGTTAGAGTTCGTTGGTGATTGCGAACAATTGAAATGGGGTCGCTCTTGATTCTGACGTTTCTATTCGGTTTTGGTTTTGGGGTTGTGGCAATCCTTGCGGCGGAGGCTCTTGCAGTCTATATCATTTTGAACAAGTTGAGCAAGAGGTCTCAAAAGGACTTAGCTAAAGCCAATGCCAAGCTAGAGCAATCCGAGCCAGATCCTCTTCAATCCCTTGAATTTCTTTCCAACAAGCAGGTATTCAATTCAGGTTTCCTGTGTTCTTGTTTCGTTTCGGAGTTCAAACACGCAAAAAATTGACTGAAATCGTATTGTTGGTTGTTCTTGGGTTTACTAAATGGACTAATAATTCTGGATTTTGTTCTTGCGGTATGATCTCTTTGTTTGGCAGGGTTGGGTATGGATATTAGAATCAAATGTGCTAGAAGATATAATAGAGAAAGCACCTGGAGAACAAAAGAAAGGGAAAGATTTCTTGGAGGTAACTCCTGTAAAAAAGTATGCAAGAATCAAGGACCAGACGTTAATTATATCAGAATCAGATGGTAATACTAAAACAATTCCATTAAATAGCTGCACCATTGAAGCCGTTTCAGCAGCAACCTTGCCTTCAAGAAAATGGTATCTTCTTTCATATTTCATTTCAATATAAAAAGTTCATTCTAGCATATGATGATGTTCTTCATGCTCTAAATTTTTAGCTTACAGACATTTTATTCTTTTATTCTTACTTATTGAGATGCTGAATTCAATTCTAAAAGCTTCAACCCTGCCCAATATTCTTTCAATAACTTTTCTTTTCCTTGTTATGATCTGATAAGAAATGGTTGAATTTATAGGAGCTCGTGGCTATGCATACAAGTAAAATTAGCTGTGTGTACTGTTCTTAAATTTTCTCATGCTGCGTGTTCTTGTTGCTTGTTGCTTGTTCATTCCTCTAAATCGACCCTACAAGCTATAGCTATTAAAATGTTAATATTCTTGATGTGTGGAAGGTGCAGAATACTTGTTTTGTTACTCTGTTTGAATTTATTTGGTACCTTAATGGTTTCGATGTGTATCAATGTGGGAAATCTTTTCTGCTATGTGTTAGAGTGTGATACTTGTTATCGGTATAGAATTTGAATTTGAGGGTACATAATAAGAACTTAAGTTTAGTGTTTTTTTTATTGTTCTTCTGAATTCCAGACGCCATGTTTTTATAATTTGATTATTGGTATTTCAGGGTGAAAAGGTTCCCTTTAAAATTGGAAAACAGAACCTCTATAGTTTATAATGAAAGTAAAACAATCTTCATTTTTCTTGAAACTTCCTGGGAGAAGGAATCATGGTGTAAAGCCCTCCGTTTAGCTTCATGTGTTGACAAAGAAAGACTGCAGTGGTTTGCTAATTTACAGAAAGAGTTCCATAGTTATACCTCTTCTTTAAGAACTGGGTATCCTTCATTTATGAAGCCCTCTGCAGGGTACTATTCTGAAGCTACTGATAAGGATATCAAGCCTAACGCTCCTTCGAAGGTTCAGCTCTTTTTCAAAAAACTGGCAAAGAAGACTTCTAAGGCTGCTTCAGATTATAAAGTAAAATTTTCTTCTTCTTCTTCTTTGCGTGAAGAAAAAAACTTTAGTGAGAGGTTTCATCCGAGTCCAGGTTTTGTTTCGTCGTCGGGCTTAGGGAAGGGAATTCCAAAGGCACAGAGTACTAAAAGTTTATTGGAGGAAGATATGGCAACACCATCAATGGTTCACTCAGGAAGCCACCATGGTCATGCCTCTGTTATTTCTGAGGCAGATTCTGATGACAGATTCTTGACTGATGATGGAACACTTAGTTGGAATTTGTTGATGTCAAGATTCTTTTTTGATGCCAAAAGCAATGAAGGGCTAATGAAATCCTTGCACGATCGAATTCAGGTTCATTTTTTCCCCAAGAGATCTTTTTTCTTTTGAGAATGTTGATACTCCTATCATTACATTGTGAGATCCCACATCGGTTGGGGAGGAGAACGAAACACCCTTTATAAGGGTGTGGAAACCTTTCCCCAGCAGATGCGTTTTAAAAACTTTGAGGGGAAGTCCGAAAGGGAAAGCCCAAAGAGGACAATATCTACTAGCTGTGGGTTTGGGCTGTTACATACGTTCTCTTACTGTTTGATGAATACTTTTGTTTGTCATTGCAGAGGATGTTGTCGAACATGAGGACTCCAAGTTACATTCGCGAAGTTAGCTGTACTAAAGTTCATCCTGGAAACCTCCCGCCCAATATCAATACTATAAGGGTTCTTCCCTTTGAATTGAGTGAAGTATGGGCCTTGGAGGTTGACTTTGAATACTCTGGAGGCTTTGCCTTAGATATCGAAACTAGAATTGAAGTTCATGAATTAGATCTTCAAAAAAGCGCAGTAGACTCTAAATCTGATTCCAGTGATGTTGGGGAGGTCTCTTCATTTCTAGAAGTTTATCTTCGAAAGCAGTTCAGTACCTCTGAAGGAACAGAACAGAACGACGAAGGTGAGCGACTAACCATTAAATGGTTTTCATATGTTCTATCCTCATGAATTGGTAACTTATAATTCTTTTTGTTGCCTGCACAAAGTCTAAATGCATAAGATCAGAGATAGAATTCTGATTTTAGGTTCAATTATAATCTCAGTAGTTCAACGTTCGGTTGCAGGTGGGTCGGAAAACAGTAAGAACCCCACGTCCTCATACTCTAGTGGATCCAAGTGGAAATCTCTAATGAATTCTATTGCTAAACAGGTTTCTCAGGTTCGTCGTCCTTCGCGTTTGATAATTAAGTTTAAGTATGTATCCTGAAACTAAAGAGGCATTGTTAGATGTCTTGGATGCATGGAGTTAACCCTTTTCATAATTTTCTCATTTGTTTTTGAATTTATAGGTGCCGATCTCTTTGGTACTAAAGGTTGCATCTCTCCGAGGGACGCTGCGAGTACATATAAAACCGCCTCCTTCTGATCAGCTATGGTACAGTTTTACATCCATGCCAGATTTGGAGTTGCGCTTGGAATCATCGTTTGGGGACCATAAGATATCTAGTGCACATGTTGCTCAGTTTTTGAACAACCGGCTTAAGGTATGGAGATGTGTTTCCTAACATGAAGTTAGTTCAGTAGGCTTAATTTTCAAGAATCCGTCCATAATGGGTAGATTTTAGGACAGTTAATCCTCTCAAAAGGCTATTAATATTGTATTTCTCTTTGATCGTTGGCATCGCACAAGCCTCATGCTAGCACTTTAGCTTGTGATGGACGCCAAAGAAACTCGTGTCGTGATATGTTTGTTTCATATTTAAAAGAAGGAAGCAGTGATAACAAAGAATCACGAATGATGGTTTTAAATCGAAAATCATACCTCAAGTATATGAATTTGTTAGCGCTCGCTTTCCACGATCGTCGTAACCATGTTTAAAACTAAAACGCTGCCTGAATCCTCTTGATCAAGTGTGTAATCCAGTGTCTGAAAGGTTAAAATGCAGCAGCATGAACACTAAACTCATTACATGTTATTAAAATGCAGCATGAAATTAAGCGATGTTGTGTAAATCCTGCTGATATTCTGCTAATTTGTTACCTACTATGCAGGCAGTGATCAAGGATACTTTAGTGCTCCCCAACAGTGAAAGTATATTCATTCCATTCATGATGGCCGAGAAGGACGACTGGGTTCCACGGGACGTTGCACCATTGATCTGGTTCAACCAAGGAGCTTCTGATAACAAATCTTCATGTGAAAATCAAAGATCCAATCCTGTTGAACCAAAAAATAAATCTGAAGCCAGTAAAACCATCTCCATTGAGCATAAAATACCTCAGAACGAGCCTTCTCAGCCACACACTGACTTGGTAAATGCATCAAAGGCTTCATCAAGCACTGGTAATCCAGCTCCAGCTTCAAGTAAGGCACTGGACGAAGATGAAATGAAAATCCCTTTATTAGAAAATGACAAAGAAGTAGAAAATTTGCAGCAAAATAGAGTAGAGGCGCAGGAGAATGAATCACCATCTAGTTCTATAAGCTCATCTGGGCAGGAAAATCATAACGCTGAGGAAGATGATCCAAAGCCGCCAAGGAGAACAGGAAGAAGAGCAAGAATGCTAGAAATAGGGAAGAAGATGGGGGAGAAACTAGAAGAAAAGAGACGAACCATTGAAGAAAAGAGCAGGAACATTGTTGAGAAGATGCGAGCACCATAAACTATGAAACCTCAATATATTCCAAGATGGGCGGCACAAAATGTATATCTGATTCTGAGTGCAAATCACAGTTCTTCGTTTCTAGCAGAGAACAAATTTGCAAGCCTTGTTCTTCTTTCTCAATACTGGAGAGCTTGAATCAGGTGGAACAGAGGTAATTCAAATTTTATTTGTTGTCCAGTCCTGAGTACAGTTTCTTAAATATAAGAATCAATCTTTTGTAGAGGAACATATGAGAATCATCTTCAGTTCATTAAATATTTCAAAATTCCAAGAAACTTTTGTAGATGTTCAAGAAACAATCTCAATTTTATCTGCTACATAAATGATCACAGATTGTTGGAGTAACTTCAACCTTCCTAATTCGTCAAGCAATCAAATCCTGCTGCTCAATGCCTGTAGATAGCTTCCTTTTTAAACTTTTCCTTTTGTGCTTCCTTTCTCTCAGAGTATTATTTAAATAGTAGATAAAATGAGTCTATTAGGGAGAGGTTTCTAGCTTATAAAGTGGTTTCTAACTTATAAAGAATGCTTCATTTTTTTCTCCAACCGAGGTGGGATCTCATAATCCACTCCCTTTTTAAGGTTCAGTCAACTCACTGACCCAGTACCTGGCTTTGATACCATTTGTAACCGTCAAGCTCACTGCTAGTAGATATTGTCTTCTTTATGCTTTCCCGAAAGTGTCCGGCTTTGATACCATTTGTAACCGTCAAACTCATTGCTAGTAGATATTGTCTTCTTTATGCTTTCCTGAAAGTGTCCGGCTTTGATACCATTTGTAACCGTCAAACTCTTTCCTAGTAGATATTGTCTTCTTTATGCTTTCCTGAAAGTGTCCGGCTTTGATACCATTTGTAACCGTCAAACCTACTGCTAGTAGATATTGTCTTCTTTATGCTCTCCCTTTCAGGTTCCCTCAAGATTTTTAAAATACAGTTTCCATGCCCTTATAAACAATGCTTTGGTCCTCTCTCTAACCGACGTGGATTGGATATTGTCTTCTTTATGCTTTCCCGAAAGTGTCTGGCTTTGGTATCATTTGTAACCATCAAACCTACTGCTATTTGATATTGTCTTCTCTATGCTCTCCCTTTCGAAGGTTTTTAAAAGGCATCCGGTAAGAAAAGGTTTCCATGTCCTTATCAGTCTCCTCTTTAACCAACGTGGATCTAACAATCCACTCCTTCGGGGCCAGTGTTCTCGCTGGCACTTATTCTCTCTCTAATGATCTCAGGTAACATTGCTGGTGGCATGAAAAAAATCACTATCTCATAAAAAACAGAGCAAGCTGCATGAATTTGACCAAGGTTTACATACATTTGGATGGGAGAAATTTGCCACAGGCGTACCTTTAACGCTTCATTAACCCGAAAACCGCGAGAATAAGCTGTAATCACAGAACTCCATTCCAAGAGATAACACTTCTTGTAGACATTTCGTCGACCACTTGGCGTGAAGAAGCCAAGTCGTCAGAGCACTCTGGAACACATGTCGACAAGCGAGGTTTGAACAAACATGTCTGATTCGAACCCATCACGGATGAGGTGAGCGTGGAGCATCGTGCCAACTGCCATCACCGATCGAAGCAAGATTTGCGCAAAGGCTTGAGGAGGAGAGAAAATGTGAAATTGTTACCATGAATTCCGAAGTGGCACATAAACGAGTAGGCTTCAAGAGCTTGGGCGAAGAACCCGCCATTGACAGAGCTTCTAATCATCAAGTTCCATAGATAAAGAATGAAGCTGGAAGATGGGGAGAACCTATGAATCTGCATTGCGAAAGAACCTGCAAGCAATCGTATAACAATAAACAGAAGTACGTCGTTCCCCTTCGTATTGCGTTAAGGCTCTTCATAGCTAGATCTGATTCCAAACAAACAACCTTCACCCCAATTGTATACCTTTTATATAGGAAAAGAAAAAAAAAATGGAACCTTTATTACTACCCCCACGAAATTTACAACAAGTTAACTTTAAAATGATTATAATTTCCATCCATAGAAACTATTTTTCTTATATTTTTGAATTAATTATAAAACATAGAATTTACCAAAAGACATTTTGAGCATTACATTACATGTCTAATAGACATGTGAGTTCCGATTTCAATTATTACATGTCTTAAATTATGAGTTTCGGTCCATTCAAAAGCATGACACATATATTAGATTAACACATATATTAGATTAAGATATTGACATGACCCCAGATTTACCACTAATAGATATTGTTCTCTTTAGATTTTTCCAACTTTGTTCTCCTCCCCAACATCACAATTCGAGTGATATTGTTCTCTTTAGATTTTTCCAACTTTGTTCTCCTCCCCAACATCACAATTCGAGTTTGTTTTCCTCTCCAACCAATGTGGGACACAATCTACCCACTTTGAGGCCCAGCGTCCTCGGGACGCCCTCTTTCCTTCCTCCCGTCGATATGGGACACTCCTAAATCCACCTCCATCGGGGCCCAACATTTTGTCACCTCCATCGGGGCCCAACATTTTGTCAATATGGGACGCCCGGGGCCCAACATTTTGTCAATATGGGACGCCCACAAATCCACAGCTGATGATATTGTGATATTGTCCTCAGTTTCAGTTCCGAATACTAGCTGTCTGTGAAAGCTAAGATATTGATATGCATGCCAGAGTGACTCCACTTCAAATGCACAGCTTATGCACAGCACATAGTTAAAATAGACCAAATTCAATCAACATAAAAAGGATAAAGATCAAAACTTTTGAACCTATACGGCATACCCATAACCCACTTTTCGTTATCATCAAGGTCGAAAAGGATAAAGGATTAAGCGCCAAAAACCATGAACCCACCTTCTAATTTTCAAACCAAACAGAACAAAGAACACCAGAAACAGATGTAAGCTGTATTGCTTTTATTACCTTGATGAACAACATAAACACCACAAATAACCCCAACGGAGACAACAAACAAACAAAATAGACTACAAAAAAACAACAGTCTCACATCCAAACCACACACACTCGAATCTGTTTCTACAAATTCAAAACCCAAAAGCTTAGTAATCCTCAGGAGCCAAGGGCTGGTGAGTATGCAGAGGAGGCTCAACAGGAATCACCAAGTACTCATAAACAAGCGCAGCAAGCCCACCTCCCAGCAATGGCCCGATCCAGTAGATCCAATGATTGTCCCATCTCCACCCCACCAACGACGGCCCAAACGCCCTCGCCGGGTTCATGCACGCCCCATCAAACGCCCCACCCACCAGAATATTAGCCCCCACTATTAACCCGATTGCCAGTGGCGCTATCGTCCCCAAACTGCCTCTCTTTGGGTCTATTGCTGTTGCGTACACTGTGTACACCAAGGCGAACGTCAGCACTATCTCTAGCAGAAAGCCGTGCATTTCTGATATCCCTGATGAAACGAAAAACCCCATAGGCCTCTGCAATTTCCCAATTATAAAATCATTCATCCATTTTAAAAAACAACAACATCATAAACAAATCATTTCCTTTTCTTACCATGCCACCGGTTGCGAGTCTCAAGAGCAGTGAAGCGACGATGGCACCCAAAATTTGAGCTACCCAATAGAAAATTCCACGGATAAGTGATATCCTCCCTCCAAGAAGAGCGCCAAAAGTCACAGCCGGATTGACATGCCCACCGGAGATGTTGATACTCGCCGCAACCGCTGAGAACAGAGCGAATGCGTGCGCTATCGCTATCACAACTAAATCGGATGCACCTCGGCCCGTGTCGGTCCTCCTCCGACCATAACCGTGACCGTGACTGTAACCTCCATGGCCATAACTTCCATAATCTGCTGGACTGAAAATTTTGTCTGCAAAACCGAAGGATTAATCAATTAATTCATGCATGCATTTGGGTAAGAATTTAAATGAAGAATTTTTTAGAACAACATACCAAGAGCAAGAACAGAGCCTTCCCCGGCGAAGACGAAGATGAAAGTGGAAATGAACTCAGCCAAGGTGGCTCTAATGGAGTCAGGGTGGGTGGCCTCATCGGCCCGTCCAAAAGCATATCGTCTCGGCGGCATAGCGGCGGTGGCGGCGGCAAAAACAGCTCAAAACAGTTCCTCGAAGATCAAAGCATGCAAAACAGAGCAATTTCTGGGTTCTCGAAGGATCTGAAAATTCTTGGAAAGGTTTAATTTTGAATTGCATGGCTGAGAAATTGAGGATTGTGGGATTTAAAATGGGGGAAATGGGGTTTGAGAGAAGAGAGACACCTGTTAATACGACGTGGTTTGGGGACGACACGTTATGATATGTGTAAGCTCCTCAATTTCGATTCCAAACACTCTTATCTCCATCGCCCCTTCTCCCATCGGATTTTATTCATTTATTTATTATTATTTTTTTTATACAAATAATTAAAATAAAAAGTTCCTGAATTGTTTTCTCCTGTTATCCTATATCATAAACATATCAATTCATCTACTAGCAGTTTACATATATCAACATGGCGCGAAGCATCATACAACACAGTAGAGCCACCTAATTGATTTCATCAATTTCAAAATTTATGAAAAGCAAGATTCAATAATAAGAGCCTGACTTTAGAATAGCAAATTCAATAATTTTCGTAAGCTATTGACACCTCTCTTTTTTACAAATATGCAACCAATCCGATTAGAATAAGTTAAATTTATCCTAAGTAATTCATATTTAAATAGAAAAGTTGTTTTACATCTCATTGTTTTAAATTATTTTGTTATTTTTAATTTATCTGTTTTATAGACAAAAGATGTTTTAAATGTTTACTACTTGGATGATGTTTTCTTTTAAGATTTATATTTCTGCATAAATGATGAATATAAGATATTACTGCTCTGATCTGAGTATGTAGAAATTTAAGGCATACGATAAAAGTCATTTCATTTACAGTTAGTTATGATAAGAGAGATTAATAAACCTAGTAAAGTATAAAAATTATAACAACAAGGTAAATTATGGCTGCACAATAAAAATGTTTTCATATAATTAAAAACATTTTAGGATACACAATCTGAAAATTGAAAATAAATTATTGTTATTATAAAAGAAAAAAATTAAAAATAGAGATGGATCACGTGTGATGTCCATAAGTTAAATGGTAAGTTTGAAAAATAATAAATGAAGATATAAAACAAGACCAAATAGTTTTTATTACACACGATACATATATTATAAACCCAGTCTATATGGTAGACCGGTTTTAAGCAATCATGTAGTCCCATTAATAAAATATTGTATTGTATGGTGAATTTAGTGGCATTATTTATTGCATGTAATCTATTTGACTCTTTCGAATAAGTTAGCTCACGGGCCTCCTATAGTGTGGCATCAATAATAAATTTAGAGGCCCATTCGACCCTGTTAAACATCCAACAATATTTACGATGAGCCTAAAATGATTGCATGAAAATTACAGTAATATAGTCTCTCTAAGGATGGATAAAATACATTTATGTTAGTTTCATTTATTTACCCAAGGGAAGAGGCCATTACACTACAATTTTAAAACGAGAAGCCTAGATTCGTGTTTAAATTCTTTAAATTATGCTGTCACTAACATAATTATTTAATAATCGTGCATAAATCTTGTTGGATGTTCAACTAACCGAATGATGGGCCTCTAAATTTATTATTATATGCGGATTATGGCAGAAGAGGCCCGAGTGCTAACTTATCCGGAAGAGTCAAATGGATTACATGCAATAAACCATCAAAAAGAAGTCATTAAATTCACCCTACAATATGTTACTAATAAAACTACATGATTGTCTAAAGCTGGTATACTACTAGACCAGATTCATAATATAAATATAAATGTGATCATGTAATCAAAATTATTTGGTCTAGTTTGATCATTTTCTATAGATGGACATCACACTCATTATTTTTCAAACTTACGCGATCCATCTTATTTTCATTTTTTTATAATAATAATAATAATAATAATAATAATTTATTTTCAATTTTCAATTTTAGAAGTATATGGAAGCATTTTTATTCTGTAGCCATAATTTAGTTATAATTTTTATGTTTTTTTTTTTCCTATCTAACCGTCTCTCATCATAGTAAATGGAATTAGTTTTACAATAATATTATGTAACGATCCTAAACTTCTAAATACTCAGAGTCACTACTAACAATCATGCTTATCATCTATGCCAAAAAATCATAGTATAAATCTGGTAAACTTTTAAAACATTCTCTCCTCTCCAAAACACAATCATGATCTTGCATGTTTAAATACTAAATATTGAAATGTAGAAATATTAAAAACAAATGCAAAATAATTTAAAAGAATAAAAAGGTTGAATTGCTAATTCAACCCAACCTTATAGTTCGGGTTAAGTTGATCCGAGTTGTCAGGTTGAATGTACACCTCTATTTTACATAAACAAATAGAAAATATTTTTCAAAAAATGTGAAATCTACGATAGAGTAGATTTCATATTTCAAAATGTACTTATATTATATTTTTTAAGATTGCAAAATTTATAAACGATTATAAAATACAAACGTTACAGAGAACACACAATCTAAACCATCATGAAATTAATGTTCAATAGTCTTCAAAAATAACAACTACATTTTTTAATATGAAATCTACCGTAACTTAAATTTCGCATTTCTTAAAAACAACTTCCATCCATTTTTGAAAAGCGTGTATTGAAAGCTAAAAATAAAGTTCAAAATAAATAATATTGGTAGGTTAAATCACAAATTGTTCTTGATGAGATTCGAACGTTGGCTTATTATGGGTTAAACATATTTGTACTTAATTAAAAAAAAATGAGAAAATTCCCCACATGGGTTACTCTTTTTTCTTCTGATGATGGGGTTCAAGGACTCTTTTGTAATTTCAATTGCAAGTTTCTAAAAAACAAAATAAAAAAATAATTTATGTATTTATGTTTATTTAATAGTATTAAATATTAACATGATAATATACCATTTTAACATGTTTTGTTATCGTTCACATTGCTCCAAGTTAAATATACTTTAGAGCTATTATGATTAAGCTGCTAAAAAAAAATCAATCTTGTTAGTATAGGCTATATCTATTAATTTGTTTCTTTTTACGCTTTTTTTTCATTGTAATATTTAAATATAAATCTAAAAAATAAAATAATCATTTAAAAACACGCAACTCCATTAAAAATGGAAATCTTACCTAATATCAAATGCAATTATGTAAAATGCCAAAAAAATGGTTGCAGAGGGGATAAAATGCAAGGTTGGAATAAAATACCAGATCAAATAATATTAAATGGAACATTATTTAATTTAAATATGTGACACTTCTTATTCGGATTTGCCTATTTGGAGGGTTCCAAAATGGGCCAAACTCAGATAATTCGACTTTGGTGCAAAAATGAGGAATACCATGAAAGCCGTGCTAGTTAAAGCGGCGAATTAATCAAAAGGGCCCTACCGACCCAATAAATGTCCGGTCGGGTCGCCTGGACCGCTACTTGAGTCGGGCCGGCTCTTCCCCGGTTCGCGAGCCCGTGGTGGGCCAGGCGGGGCGCGCACGCAGGCCAGCGCTGTCCACGCGTAGCGCATGCCCGCGCTGGGCCATACGGGTCATTGGGCCGAACTGACCGCGAAACCCTCGTTTTCCCCAACCCCTTTCTCTTTCGCTCACCTCATGCTCGCCGTCGCCTCTCCCTCCGATTCGTTTCCGACGCCCATAATCCTTCTCAAATCTCGTAGATCCGAAGTGATGTCTTGATTCACCGTTTCCTTCCGTCCATTTCGACTCTTTGTCTTCATTAACCTCAAGCTTCAAGCCTCGGCAGTAGAAATCCTCAAACCTTTCCCCTAATCGATCAGAGGGCGCTTGTGGGTCTCAATCGGGAAGTTTCTGGCCAATGTGGGTCTCCGAGAGTTCGTGATCTCCTCCTCCATTTCCGACGTCTCTTAAACCCTCTTCTTCTGCTCTCCAAAAGCCCTCGATAATGGGCTACTCGAGCTTCAACTGGTGCGGCTTTCTTCCCCTTTTTTTTAATATTATTATTATTATTATTATTTATTTTACTTATCACTATGTGCATATGAAGGTGTTCCTTAGATCGAAGGTCTCTGTTTCGCCGGCGTTTATGTCCGACGACATTAAACTGTTCGTCTTCCACTCCATTTCGTGGTTCCTGTCTTTGAGGTACGTTCGCCTTCCACTCTTTCTCTCTTCATTTCGTGGTTACTGTCTTTGAGTTCTGAGGGTTTGATGACGTGGACTTGTATGGTCACGGTTTCGATTAAGGCTGACTTAGCGTCGCCGGCGCTGTTGCCGGCGCTGTCGCCGTTTCGTTTGATGCTGACTTAGCATCGCCGGAGATGTGATAGTGACATCTAACCATCTAACCTCGTGATAGTGACATCTAACCATATAATCTCGTGATAGTGACATCTAACCATCTAACCTAGTGATAATGACATCTAACTTCACTCCTCATATTCCATTTCTCCTCTCTCTTCTTTCTTCTATAAATAAGAGTTTTTACACACCATATTTCAGCGAGAAGAGCGATTGAGAGCTCTCAGAGCTGCTCAGGAATTATTAAACGCTTCAGATGATGTTACTACTGAAGATCGGAAGAAACGTGAGTGTGTATCTTGTTCTTCACTGTTGCAATAAATTATTTGTTCTCGCAGTATTTTATACCATTCTCGAGTTAGTCTATCAATAATGATTGTATTGCTCAAATTTTGAAAAGTTATTCTCTTATTCATGAATCGATTTATTTCTAAATGTATCTGTAACGTTCAGGTAAGTTTAATTTGACTTCTCTGTCTATAATATCCTTTATCTAGTTTATAAACATTCATTGATTTCAAAAAAAAACATCAAGAAAAATTGAGACTCCAACTCAAAAAGGGAGATGACGAGGTGAAACTTCATCTATGAGTCTAGCTTCTTCTTCATTGCTCTTTTTAAATTTTTGTTCATTCTTTTTGTAGTAGCATTATATTTGGATGGAAGAGGAGACTACAAAAACATCAAATTCTACAATGGGTAAGCTATTCCAGATTTTTTTTACCCACGATTCTTTTTTTTTTTTTTTCTAATTTTATATATAAAAAAGTTATTTTTCTTAAATGTTCTCTTTCAAGTCCGATTTAAAAAACAAAAAAAATTATATGATTTTTTCTTTTAACTCTCTTTATAAGTCTGATTTTTTTATTCAAATTAAGTTACTGATGTGTTTATTTGACTTCAGAATATTAATATAATTATATATAATTATTTAATTGATTTCTGTACTTTTAATCTGTGTTTTATCCAAATCTTTGACAAATTCAGAATTTTTAAAAATTCACCATTTTGTTTTTAATTTTCTTGGTTTCCAATGTGTTAGATATCAATTTTTCATTCGAGATTATTTCATTTGTTATATTTAAATTTTAATACCTGGACCTTCTGATAATTTTTTTTTTTTAACTTTGTAGCTTCATAGCTATTTCTATTACGTTTTCAAATTCTGCTGGAGCTGGACCTAAACACGGCCAATCAGTTGCTCTTCTGAACAGTGGTAGTGTGAATCTTCTACGATTGAGTGTTTCTTGGCTATCAAGACACACTTTATATAAATAGAAAGAGGTTGTTTTTCAAATATGGTGAAATCTACCTTATAGTAGATTTCATATTTGGAAACGCTCTTGCTGTTTTTCAGGATTGTAGAATTTACGCCCGACTACTAAATAACACTGTTAGAGTGACTGCACAGTCGGAAGAAAGCATACAACAATTGAGTGGCTTTTCGTTTCAGAATTGCACTGTAATTTTTATGATGGAATCATTTCTAAACTCAGTGGTGAATCCTGCCGGATGGTCAGAAGGGTCTAATAGTAGTTCTCTGAAATTATTATTTTATAGTGAATATGGCAACAGAAGGCGGGGCTAACTTATTCTCAAATGGCCAGGATTCCATGCAATAGAGAATCGAAAAAAAGCCATTCAATTCACTGTACGACAATTTATTAATGGGACTACATGGTCGCTAGAAACTGGTGTACCATATAGACCAGATTTGTAATATAGATATGTGCGACATGACATGTAATAAAAGTTATATAGACCAGATTTATAATATAGATATGTGCGACATGACATGTAATAAAAGTTACATTGACGTCATAAACTTGTGTACGATATAGATCATATTTGTAATATTGATATGTTCGACCTGACATGCAATAAAATAAAAGTTATTTAGTTATAGTTTCATATCTTCTTTTTAATTCTTTTTTTAATTTATTGATGGACAAAATATTTTTCAAAGTTATTTCATCATTTTATTTTTATTTTTCCTAAATCTTTAATCCCTCCCCACGAAACCAAACAATTTATTCTAATAAAATATTCTTAATTAACTTACTCATGATAATTAACTTAAAATATTCTTAATTAACTTAGATAATTAACTTGAAAGGTTATTGATTTTTTTTTTTCATTCCCTTTCATAATCTCACCTGCAACAAAAGGAAATGTGAAATATAGAAAGAAAATGATGGAATACGAATGATTTACACAGACATAAATTCCGGCTAGACGAAACCCCTTCTTTCCACAGTGCAACGCCATGAAACAGAGAACTAACGAGCCAGGGGAACACCTTGATACACACGAGCTATTACCACCAAAATGGTGTAATACCCGCTGGGTAATAGCAATAAAACTAATAAATAAATTAAAAAATAAAATAAAATAAATAAAATAAAGGAGAAGAGGGGGGAAGAAGTTCGGCGACGACACAGGTAAGGGAAAGAGAAGAAAAAAAAAATCAGGAGAAGGGGGAAAACCCGCGTGACGCGGCCTGCCCGGCCCATCGCGCGCGCTCTCTGCGGCCCAACCCGGGCACGCGTGACACGTGACGGTCAACCCGGTCCGCGGCGGTTTGGTCTAACTGGACCGAGGGTTTTGCTCCTCCAGCGTAAATCCGTGTCGTTTTCATCTATTTCTATTATATGAATGTAGGACCCAATTGAAGAGTTTAGCAAATTTTAAAATTTTTTAGTTCTTGTCTTACAAGTTTTTAAATCATATAAAATAATTTTTAATTTTTAATTTTATTATCCAGGGTTGTAATGTAAATTTTTTTTTTTTGTACATCAAATTAAAATAAGAGTATTTTTAACTCAATAAACAAATTAAAATTTTATAGTATGAGAAATAAAATTAAGAATTCCACCTATATTAGAGATTAAATAGAAAAATTACCTAAAAAAACCTAATTTAATTTGTTGATTTAATTTTATTTTAAACTCTCTTTAATATCTATTAGGTACTTAAGTACATGTATTGTATACAATTGTAAAGGACCCATTTAATTGCATAAATAAAATTCTAAATATCACATTATATTAAGATAATGAATCATTAAAAAAAAAAAGTAAATTACATATTCCTATAATATATAATTGTTTAAGTTATTAAAATATTTTTTTAACACAAATTTTAAATTAATAATAATAAAAAAACAAAAATAAAGTAAATAAAAATGTATATTTTTAGTTTTGACACACGTGGTCAACGAAAAATATTAAATTAAATGGAACTTTTTTTTTAATAATAATAATTAAATGGAAGGATATTTGCTAATTTAGAACGGATTTGGTATTAAATGCAAGATCAAATAATATTAAATGAAAAGATTTTTTTTTGCTAATTTGGATAGATGGTGGGTTATCAATTTTTTTTTAGTTTTATTTATCCACCATCTATAATTATTGTTATTGTGATACCATCTCCAATATCGAATTCGGGCGTACGTCTTTTAAGAGATATGCCTCCGCTAAAGTTCAAAACTTGCCACCAAATGAAGTGAGATTCAAATTCTCCACATGGGTTACTCTTTCTTCTTTCTTTGGGGGTTCAAGGGCTCTTTTGTAATTTCAATTGCAAGTTTCCAAAAAGAAAATGAAAAAATAATTTATGTTATTTATGTTATTTATTATTATTTTTTTTTTACGTTTTCCTTCATTTGTAATATTAAAAAGGGAAAGAATAAAAGAAAATTGTAATTTGTTTATTTGTCGAGTTGCATCCAATTTCATCACATTGGTCGATTTTTTATTAAGAGATTTGAAGAGTTACATCGTCTTACATTGAGTAAAAATAACAGAAATGTGAGTATGAAGCAATTAATACGAACAATCTCACATAATATCAAATGCAATTATGTAAAATGCCAAAAACAACAGCAATTAATACGAAAAATCTGAAAAAATCGAAAGTGGTCCCATTCATTAATACAAAAAAAAAAAGGTTGGAATATAATATCGCACGGTTTGTCTACGGTCTAATCATTTGGTCATTTAGCAATATTTTTTAACCATTGACGTACCTTTCTTATTTTGCAGCTAAAAAATTTAATATAATAGTTTTTATTTTTAATTAAAAATCAAATAGTGTATAGTTTTATATGGAAAATTAGAATTAAGTGTTTATACTAAAATTTTGAAGCCTGATTTAGTTGAATTGGTAAAATTATACTAAAATTAATTAAAGTAGGAGTAGAATTGATGTAATATATTAAATTTGGAGAGGTAGAGGAGTGATAGTGACGTGTAACTACTTATTAAATAAAAGAAATCAATTTTATTTTATTTTACTCACAATAAATTAGAGTTCTCTTCTTCCTCCACTGTCTATAAATTAGAGTTCCAACAAGCACATTTCTATCACTTGCTCTTCTTCCATTATTGGAACACACACATTTCTTCTTTGCTTCATTTCCGCCGGACTTAGCTCCGGCTGTTGTTCCGGTCGTAAAAACTCCAATACTCTTCAGATTGAGTCAGATATTTGTCCTCCACTTGTTTTACCGGACGCGATTCTGATTCTGATTCCGAGTACGGCTTCAGCTCCGGTTCCGTCGTCAAAACCCTCCCCTCTGTGTTTGCAAGCTAACTTTCGTCTTCCACTATTTTCTCTCTTTATTTCGTGGTTTATGTTGTTACACGTGAGGTCTAAAGATTTGGAGACTGACGTATTCGAAGTCGTCGGAGTTTGAGTTACGCTCACACTAAAACTTTGGTATTATCCATATTTTTCAATTTTTCTTTCTGTCTTTGTCTTATAACTTCTAAATGAAAATGAAAATGACATCTAACCTCACCTCTCATTTACAAATTTACAAAGTAATGGGAGTGATGTTTAACTTAAATTTACAAAGTAATGAGAGTGATGTTTAACTTTTTGGGTTTACAAATTTAATTGAGAGTGACGTTCAACTCCTTATTTACAAATGTAAATAGACAGTGACATGTAGCATTTTCTTTAATATAAGGAGAAATACACATTTTTTCCCTCTTCCATTTTCGTCTCTTCTCTTTCCCATATAAATGAATTGAAGTTAATAATAAACACATTTCAATCTGCTCTCGATCTCGCTCTCAATCTCGGTTGAGAACAGGTTGAGAGCGAGATTGAGAGCAGATTGAGGTGTGTTTCTTACTAACTAAAATTCATTTATATAGGAAGAGAATATACGAAAATGGAAGAGGGGAAAAAAATGTGTATTTCTCCTTGCAGCAAACGAAAATCTTACATGTCACTATATATTCACATTTGTAAATAAGGAGTTAAATGTCATTCTCACCTAAATTTATAAACCCAAAAAGTTAATCACTCTCATCTACATTTGTAAATTTGTAAATGAGAGGTTAAATGTCATATTCATTTAGAAGTTACCAAGACAAAGACAGACAGAGAAGAAAGAAAAATTGAAAAAGATGGATAATACCAAAGTTTTCCGGCAAGCGTAACCCAAACTCGGACAACTTCGAATACGTCCGTCTCCAAACCCTTAGACCTCACCTGTAACGACAAAACGATGAAATAAAGAGAGAGAAAAGTGGAAAACGAAATTTAGCAAAGAAGTTACAAACAGAGAGATGGAGAATACCAAAGTTTCCCGGCGAGTACTCCTGCGACTTGGATAACAGCCTCCAACGAATCTCACCTATAAGGACAGAAACCATTAAATGAAGAGAGAAGAGCATGGAAGACGAAATTTAGCAAATAAGTTACACAGATGGAGAATACTAGGTTTTACGGCAGCGTAACCAAACTCCGGCAACTTCAAAAAACGCAGCCTCCAACAAACCCTTAGACCTCATCTGTGAGGACAGAAACTCTGAGGAGAGAAAAAATGTGGAAGACGAACAAACGCCAACCAATCCATTTTGAATATATGTATTTTCTAAATATATGAGAATCAAATTGAATTTAGATCTATTTTGAAAATTAGCGAGGAGAGTAGAGGTGTACATTCAACCCGAACTATAAGGGTTGGGTTCATTTTTCTGAACCCGAACGGACTCCGTTTTCGTTTCGGGTTCAGTTCCCTTTGTTTCTTCCATATTTTATTATTTTTTTTTTTTTCATTTCATCTTATATTTATTCATTTTTTTTTCTTTTATGCTATTTAACAAAGATTAGATGGTGAATTAAAGAGGTGAACTTTACTCTAATAAATTAATTTAGATTTATAATTAACACCAATTATTTTTTTGGACGATAAAAAGAGAGGAAATAAAGATGGGTTTTAAAACCCCTTTCAAAATTTCTAAATTAAAACCCTAAATAAAACTTCCAAAATTAAAATTATTGTTTATTACAAATTTCCAAATTAAAACCTTATTTGTTTAGGGTTTCCAAATAAGAGGCTTTTACACTGGATTTGAGAGCGGTTTTCTTTTTTCTCCTAATTTTTTATTTGTTTTTTCATTTTAATTTTTTTAATTTTATATTTATTCGTTTTTTTTTCTTTTCTTACTATTTTACAATTTATTATTATCATTATCATTATTTTATTATTTATGGTACGTATTTGATTTTTTTTATTATCATTATTTTATTATTTATGGTACGTATTTGATTTTTTTATTATCTTTTAGATATTTAACGACAATATTATTTATTTTGGCTAAAGTAAATTTAGTAAAGGCTTATGAAAAAAATAACAATGTAACACTATCAACAAAATCAAAGTCGAAGACTTGAAAAATTAAAAAATGAAACAAAAGTCACGTTGAAGCTTCAAATATGCGGTCGATCAATAAATTAAAAATAACAAATATGCTGTCGATCAATAAATTAAAAAGAAGATATGAAACGATACCAAATAACTTTTATTATCGATAAATTAAAAAAAAATTTGAAAAGAAGATATAAAACGATACCAAATAACTTTTATTACGTACTGAGCCATACTATATTACATATTACATATCTATATTATAAACCTGGTCCATATAGTACATCAGTCTCTGGCAATCTTTTGAGCTATACCCAGCAAAATAATAATTCTAGAGAACTATTATTGGACCATTCCGACCATCATTCATAGGAAAATTACAGTTAACACATTCGTTTCATATACTGACCCAAGTTCAGGAGAGACCATTTGATATGAACCAAGAGACATCAATCATACAATATGCTTCAATGAAAATGTGAAGAAAATTTTGTTGAAATTATCAAAAGATATTTCAATTCATGCCACATTGAAGAAGAATGAAGTTTCATGTTATAAATTTTTGGTGGATTACAATTTAGAGTAATTTAGATTTAATGTATTTTAAGACTTTTAATTTACTTACAATTACATAATGGTTAATTATGGTCATTAAGTATGAATGTTACCACTATTGAATGCTTTTATTAGTTTCATTTAAGTATGAATGTTACAACTATTGAATGCTTTTATTAGTTTCATTTTGAGGCTATATAAAGACATGTATGTTGTATTTGTAGGAAGACTTGAAAAATACAATAAAAGAAGCATGTGTGCTCTTCTTTAACTAGGTTGCATGTAGAATCATTCAAGCTCGACATGATCAATGGAGTGATTCGAATCTCAATCAAGTGTTCCTGCCTTTAGATATTTGATCAACAAGAATCATTTAAGCAAGACATGATCGATCTTGCTCAGGAAAAAAATCACAAAAAAAAAAAAAAAAANATCATCAAACCCAAAGAAAGAAAAAGAAAAAAAAAAACATCAAAAAGAAAAAAAAAATCTGCACATTAAATGATGTATTAAAAAAAATCATTAAAATATGAGTGAAAGCATTTGACTCATTTGTGCTGATTTTTTTTTGTTGTTAGTATGATTTTTTATTCTTATTAGGTTTAATATCTTTCATATCATTTAATGCGTTGATCTTTGCTATTATTGTCATTTAATGCGTTGATCTTTGCTAAAAAAAATAGTAGTCATTTGAAATTTGAAAATTGAAAATTGAAAAAAGAAAAAAGAAAATTGGGATTTCTAATCTGTTGTACTATCCTCTGGCCTAGTGTAGGTTTGGGTGGGGGATTGTTTAAAAAATTATTTTTAAATAAAGTTTTATTTATCCACAATTTATAATTATTGAAATACAGATAAAATATAATTAAAAGTTCACAAATTTATAATTATTTACAAAAAAAAAAAAAAAAAAAAAAAAAAAAAAAANGAACAGTAACATATTAACATAGTTCAACATTGTCATAAAATTCTAAAATATCGACATTCATTGAGAATTAGTTAAACTAAAAAAATATATATAAGAATAGATCATAAAATTAAAAAAATAATAAAATGATTAGTTTATAAATAATAAATACATTAGAATTTAAAATTATAAGAATAGATCATAAAATTAAAAAAATAATAAAATGATTAGTTTATAAATAATAAATACATTAGAATTTAAAATTATAAGCTCAATTTTGTAATAAAATTTTTAAATAATTTTATATCCGTCCAATTTAAATGTCTCTAAGATGTTATTTTCTAAAATAATAAAAATTCTCTCACTCCTATCAATAATGATCCAAGAGATATAATAAGCGTCAAAATATTTTGAACAACTTTGTGATAAAACACAGTATATAAATCTATCCTAAATTATATTATGCTAAAAATAATAAAATAATATAAAAGAAATTAAAATTTTAAATCGGTATAAAAGATTAAAAAAAAAGAAAAACAATAATTCAAAAAATTAGAACTACCACATAGTATAATGGTCTAAACATGGATACCTAATCATGAAATCTCAGTTCATAAAACAATGCGTACTCGTGTTAGTAATTATATATAATCACATCCAACATGTGTTACCTCAACTCATTCTATGCTCAAACATATATAATCGGGTTCCTATACTATGCTTATATCATACTAAAGGCATACTATAAATTACATTCGTATGATAACTTAATAGTTCATTCTCAATAAACGCGCTCCATAAAATCTAACATGCTCCTACGTATCTCAAACTAACTCATTCAGGCTGAAATTCCTAAAACATGCTTCTCATATCATACTTTCATACGTACTGCAAGCGTAGATAAATCTAAAGTTCTGAGGTGCCACTTACCTCTGTCGTCGTGGAACTTGTACCCGATGAAATCATAGATGTCATCTTCTACATATTTGAGAGTTCTTGAAAAGAAACGCATACAAAACCCTTACCCACACACCACCTTAAAGGGTCCGGACAGGTCTTCAATAAAAGAAAAAGAAAAAGGGGTATGAATACCTCAGGTAAGGATTCTTGCAATTTTTAGGAGGAATCGCTGCCAAAAATCTTATGAAAAACAAATCGAGAATCGTCCAACTTCGATAAGAAACTGAATCTTTTTTAATTTTCTATCTCATTTATTAACCTTTGTGAGTTTCAAAAAAATGCAAGAAAAATATATATGGATAGGTGGATTTCAGATCTTGAATTCTCGTGAAGGAATCGAATTCATTCGAATTACGGATTTAAAGATAGAAAAATTCAAAACTAATAGATTGGTATGGAATTTGACTGGAATCTGGATATGGGATGAACTCAGACAATCGGCGACGAACACGCGGCGGCCGAAAAGGAGGGACACGCGTCCGGCAACAAGAGGGACACGCGGTCGGCGACACGCGTCAAGCGTACTGGGGAGAGACGCGTCCAACGCCTGTGCAGACACGCGAACGACCGCGCCCCGGAAACCCAAACCGGAAACCGACGCGCGGTCCAACCCGAAACCTACTGCCAGTCCCTGCACGCCACGTGTCATATCCTGAAAAATAGAAGGGTAAATCTGCGTTCACCGGCGTTCGAAGCGTGCCTCTGATATTCTATTTAATACACGGATTTTTTTCTATTATTGTCTGATATTCTTTTTCCTTTTTCGTCCTTCATCAGTGTAAAAATCACGAAGATAATCCAAATTATCTCTAACCTCGAAATTCAAATTCCCCACATGGATTACTCTTTTTTCTTCTTTGGGGTTCAAGGGCTCTTTTGTAATTTCAATTGCAAGTTTCCCAAAGGGAAAATGAAAAAATAATTTATGTATTTGTGCTTATTTATTAATAGCAGTAAATATTAACATGATAATACTAGATTTTTGAACATGTTTTTGTTACCGTTCACATGTCCAATATAAAATTGTTCCAAGTTAAACATACTTTAGAGCTATTATGATTGAGTCGCTAAAAAAATAATTTTGTTGGTATAGGTTCTATCTATTAATTATTTTTTGTTAACGTTTTTCTTCATTATAATATTATATTTTCAAAATAACTCTTATTTAAAAGTAATCTCCTCTTATGTCAAGAGTTTTTATGTATAGAATCTAATATGATAATTAAAAAATAATAATACAATAATTATTAACTTACCACCCAACGCTTATATTAAAAGAAGTCGAAAAAATCAAATTATATTTTTATTCTTATAATTATGCTTTTATTGTATTAATATTAATTTTTAAATTATTCATATCAATATTATATTTTATGGAATGATAATCGCCGTTGAAACCATCTGATCCTCCTCGAAATGGATTGCAAAATCGGCAAAAAAAAAAGAAAAAAAAATCAAATCAAATCAAATGCAATTATGGAAAATGCCAAAAATAGAAGCAATTAATACGAAAAATCTGAAAAAATCGAAAGTGGACCCATTCATTAATGCCAAGAAAATCGGTTGGAATATAATATGAAATGCAAGGTTTTTCTACGGTCGAATCATTCGGTCATTTAGCGATATTTTTTAACCATTGACGTACCTTTCTTATTTTGCAGCTAAAAAAATTAATATAATAATTTTTATTTTTAATTAAAAATCAAATAGTGTATAGTTTTATATGAAAAATAATAATTAAGTGTTTAAACTAAAATTTTGAAGCCTGATTTAGTTGAATTGGTAAAATTATACTAAAATTAATTAAAGTAGGAGTAGAATTGATGTAATATATTAAATTTGGAGAGGTAGAGGAGTGATAGTGACGTGTAACTACTTATTAAATAAAAGAAATCAATTTTATTTTATTTTACTCACAATAAATTAGAGTTCTCTTCTTCCTCCACCGTCTATAAATTAGAGTTCCAACAAACACATTTCTATCACTTGCTCTTCTTCCATTGAAACACACACATTTCTTCTTTGCTTCATTTTCGCCGGACTTAGCTCCGGCTGTTGTTCCGGTCGTGAAAACTCCAATACTCTTCAGATTGAGTCAGATATTTGTCCTCCACTTGTTTTACCGGACGCGATTCTGATTCTGATTCCGAGTACGGCTTCAGCTCCGGTTCCGTCTTCGAAACACTCTCCTCTGGTGTTTGTTTGTCTTTCGTTTCCTAGATTGAAGGTCTCTGTTTCGTCGGCATTTATGTCCGGCGAAGTTCGTCTTCCACTCCATTTCGTGGTTCTTGTCTTTGAGGTTCGTTCGTCTTCCCCTCTTTTCTCTCTTCATGCGTGTTCCTGTCTTTGAGGTCTAAGGGTTTCAGCCTATCGCCGTTTCGTTTGAGGCTGACTTAGCGTCGCCGAAGATGTGATAGTGACATCTAACCATCGTGATAGTGACATCTAACCTTGGTGATAGTGACATATAACTTCACTCTTCTCCTATTCCATTTCTCCTCTCTTTTCTTTCTTCTATAAATTAAAGTTCTTACACACCATATTTCACCTCTCACCAGCTCTTGTGTAGAATTTCATCCAAACTTCATTAGTCTAGCTTCTTCTTCATTGCTCTTTTTAAATTTTTATGCATTCTTTTTGTAGTAACATTATATTTGGATGGAGAAGGAGACTACAAAAACATTATACGTGTGCACGACACACGTAACTCCAGTACACTGGTTTGAAACATCAGATTCTACCATTTTCGGTAAGCTATTGCCAGATTTCATATATATATTATTGTTTTTAATTTTAGTACACTGGTTTGAAAAATCAAAATATATAAACTTTCTCACACAAGAATTTTGTTTTATCTTTCCATTTTTCATTCTTATATTTCAATTTTAATACTTACACCTTCTGATAATTATTATTTTCTTGAACTAGTTGTGGATGGGAACAACTTCATAGCTATTTCTATTACATTTTCAAATTCGGCTGGAGCGGGATCAAAACACAGCCAAGCAGTTGCTCTTCTGAACAGTAATAATGTAAATTATACGGTATTTCACAAGTGCGTTTTTCTTGGGTATCAAGACACACTTTTCATAAATGAAAAGATGTTGTTTTTCAAAGATTGTGAAATCCACCCTACAGTAGATTTCATATTTGGAAAAACACTTGCTGTTTTTCAAGATTGTAGAATTTACGCCGACTACTAAATAAGACGGTTACTGTCACTGCACAATCTAAATGAAACGATTGTGTTTCTTGGCCGTCCTTGGAGAGACTTTTCCACTGTGATTTTCATGGAATCGTTTCTAGACTCAGTGGTGAATCCAGCCGGATGGTCAGAATGGTCCAATAGTAGTTCTCTGAAATTATTATTTTATGCCGAGTATAGCCCTAGAGGACCGAGGGCTAACTTATTCGGAAGAGTCAAATGGTTAGAATTCCATGCAATAGAGAATCGAAAAGAAGCCATTCAATTCAGTGTACGGCAATTTATTAATGGGACTATATGGTTGCCAGAAACGAGTCTACCATGTAGACCAGATTTGTAATATAGATATGTGCGACATGACATGCAATAAAAGTTACATGGTTACCAGAAACTGGTATACCAAATAGACCAGCTTTGTAATATAGATAGGTGCGACATGACATTCAATAAAAGTTATTTAGTATTTATATCTTCTTCTTAATTCTTCTTTTTAATTTAATTTGTTGATGGAAAGAATATTTTTTTCATTTTATTTTTATTTTTTCTTAAATCTTTCATTCCACTCGAGAAAACCAGACAAACGTACCAACGGTAAATATAACTTTGTATTTTAATATTAAGTAAATTATTTACTCAATTATTTATTTTAACAAAATATTCTGACACAACTCCACCCATGTTTTTTTGAATGTTTTAAAAAAAAAAATTAACTGTAAGTTTGGGGTAAAGAGTTAGACGTAATTATTTTACTATGTGACCAAACTCCACATTTAATTGATTAATAAGTAATTATGATAACTATTTTCACCATCAAAAGACATAATAAATGATACTAGACATAATAATAATAAATTTGTACCAAGGAAACCTTATTAATATTTTGAAACTGAATTTTGATTATTTTAGGCTTATTGTTTCATTAGAGTATAATTCATGTAATTTTTTTTTATAGGGAAGGAAAATATTCAAATCTTTCCATCTTTATTGATGACTTGTGTTTTAAGATTTTTAACACCGACATTGAAACATCTAAGTGTTATGATAATAAATGAATAATTTTTTTCAAAATAATAAATCATATATATATATATATATATAATATCCTACTAATTGGTGTCAATAGAGTCTCTATTACCCTTTTCATTCCGGTAACCATTACCCTTTTCATTCCGGTAACCATTCCATCGAGATTACACTTCAGTATTTATTATTAAAACATTATTAAAAAAGCAATTTACTAAAATAATTAGGTTTAAAAAATGATAGTATTTTAGTTTTTTAAATAATGTTTCACTATCTATATTTAGTTTCAAAATATAAGTAATTATTCTTACGTACAAATTTATTATTATTATTACGTACAAAAATATTAATAAGTAATTATTATTGTGAACCTTCACATTTTTCAACTTTAATGAAAAAATTAATAGATTTAACATTAGTGATATAAATTTATTAAAATAATTTATTAACCGTGCATTTTTTATAGAATTTCTTCTAATACTACAATATGGTGTCCACTAATATGAAGGTTAGTTGGTGAATCCCGGCACATCTACAGCTCTTTCCCTCTTTTTTATTTATCTTTTTTTTTCTCACTATTTAATTTTGGGCCTAGACCCACTGTCTGATCCATTTTCTTGGGCCGACAGCCCATTCATATTTTTCATTTTTTTTAATAAAAATTCTCCTCCCTCTTACAAAATTTCAATAATACTTTTTTTTTTTTTTTAAGTGAAAATGGTGAAGATTTTGTTAAAAGATAATTTCATTTCAATATTAAAATAGCCTTGGTATAAGGCCGTTGGGCAGTTTGTCTGATTTTTTGGGGATGAATTAAAGATTTAGGAAAAATAAAAATAAAATGAATAATGTTATTAAAAAATTGATTAAACTTCAAATATTATTAAAAAATTGATGCATAATGTCCTATTTGTTTAAGTGAATATCAAAATTAATGTCTGATTTGTTTGAAATTAGTATTATCGAAATTGATTAAACTTTAAATAATTGTGTTTATTTGCTTTTAGAACGTCAGTATAATTATTTAATTATATTCATTTTTGTACTTTTAATTATTGTTTTAATAAAATTTTCACAAATTCAAGATTTATAAAAATTAATTTTTATTAAATATAAATATAATTTTTATATTTAATACTATTGACCCTTCTTTATTTTAATAGAATTATACCATTAAAATATCTAAATATATCTTGAAAAAATAATTCTTATTAAATATAAATACAATTTTTATATTTAATACTAATAATCCCTCTTTATTTTAATAAATTTATACCATTAAAATATGAAAATATATAAATTTTCTCGTACAGTTGGAGACATTTTTTTCTTTCGATTTCTTTCTTCAAGGTTAGATACCAATTTTTTCATTTTAAATGGGTTAGTGATTAAATTTTGTTATTTTTCATTTTCTTATATTATTTCAATTTTATTAAAAGTTAGACCTTCTAATAATTATTATTCTCTTCAACTTTGTAGTTGTGGGTGCGAACAACATCATAGCTAAATCCATTACTAATTCTCATTTAAAAATAAATAAGTAAACGTTGCTAGTAGTTCATGTTTTGGCCGAAAAAATTGGAAGAAAAAATAGGTTAGTAGACTAACCTCAATCTGTCTTACTGTTCTTTTTTTCATTTTCTTTTCTTTTTTTCATTTTCTGTTTGTTTTAAATATTTATCAAATGAAGCATAAATTTAATGAAAAATAGCTATTTTTAGAAGGAATTAGAAAATTAAATCTATTATATGGAAGGATTTAAGTAAATTATTAATTTTGATGTGATATTGATTTAAAATATACCCAATTGGTAGGATATATATGATTCATTATTTTGGAAAAAAAATTATTTATTATCATATATAGATATTTCAATGTCGGTGCTAAACATCTTAAGACATATGTCATCGACCAAAATAAGAAAAATTTGAATATTTTCCTTCCATATAAAAAAAATCATACTCCAAAAAAAACAATAAGCCTAAGATAATCCAAATTCAGTTTCAAAATATTAATAAGGTTTCCTTTTCTGTAAGGGCGATTATTAACTTTCCAAACCAAGCTTTGGAGAAGACATCTAAAGTTGTTATTTATTACCTATAAAAATGAGTACAAAGTGGAAGAAAAAAAAAAAAACTAATATGATGGTGAAAAAACTCTCTTGTATCCCTTTTTTATTTCTTTTCAGTTGTTTATGTCTCGTTTCTCAAATACATCAAACTGCAGCCTCGCATGATTTTGTCAGAGACGCCTGTAAGAAGTATGAAGAAGAAGAATGGAATTTTTGCTATGATTTGGTATCTTCAGATCCTCGTGCAGACTTGAAATCAAATTTCTCAGGACTCCTGACTATCTTCATAAACCATTCTATTCCATATGCCTCTGATACTTATAAGTACATTGTGGAGCAGCTAAAGAGGCCAGATTTAAGCCATATGTCTCGTCAGGCTTTCGAACTCTGTAAGATTAAGTACAAGGAGGGCATAGATGATTTAAAAACATCGTTACAAGATTTTTTAAATGACCCTAACACAATTAATAAATATAGGTGTAAATCATAATTAAAAATCTCTCATAAACTATATTCTTAAGTTAAATAATTGTTTGTATTATATAACAAAATAATATAAAAATAATTTTTTTTCCAAAATAATGAATCATATATATCCTACCAATTGGGTATATTTTAAATCAATATCACATCAAAATTAATAATTTACTTAAATCCTTCCATATAATAGATTTAATTTTCTAATTCCTTCTAAAAATAGCTATTTTTCATTAAATTTATGCTTCATTTGATAAATATTTAAAACAAACAGAAAATGAAAAAGTAAGACAGATTGAGGTTAGTCTTCTCACTGTTATTTCTTATTATTTTTCCGGCCAAAACATGAACTACTAGCAACATTTACTAGTGTGCCTCTGCCCGCACTCTGCTCGCGAGTAGAG
This sequence comes from Cucurbita pepo subsp. pepo, assembly GCF_002806865.2. NCBI lineage: Eukaryota > Viridiplantae > Streptophyta > Magnoliopsida > Cucurbitales > Cucurbitaceae > Cucurbita > Cucurbita pepo. The sequence continues at coordinate 1,063,245 of NC_036657.1, read as the reverse complement.
CCCGCGCGTGCAGGTGTTCGAGACATTGGCTGAAGGCCGGAGGCTGGAGGAGGGAGGGAACGTATGGGGAAGATCGAGATCCAAAAATTTTTAAAAACTCCTGAAATGATGGGCTTCGCAGGCCGCATGCGCGCGATGGGCCGCGAAGGCTGCAGAGAGAGCGCGCGATGGGCCGGGTAGGCCGCGTGCATGCTGGTCGGCCCGCGGGGTTTTCCCTCTTCTCCTGATTTTTTTTTTTTTTTTTTTTTTTTTTTTTTTTTTTTNTCTGTTTCCCTTACCTCTGTCGTCGCTGAACTTCTTCCCCTCGGTTTTTTTCCCCCGATTTGGATCTCGACCCCTACAACCATCCTCAAACCTCGTAGATCTACTTAAGATGAAGTCATAGATCGTCCACAGTGGCAGGGTACGGTTGCACCTCTCACACGCTTCCTCCTTTATTTTATAAGTCGTGTTAATTATATTTCATGGTTGGATCTATTACTTCAATATGTCAATCGGAAAGCATGATAGATTGTTCGTGGGTAAAAAGTAAGATGCTGCTAAGTTTTGTTAACTTCACAAATAACAGTCTCATCCATAAAACATGGCCATAACGATTTCTTTCTTATATTTATATATTTTTTAAAATTTTGAGAGCAATATAAAAAAATTTAAAAATTGAAAAATAGTGTCCTAAATTTAAAAACTCAATATACATTAGAAATTTAAATTTCATGTGATGTTTTATTCTAAATTTTAATTTCAAATATCACATCAAATTAATTACCGACTCTTTACTCCAAACTTACATAATTAATTAAATTTTTTTTAATTCTAAAAAACATGAGTTAACTTGTGTCCGAATATTTTATTAAAATAAATAATTAAGTAAATAATTTCACTTCAATATTAAAATACAAAATACAAAGTTATATTGCCTTGGTACAAGGCCCGTTGGGCGGTTTGTCTGATTTTCTGGAGAGGGATTCAAAGATTTAGGAAAAATAAAAATAAAATGAAAAAATAACTTTAAAAAATATGTCCATCAATAAATTAAAAAGAAGATATGAAACGATACTAAATAACTTTTATTCCGTGTCACGTTGCACATATCTATATTACAAATCGGGTCTATATGGTACACCAGTTTCAACTGGCAACCATGTAGTCCCGTTGATAAATTGTCAATCGAGTGGCTTCTTTTCGATTCTCTATTGCATGGAATCCCGGCCACTTGACTCTTTCGGATAAGTTAGCCCCCGGTCCTCTGTTGCCATACTCAGCATAAAATAATAATTTCAGAGAACTACTATTGAACCATTCTGACCATCCGGCAGGATTCACCACTGAGTCTAGAAACGATTCCATGAAAATCACAGTGGAATAGTCTCTCCAAGGATGGCCAAGAAACACAATCATTTCATTTACTGGCCCAAGTTCAGGAGAGGCCATTACACTGCAATTCTGAAACGAGAAGCCACTCAATTGTAGTTTGTACTCTTTAGATTGTGCGGTGACAGTAACAGTGTTATTTAGTAGTCGGGCGTAAATTCTACAATCTTGAAAAACAGCAAGTGCGTTCCCAAATATGAAATCTACTGTACCGTAGATTTCACAATCTTTGAAAAACAACATCTTTCCATTTATGAAAAGTGTCTTGATACCCAAGAAAAACGCACTTGTGAAAGACAGTATAATTTACATTATCACTATTCAAGAGAGCAACTGCTCGGCCGTATTTAGGTCCAGCGGTCCAGCTCCAGCAGAGTTTGAAAACGTAATGGAAATAGCTATGAACTGGTTCGCACCCACGACTACAAAGTAAAGAGAATAATAATTATTAGAAGGTCTCATCCTTAATAAAATTGAAATATAAGAAAATAAAAAATAACAAAATTTAATCTCTAACCCAGGAAAAAACTGATATCTAATCCATTGAAAATAAAAACTTGTCTAACGCCCTGGTAGAAGTCCAAAGAAAAAAAAGTCTTATAAATTTATTAAAAAGTGGTTATTAATATTAAAGATAAAAATTGTATTTATTTTCCTATTTTAATGGTATAAATTTATTAAAATAAAGAGTGGTTATGAGTAATAGAGATAAAAATTGTATTTATATTTAATAAAAATTACTTTTTAAAAAATGTGTGAGAAAGTTTAGATATTTAGATATTTTAATGATATAAATCTATTAAAATAAGGAGGGGTCAATAGTATTAAATATAAATATAATTAATTTTTAAAAAATTTGAATTTCTCAAAAACTTGTTAAAACACAAATTAAAAGACATTCTAAAAGCAAATTAACGCAAATATTTAACTTTTAATCCGTTTCCTTGTTGCAAACAGACTAATTTTTAACTTTTTAACTTTTAATCCATTTCAATAATGCTGGTTGCAAACAGACTAATTTTAATATTTAAACAAACAAATAGGGACATTATAAATTAATTTTTTTAAAAAAGAATTAATGACTTAGACATTTAACTTCTAATTTAAAAAAATGGTCAAACACTTTTTTATCTCTAAAATCTTTTCTTTGGAGACAATTTTAATAGATTCACCAACTTTTGAAAAGTGGTAAAAAAAATAAAAAATGAAAAAAGTGACAACAGCTAGCTTACGGAATGTGGCTGAATCCGCAGTTCCAAAGCCATTGGCCTGGCTCCTGTTACCCACTATAGTTGTGGTAGACGCATCGTCATCCTTTAATGTAATGAAGGTTTTCGACGATTCGATTTTTATATATTCAAAATACATTCTAGGTTTAACATAAATGATAAACCTGGAGTCACTGTTATTCGGTGCTGCTGCTATAGCGGCGCCGATTGTTGTATAATCTCCCTTCCCGTCCAATGAGACGGTTGCATTATAAGAAATGCTGAAAAAGCAAGACATTTTGAAGATGTATAGAGTTGCAGATATTGAAATTTAAATGAGCGAGATTAAGAATAGATTGAGAGCGAGATTGAGAGAAAATGGAGAGCAGATTGAGAGCAGATTGAGAACGAGATTGAAGACCAAATTCCATATTTGAAGCTTCTAAACTTTATCATGCATAAAAACCAAATTCCAATTCTATCTTCTTGTTAGATTTTTTTGTATGTTATTACTTAAAAATCTAAATCAATTCAATTTTTTCAAAATTTTATATGATTTGTAATAAAAAGTAAAAAAATGTAAATGAAAATGATGTCTAAATTTACTATTGTAATTTGATAAAGACAGTTCACTTTTTTTTTTTTTTTTTTCNTTTTTTTGCTAAAATAGAAATTCACCTTTTACACGATATTTCATTTCTTCATTCTTCTCCTTCCTCTATAAGTAAACGAGGGTTCATTCAGTAAGAAATATACCAAGCTATCAATACCTTGGCCTAAATTTCAATTTCCTAGCTCCATCTATTTTCATCTGCCCGTTAACATGTCTAGCTTCTTCAGCTTCTTCCTTACTACGTTTTTTCTGCATGTATTCTTTTGTAGTAACACTTCTTATAATGCTACTGTTTTGTTAGATGGAAAGGGAGATTACACAACCATCGGTGCCGCTACAGCAGCGACATCGAATAACAGTAACTCCAGGTTTAACATTCATGTTACACCTGGAGTATATTATGAATACATAAAAGTTAAATCGTCCAAAATGTTTATTACATTAACGGGTGACGATGCATCTACCACAACGATAGTTGGTAATAGGAATCAAGGCACTGGCTTTGGACGATTACAACCAATTGGTAGATGTTCCAAAGCCAGTGTCTTGGCTTCTATTACCCAGTACCCACTACCATCATAGTAGATGCATCGTCACCCGCTAATATAATAAATGTTTGGGACAATTCAACTTTTATGTATTCATAATATACTCCAGGTTTAACATGAATGTTAAACCTAGAGTTACTGTTATTCGATGTCGCTGCTATAGCGGCACCGATGTTTACGTAATCTTCCTTTCCATCTAACGAGACAATAGCATTATAAAAAGTGCTACTACAAAAGAATGTCATGTAAAAAAAACGTAATAAAGAAGGAGCTGAAGCTAGACATTTTAACTGACCGATGAAGACGGATGAAGTTAAAGATTAAAATTTAGACAATAGAGGGGTGGTGTATTTCTTACTAATGAACTTTAATTTATTTAGAAATGAAGGAGAGAAAGAATAGAGAAATAAAATATACGGTGTAAAAGGTAAATTTCATTAGCCATAAAAGGTTACTGTCACTATCAATTCACAATTGTAAAAACAAGAAGAGAGTTAAATGTGGATTAATTTGTTTAGCAAAGGTATTACATTATAATAACAATAAAGAATCATTAAAAAAAAATGTATATTTGTTTAAGTTATTAAAATATTTTTTCAACACAAATTTTAAAATTAATAATAATAAATAAGACAAAAATAAAGTAATTAATAATAATAATAATATAATTTTAATTTCATCAAATTCCATGTTGGTTGATATAAAATAATAATATTAATTTAGGAGCACGAGTATTTGAATATATAATGCTTAATTTATACCTCTTAGCCCCTCTGATTCCTTAGAAGATTTTAATCCTCCCATCAATTAAAGAGTAGAAAAGTCAATACTTAAAAGCTTGAAATTAGATTTAAACTTTTTAATTTTCTTATTTAGATTAATCAAAAAATCTAAAACATTACCGACCAAATTTGTGGTTTAACCATGGGTAGTAATAACATTATGGCTTAGTCCAAGTTTTTTGTTTGACTTGATCGTGGGTGGAAACAACTTTATGGCTAAGTCCATAAAGTTCAAAAACTCTGCTCGAGTCGAAAACAATCAAATAATGTCAATCAAACGTGTATAATTCTTGACTTTTAAGACACACTTTACGCTAAAGAAAAGACGTGGGTTTAGCTTACCAATAGTTCCAAATCCAGTGTCATTGCTCCTATTAACAACAGTGCCAGTCATAATTCCATTATCACATATTAATGAAATAAAAATCATTCATGGTTTTCTTTACTACCATCTTAAAATTTATTATTAATAATTCAAAACCTTTAAAAGAGTTTATTTTTAGAGTTTAACCCAGCTTAGGAGTGAAGATATTTAAATTGGAGCACATGAGTTGAACCAACATTTAAAACATTTAAATGTATATAAAAAAAATAATTAATTATTCTGTTCAAACTAAAAAATATATAATATATTATTTTCGTTGCATGAATCATATATATCAAAAGATTGTATGTATTTAAAATACTTACCTGAAAATGTAATAAATTAGAATTTTTCATCTGTTATAAAAAGTAACTATTTTTTACTAGTTTTGTAAAAAAGAAAAAAAAAATGTTATAAGCAGTACATAACGGGAGTAGGAGGAGAAGAGGAATGAACAGAAATCGCAGAGAAGGTAAATAAAGAAATATACATTTCCTTACCAAAAATAAAATAGCTTTGATCTCCCCAATCTGACACCTATGGTCAATGTACAGATTATCAAAGCCTCGATTGGCAGAAAAAAACCTCTGGTGGGGGTGGAGAGTGTTCTGTCGGGGGCGGAAAGTGAACGGGTGGGGGCGGAGAGTGGACTGGGGGTGGCGGAGAGTGGACTGGAGGTGGTGGTGAGTGGAGGAGGATGGTGGAGAGTGGTGAGAATATTTGAAAATATAGCATAATTTATAGGCGAGGGGAACAAAGACGATGAGAGAAAAGATAATAATGAGGTGGGCCCCACTAAGATATTTTCCTCTTATTTTAATGATTTTTTTTTTCTTTTAATGGATACATTAATTAATGCGATGATTTTTTCTATTATTGTGTGATTTTTTTTTTTTTCTTTTGGTTTAATGATCTTTGCTTTTAATGGATAGATCATTTAATGAGCTGATTTTTGCTGTTATTGTGTGATTTTTTTTTTCCTTTTTCTTCCTCCAGCCATGTAAGAATCAGGAAGATAATCAAATCATCTATCAACTTGAAATTTAAATTTCTCAGAAAATCAACTTTTATATATAAAAAAAAACTATGAACTTCAAAAGATAAATCAAATTAAGTTTCAAAATATTAATTAGGGCTTGGTTGTCGGGTAAGGAAGATATATCATGGATCCGGTTTCGGGTCGGTCAACCCATCTGAAGCCCAATATATAACCCAGGAGGATGACACGTGTCACGCATGCAATCGACGGCCTTTCGGCCCAACACGCGGCCCAGCCTCACGACTCGCGCACCCAGGGACATGACCCGGAGTCCGCGCCTCGACCCGGAACCACCCGACACCCGGATTGAATACCCTCGCCAATGCCTAATTCTTAACATTTTGAGTTTCGTTTGCCTTAGATAACATTCAACGATGGTGGAAGAATCCTTAAATTAATGTTATGATCTCATTACTTGGGATTTTGATTAAAAATAATAATTAAATGTCATATCCCACCTTAAATTAGAACCTAAGAGAAACCCACTTTTAATAAATTATCTCTAAATTTAAATTTTAAAAAATCAAACTTGTATACTGAGTCATATTTTAACTCTCGATATTAAGAAGTTAAAAAACAAAGTAAGGTAGAAACATAAGGTAATCTAAATTATGTTTCAAAAGGTTAATAACGTCGAGAGGTTGAAGAGATCAAATTTAACAATCAAGACTCGACCGTCCTAACATATAAGGGAGCACAGACAAGAAAAGTAGAGTATTTATCGGTTATTTTCTCTTTTAATTAATGTTCACATATTGACTATATATTATAATTTTTATAATTATTTTATGTTTAATTTTTACTTAAGGAAATCATACACATCAATCATAATAAATGTCATCCTACACCATATTAAATATTTATGAAATGCAAGCTAAATTTACTGAAAAATAGTTATTTTTAGAATGAATTATAAAATCAAATTTATTATATTTTTATATACGGAATAATTTAAGTTCATATACTTTTGAGTTATTTGTGTCTCGTTACTCAAATACATTAAACTGCAGCCTCAAATGATTTTATAAGAGACGCCGGTAAGAAGTATGAAAAAAAAGAATGGCATTTTTGCTTTGTTTTGATAGCTTCAGATCCCTGTACAGACTTGAAATTAAACTTCACCGGACTCATAACTATCTTCATAAACCATTTCATTGCATATGCCTCTGATACTTATAAGTACATCGTGGAACAGTTGAAGAGGTCAGATTTAAGCAACATATCTCGTCAGGTTTTCGAACTCTGCAATACTAATTACAAAAAAGGCATAGATATTTTTAAAACATGGTTACAAGATTTGTTAAAAGACCCTAACATAAATTTAAAATTTTAAGCATTAAATTGGGATTAAAAACTATTTTTTATTGGACCTATATATTTATCTTACTCAACGGTTTGAAATCGATAGTTTATTGTCAAATTTAGAGTATAAATTACATTTTAAAAAATAAATAATTTAAATAATAAAACTAATTAAAAGTAAAGAAAAAACTCAATTAAAATAAAAATAAATGGAAGAGAGAACCTAAAACCTTCGTCTACCTTTCACTACGTGCTCACTTTCTTCTTCTTCACGACGGCTCCTCCCTTTCCGCAGTTCAGTGTCGCCGCCGTCTTTATTCCGCCCGTGCTGACGGCGTTTTGTTCCCCGTGTGCTGTCGCTTCCTCATAGCCGGCTGCACTTATTTTTTACTTTATTGTTTATTGTTAAAGGTATTCTCTCAATCTCCATCTATTGACTTGAACTTTAATGGATATTAAAATGAAAGAGGATTGTGTGATCTCAAAATTATTAGTTATTTGTTCTTTATTTATTGTTTTAAACTCATATTTGTTTGAGAAAAATTAATGTAATATTATTTAATACAAAATATTCATTATTGAAATCGAAATTGAAATTGATTCTAAAATATTAATTGGGAGTGATAATAAAATTAATTCTTTTATTTTGAAAAAAAAAATAATAGGTTTTAAATTAACATAAAAATTGAAGATTAATACAACGTTTATGTGGTAATTGAAATTATATTGAATTATACAAAATATTAGATAAACTTGAATTATGTTTCGGGTATTTATAAAAATAATTTTAACGATTCGAAAATTATTTATAAACCTGCACTAAAATTATAGGGAAAAAATTAATTTTAATACTGACGTGTACTTGTTAAATTTCATTATATTTACCTTAAACTGGGATATATATTATTAAATTCCTGATGGGCCTCGCACGAACCGGGCCTAGATATATATTATTAAATTCTCGATGGGCCTCGCACGAACCGGGCCTTGTATATATAGCTCATTCCAAGAGGGCCGTATCAGAAGGCATTTTTGCAGGGACGAAACACTCACTTTCCTCCCGCCCTCCCGCCCTCCCGCCAAGGTCGAAACACTCGCTTTCCTCCCGCCCTCCCGCCATTGCTCGAAGCTTCTGAAGCAATTCTTGCGAGTACAAAGTTTGTGAAGAATATTGCCATTCCTTTCGAGTTTTTCTGTAAGTTAATTTCGTCTGCAGAAATCGTTAATTACATCTCTTGCTTCTTCCTCTCTTTGTGTTGTTTCCGCCCTGTCTACTCTTTTTTCGCTTCCTTGTGATGAATTTTTGTCATCTGTGACTATCTTATAGGTTAGTTAGATGAAACACTTGACTGTGTACTTGAAAATGTCTGCGTTTTCTTTAATTTGCCTTTCGTGATTCTTCGTCCCTTCGAATGCATTTAATTGTGGAATTGTCTTAGATCCTTTGTCGAGAACAATCGAAACTGATTTGAGTTATTTTCGTATCTGATATTGTACGTACAATAGGCAATGGCTACTGAAGACGACTCCGTCGAACAAGTTGCTGCAGCACGTAAAGAGCGATTGAGAGCTCTAAGAGCTGCTCAGGAATTGTTAAACACTTCAGATGAGAAAAACTCTGGAGGAGAGGATAAAGAGAATGGTGCTACTGAAGATCCTGAAGATCCTGAAGAAACGTGAGTGTATCTTTTTCTTCACTTGTATTGTAACTTATTTTTTCTCGTAGTTTTTTATTCGATTTCTCGAGTTAGTCTATCAATAATGATTGTATTGCTCAAATTTTGAAAAGTTATTCTCCTATTCATGGATCGCTTTATTTCTAAGCACATCTGTAACATTCAGGTAAATTTAATTTGATTTCTCCGTCTGTAGTAGCCTCTCTCTAGTCTGTTCAACTCTATTCTCATTTAATTGTGTTTCTAAAGATCTAGCCTATGACATCTTCTCTAAATGTAGGATGCTAAACTATAATTATAGATTAGAAGCTTCTAACCTACAGAAACATGAATGATTTGAAAGAAAATATCGAGAAAATATCGAGAAAGTTGCACAACAATCCATTAAGGCTACAGCATCCTGTAGAAAAAAATTAATTTCTCATATCTCCTAGAAACTGAGACTCCAGCGGAAAAAAAAAAATCCATCGAAAGTAACGGTATAAAGGAGATGAGGAGGTGAAAAGAATAGATTTCATGCTACTCTCTCTGACCTGAATGTCTGTCTCCTTCTACTAGGAACGATGATGTCCTTCTTCCTCTGCCATCAACCACTTTCTTTCTTACTAGGAACGATGATGTCCTTCTTCCTCTGCCATCAACCACTTTCTTTCTATCTTTGTTTTTGTTGCCTGGCCTCTTTCCATCCTATTTTAACTATTTCTCTCTTCTCTTCCTCTAGCCTCTCATCTTTTCTTTGTGTACGACGTCTGAATTTTTTTTGTACTTTCACTTTACGGTGGGAGTCAATACTGGAATTACATGCTTGCACAGTGAGCCAAGTTCTCTATAATCTGGCTTGGGACATGTTACAGATGATTACTGCATGCGGTAGCCAGTGTGCCAAGCTCTCTAAAACTTGGTTTGGAACATATTACAAATGACAGGCTTGGCAGTAGTATCTGTGCATTGTCGAGGCTGCACAGTCAAAAGTTGTCTTCCTTTCCTCAAAAGCTGCATCTTTCTGTTTTCAGACTAGAGTCATAAATGGCCACAAAAGGTCCAAATAGAACAGAAGACTAGCCAAATATTTGATAAAATTGTATTAGGAACCAAGCCGTAAAGTTTATGTTAACATGATGCATATGAAGCATGCTTGTAAAAGTATCCTCCCATTCACTGAGATATTTCCTTCATTTTTTTTTTAATATATTTAAATTCTACCTATCTTTTTCTTTTTTAATTTCTAGTTCTTAATATCGTTTGGCTGGTAGACTTTTGGATGATGATGATGTGATAACACTAATGGCAACATATAACTTGACTTCTTATTTATCTTTCGGGATATATTCATAAAATGATTTTTTGGGTTATGTTTTCACGATTACCTTCAAAAGTGTTTCAACATTTGAAAAGTTGACGTACACAGATACTATGCTAGTTAAGTACCTTTTCCCTCTTGCAATGAGTGCAAAATACGGACAAACTCATTTCGTGTTGGATTTTTATGTGCCTCATTTTCCTTCTCAGTTCTTGATTCACTAATAAATTATCCTTTTTCAGTAATCTTAGTATGAAATTTCGGAACTATGTTCCTCATGATAAGGAGCTTCAGGAGGGAAAGCTTGTTCCACCTGTATTGCCGAAGTTTGAGGACCCTGTTGCTACTGAACCTCCACAATTAAAAGAGGTAGTTTTTTCAGTTCTGCTTTTATATGTTCTTAAATTAACCATTGCTTGTACTTGTCGGATCTTTTGTATTAATTACATTCCACTGGAAAATTTGTAGGATCCATTTGTAAATATTGCTCCAAAGAAACCAAACTGGGATCTTAGAAGGGATGTGCAGAAGAAGCTTGATAAGCTAGAAAGACGTACTCAGAAAGCATTATATAAGCTTATGGGTGAGTAGGAATTTTGAATTAAAGCTCTGCCAACTTCATAAGTCTCTGTTTTATGTTCATTCTTTTACTCGCTTCATTTGGTATAGTAATTGGACATGGGAAATTTAATTTATTCGCTTTGTTTGTCTGGGAAGATATCTATCTCTAGTCAATTAGCATATATATAATATTGTTTTTATCTCCTAGTTCTATCTCGTGGTTCCATAAATATATATTTCATGTATTTTACAATACTCCACAAGTTTCTTAGAAAAAAAAATTTGAAGTCTATCAGTTGTGGATCTTTTCATTTAACAGTCATCCCTGCTGGGTAGTTAAAGCTGGGGGATTTCTGGGTATCGAGGGAAGTTGTGGAGATTGGAGTAGAATAGAGCTAGTTTAAACTATAACCTTCCAGTCTTTAAAGGGAATTATTGAACCTAAGAAACTACAATCTTTAGGAGATGTAGGTTACTCTCATTACCGTATGCATTGGAAGTTACAAGAGTGATTATTGTGTGTATCATAAGATGGTAGAAAATGATATGAAGCTCCTAAAATTTAATAGTGGTTACAACTTAGAGCACCCCTTCTTACCTTTATGAACTTTATTTTCGTGCAATCTTTTGTAGAGGAACAGGAAAAACAAAAGCAGTCAGCTGAAGGAGACGATGACCAAAATATTACAGAATGATAGTATGCCGCCCAAGTTATGAGTTCTCCAGTATTACAGTCGCAATATTCACTACTATTCCGACGGCTTTATGTCTCATATGGTCAGATTTTCTGTAACCTTTCTGATCATTCTTTGCCGCAAATCTTTTGCTTTTAATTTATCTATTGTGGCTCTCATGGTGTTCCTTGACTAACTATGCCCCATAGCATATCTCACACTGGATAGTGATTTGTGATTTGTACCTATGCTAAAAATTACTTTGTACTTCATCTTATCTTCATTTTGAACCGTTTTCTTATTTTTTATCTGCTAGTTTATAATCTACAATGTACATTAATTTTGCTTCTGGTTTCAGTCAGACCTTTGCAAACGTTCCCAGTCCATTCAATTTCCAGATGACGTCAAACCTGTAAGTATAGATGCAATTAAAAGGTTTTTGTATGATTATTGATAACTTGTACGCTTTCGGTTTTGCAATTTCGAAAAACATGACTGTTTGATTGAGGTCTCAATTTTCAGTTTAAATTTCAACATTTTGAGAAGTATTTATGAAATCTTTTTCGCACAGACTCCGAAGGATAAGTTTAAATATTATGTTATTAAAAAAATATTACTTTTTTTTTTTCTGTCCACATCTTCTGTTTTCGAACACATTTCTCTCTATTTTTTCTCTCTTTTTCCTCTCATTTTAATTTTTCTTCCCTTCGATTTAAAACCTTTTCTAACGCTTTTTCTCTCTAACTTCTTAATTTATCTTCCTTGATAATTTTTTACTCTTTAGTTTTTTTTTCAATAAAATTTGTTCCAACTCATCCTTTTTTTTTTTTTAATAAAATTGCCTCTAAAGAAAACATTATTAAATATATTTAGTTTTTCATATTTTAGAGATAAAAAGTGATTGCCCATCTTTTTAAATAAAAGTTAAATGTTCTCGTCTTAAGTCTGATTTTAAAAAAATAATAATAGTTTTCGTATTTATTTTAGTAAATATTAGAATTAATGTCCATGATTTGTTTGAAATTGTCAAATTGCAAATTTAGTTTATATTTACCTCCACTATAATTATAATTATTTAATTGATTTCTGTACTTTAAATTTAAAAATTAGTTGTCTTATTAAATATAAATATAATTTTTATATCTATAATTCTAAAATTTTCAATTTTTTACTAATTTTTTTTTAATAAAAATAAAAGTTTTTTTTATGCTAAATTTGTAATTTTGAAAATTAGAAGATTAAATGGGCAAATTACAAACTTATTTAAAATTTAAAATTTTAATTTATAATTTAACCTAATAAATTCCATTCAAACTTATTACAGAAAGAAGGCTAAATTGTTTTTGAAAATGTTTAATCTGTGAATAAAGAATGAATAGAGGAAGCAAATAAAGAAAAGAAAATGAAGTGTCATCGCCTTCTTCCAAGGCAGAAACAATACATTCAAAGGAACTTGGGAACTTTTCTTGGAAAATACAAACCGAACATGAATTTATTAAGGAGAAAAGAAAAAGGTAAAAGACCGACCCTACGAATTCACACAATGATTGAAGACCGACAAGCTTTCCCTTGGCATTACACATTTGCTTTCAGCGTCGCTTCGATCCTGTATTGATGTAATATGTGCACATTGTCTTATCTTTGATCACTCTTTTAACTGTTTAGAGCCAACTTGACCTCTATTTATGTTCTCCTCGTTCCATGAAGGATCCACGGCAGGAAGTTGGAATTCGTCTGGCTTTAGGGCCAGGGCGAAATCGGGCAACGTCGGTGCAGTCTCCACAATCCTATCATTTGTTGATTTACAGCACTGAATGATCAACATGGTTTCTTTTCACTAAACAAGTAAACGAAATTGATGATTCAAGAAAAACTTACTTCTCAAATGAGTACAAGTCTCGATTTATCCGAACTTTGCTTGAAGCATCTTTTGGAATTTTTTCTGATAAATATTTCATGGTTCCAAATTGTGGCGGATTTCTGCAAGAATGCAATAGTTATAAAGTTTACAAGTTTCATTATATTTTAATCTCTAAAAAAAAATAAGTATATATATATATATATATATATTTATTTATTTATTTATTAAAACATTTCAAAGTATCAATATATTTTAACCTCACAAAAATAATATGGAATTTACAAAAATTGGTCTATAACTTTTTAAGCCAAAAAGATATATATATGAAATTACGTTTTTTTAAGTCAGATATTCGAACTTCAAAATTTTAATGTTTGAAATTTTAGGTGAAGTTTAAACAGAAGATTTAATGTATGAAAATAAAAATAAAGTACATTTGGTGTGAATACGACATTGGTTGGAAACTTTATAATTCAAAATATGAAATTGAAAAATGAAAATAAAGTTTGAAACGTGTTGCAAATGTGGTAAGCCAAAGACAATGAACATAGCAGTGAAAAGAGAGACGAAGTACCTCGATAATGGAGGAGCAGAGTTAAACGCCTCGCATGCCTTTTTACTTTCTTTAAAGTATTCATCGGCTGCTTGCAATGCGGCTACAGCCATCCCATGGGACTTCTCTGTGTTTCCCTCGTCAAGTATTAAACCATGATAATAATAAGCTGCAGCCTGTTTATAATTTAGGAAAACCAATGAGTTAGTTCTGGATTAGGAGTTTCCCAGGTGACGATACTGACTAAGGTGACTGACATAAATAAACGAATATCGGTTATAGTTATAGATGATGCAGCAAGTTAAATGACTTCGAAATCGAAATCGAAACAAGCACAAAATATGCAATACCTAACAGAAACAAGGATGGATTAAATTTTTTAAAAGTAAAATGAAACTGACTATATACACAAGTTTCCTTAATCGGCTGAAAGCAAGAGATAGGCAAAGATTCAATAGATTATTCAGCTAGAAATGTTCTTGATCTTATTAACTAATCAAAACCAAGAGTAGTTAGGATATAAAAGCAATGAAAGCGTTACCTTTGCTTCAATAAATTTCCATTTAACAAAAAGCCGGTGCTTCTCTCCCCAACCATTTGATAATGGAAGGTTCATTATGTTATCTTGGGCCTGTAAAGCAACAAGAGCATACATGAGCTGCTACTTGAACAAATAGATTGTGAACATCATTTCAAATAGACCAAGAACAATTACGAATCAATATTTGAGGAAAAGAAAATTGGTCTTAATGAACAAAGTAATCCAACATCCAGAAACGCCAGCCCAGTTGTGTAAGTAATTGACATACAGAGATAGCTTCCACATGAATTGTAAAATAAGTTATACATGACATCCTTAAATTTGACTACTTGAATCTAAGAAGCATTTCGAATCCCGAAAATAATATGAAGAACCATTGGATTAATGGATATTCATCCACGTCCACACAATCAACAAAGGTCCAACAAATGCATTTGCTAATAATCTGATTTGTCAAAATGTTTCAGCATTCTAAATCTACTTTCTTCTATTTCATGCAAAAGAAAACTCGAGCCCGATCCTGAGCATTTTCTTCATTTCTAACCAATAGGACGCTCGGTGTTCACGTTGGGTTACAGAAGCATGAAGGGGCTAGTCATTTAGTAATAGGGAGAAAATGACAGTCCCTATAACAATGATAGTCACAGGCTACATTCCATTGTAGGCGACCAAAATCCAAACATACCTGGACGTGGCATATGCGAAGTTCCTAAAGGGCTGTTTGTATCAAAGTTTACAGGGAATTAAGATGGAAATGGAATACCTGGATATAATAAAGGATGTCAACTATTGGTATTGAGATCCCAATAATTGAATACTTGGATATGAGATACTGGAAATTATTTAATATAATTTTATAGATTAAACTTAATTAATCAGATGAGCTCTAACTAATGAATTGTCTTTTATTTATTTGTTTTGATAAACTTTTATTCATTAATTTTACTAGCATAATATGTTGGTTAACTTTGATATGATGTTATTGATCAAAATTATTTATTTATTATTTTTAATCACAATATATGATTTTTTTATATTTTATGAGTAAAAAAAAAAAAAGAAACAAAAAACGTTGTTCCTACAGGATTATAAGAGAATTATCCCATCCCATGGCACCATGCCCAATAATGCTTTTTTATTACCAAACATGTAAAAAGAAGTAGCACACTCATGGTATAAAGGAACGACAGAAAAATGGCCCAAAAAAGTGGTTTCTTAAGAGTCGTGACTAGTTTTCTATGTCTCCATTTCAATATTGATTACTATCTTCTACCAGTTCACATGCCTACAACATCAGGATGCACTAATGCACAAACACAACTACAAAGACACAACCCTCCAAACAAAGTTTTATTGACGGAAAATAGGCAACAATTATAAGTAAATTCGTACTGAGTAAATACATTAATTAGTATGCATATGTCTATGGGCGGAAAACAAGAACAGGTAGTGCTCTGTATTTTCCTACTTGCACTTTTTTTTATTGTCCTAGTATAATTGGTATAATTTTCTCATCCCTAGTGATAAATAAACTAAAAAAGAGAAGAAAACGATTCAATAAATCGTGTGGTATATATGGAACCAGATAAGCAATCTTTATTTACTTTTATAACAGCGCATGTAAACATTATTTAATCATATAAACGTAGTAACCTAAAATTGTATGGTGTTCCAATGAGAAATTACTTGATGCTACGTCAGAACAGGAGATGTTATGCACTTGTGAACGCAAATGTATATGCTAAGTACATAATAAGACGCAATGCACAAACTAAAATGGATTCTATGAATGAGATAGGACGTATGCATTAATGTTTAACGTGCAATTGTAGAATATGAAAATTAGCAATGCAGGGATTTTTGCAGCACAATATGCAGTTACAGGAGTCATATTTTGATTGTTATGATTATAAAGATAAAACAGAGAAAAATGGCACTTGATTCAGTCAACAGAGATCGAAGGTAAATAGTCTACATATGGTAATTTGAAATCAAATAGTGTGATGAATTAAAGAACAAACTTACCTGCTGCCAGTATTTTACCATCTCACATGCAAGCCTTCGCTTCACAGCAAGGGTTGCTTTGGTGCTATCAATAGCCATTCCTAGCTGGATATCAACTCCCTATGTAGTTCATAAAGTGCAATGAGCAGATGAAGAGGTTGAAGTAATAGGAAATGTGCAACTTATATGTGAATAAAATGCATAGATGAAACAGTGCATTTGCACTATCCAGCTTGATCTTGAATACTAAATTGTTTGATAAAGATAGAAACTAAACTGGTCCAGCTAGTTCTCTAAGTGGACAATGGATATATTTGATAAGAGGTTCAATATTTCAGAGTATACCAGAAAAAAAAAAAAAAATGCATCTAACCAATGTGCCAGGCTATCATTTCGACAATCTGAACATCATACCTGCCCAAGTGCCTGCAGACAAAGTGCTCGAAGAACTCCTTCAGCAAGGTCCACCGGCAGATTTCTCCTACAGTAGTAGACATGCTCAATTGTGAGAATAAAACAGGAGATGCAAACATTTAACTCAAGATACTATCAATAAGTCTTATGGTTGGAAAGAGACAAGATGTTGAAGATGGAGTTCTTTTCTACTTTGTATTGAAGGGGGATCTCAGTTATGTAATTGTCTTTTTAGGTTCAGAGGATCCTTAACTGACTAATTCTTGTTTAATAATATACATAAAATATGTCTGTATCAAATAAAAAGTAATAAGGATGTCAACGACGTTATGATCACCACTAATCTGCAGACCTGAATTCGGCAGGCAGCTGTGGAAGAACATGTCTAACAGCACAATCCAAATATCCTGCAGCTTTTACAAAAATGTCAACTGAAGCTCGCCTACTCTCTGCAGGTAACACAAAACCACCTTTTAGTACTAAGGCCATAAAAGTTGAGGTTAAATGAAGTAGGAAGAAAGCCAACCGTCTTGAAAATCGCAGTCTGCATTAAATAGAATTTAATGTCCTAATACACAGAAATATATCCCATATTTCTACAGCAATGACCACGCATCTTTTCTCATATAGAAAGAAGATTGGACCACACAATGGCATCATAATAGATAAAGAACTACAAGGTTCCTTCCTACGCCTTTTTTAGCTTGAATTACATCCTTTACTGAAAACAAACATTCTATAACATTCTTTCATTTAAAAACAAAAGCGAAATCTTCATTCCCTGATCATCTGAATGAGCATTCTAGTAAATAATGGTTGTATGTGAGAAAGATTTAAAGGAATTGAATGTAACAAATATGCCATATGAACACGCATCAGTTTTAAGTACTTCGTGTCTGCAAAATAGCATGTTGCAGGTTAACTAAACAAAGATCTTGGCAAATTGGTACTGTCATATTCTATGTAATGATTACAGGGCTGGAGAAGATACAAAGGAAACTGGGATATAGTCCATTCAGTATAATATGCATTATGCAATAGAGGTTACAAAGATTTAAAAGGAAAAGGAAAAGGAAAAGGAAAAGGAAGAAAATAAAACTATAGGCCTAAAGGCTTGTAATACAACATTGTGCAGAAACTGACCTTCTGATACTTTTGGTTGATAACCATCAGTTGATGTTCTAGGAAGAAGTAATAAGTTGGCCTGTGATAAAGATAGCATTGCCATTAAGTGCAAAACTGACAGCACCTCATACCAAGCGTTGGACATGACAGTTTCCTGCAAAATAATTAAGTTTTAGTAGATTAATATAATTTCCTCTAGATTTACTTTTCAGACGCAGTTGGGAAACTACATAATTTTCAAAGATGAAATTGTTTTAACAATAAGGCAACAAATTTTCTCAAGTAATTCTGGTATCATAACAACCTCCAAATCATCCTCCTGATTGATCCACGCAAACTGTACTTTGTGCTGAAGCTGGTTTCCTAGATAGAGCACACAAGAAATATTCTTAGACATTGTCTTACGAAACATATACATCAGTCATAGTCAGTCAAAATCCCGCTTACCATCTTTAACTAATCCCAAAAGAACAGGCAAATAATCTTCCAGAGCCTGCTGAAGATCAGCTATTGTTGAACCACCTAAAGATAACAGTAGCATCTGGTGAATCAAATGCAAAGAAGATAAAATACACATAGCTTTAAAGAGGACAAACCATTTTCATTACTGACCATGTTGGGTAGCAGTTTTTCTCCGCGTTCTAGTAATTGTTGGACCTTCTTGGCCAGCCATTACAACTATACGAGTCCTCAAAGCTGATAGACGTTCAACTATATTTTTAGATAGATGATCGCCAAGTGCCAAAGAGAAATCTACTGGTTTAGGAATGCGCAGACCAGGAACATAGACAGAAACTTCCCCAATGTTTCCCGGCCTCCGCCTGTTTCCACCAGAATCTGCCGGTTTTGAAGCAAGGCATCCCATATCCCCAGATATGAAATTTCTGCCCACACAATGTCAATGGTTCTCAATTACTCTGAACTTTTAGGCATTTTATATATTCATATGGTATATAAGTACCAATTCATCAAACTAGTCCAGGAATAGATTAAAAAAAAAAAAAACTACGACAAATGAGCTGATGAAGAAAATTCGATGAAGAAATAAAACATAAATTTCACAAGAGCGGTTGCCAGTTGGCAACAAAAAAAGCAGATATATAAATAAATAAATGCCAACTAACAAAGCAGAAGTAGTAGGCTATTCACGAGTAATACAAGTCACTCTTAAAATTGTCCACAAATTTTAGTGTCAGTCCTTTCCTTCCTACTAAATAGTTCTTCGTCTTCGTTCGTCATTACCTTTTTTTACCAAAAATCAACTTATTAATTGCAAGAAATGAAATATAAATCCGTGCTCAATCGGTCACTAATCAGATGGTTTATCAATCAGTCAAACTTCTGGCAGATTCTTAACAAAATTGATTCAACGGATATAAAAAGACGATAATAGTAAATAGCTTAGATCAAAAGAAATGCAAGAGTCACATGAAAAGAATGAGACACAACAGATGCCTTTCGCAACTTTTTTCTAATACCTACCGTTCTTTTTCTTGTAACAACAATAAGAATATATAGGCGACGATGAGCTAGCAAGGACGCATTGATTTACTCAGAAAGCGCGGATTCCTCCTCTTGCACCGATCCTGCAAGTACATAGTTTAAAAGCGAAAAATGTGAAAAACACGGAATATTAGTAGCACAAACTTCGGAAACCTACAGAAAAAGTAACAAAATGAAAGAAGCTTCTAAAAGGAGGAGCAAAATCTTCTAAAAAGATTGCGAGTAAAGGAAATTCAGGCAAGCTCAAGCAACAGTTGGAGAAAAGCAAAGTTAAGCTAACAAGTATAATCATCCTCTTTTTCTCTATTGAAGCGTCTCTTGTATTGACGAGGAACCATGCCGTAATTGAGAATTGAAATTCAAAAGAAGACACATAAATACAGGACATGAAAGTAGAACAAACAGAAACAGAACAGAAAGCGTGAAATAAGAAAAACCAGAAAATTGCCGATAATTGAGAATTGACAGGTTCAAACACGAACAAATTCACAAACACATGGAAATGCAAAACTCGAACTCGAACTCAGGAAAGGAACCGCAAACAAAATTTAAAAAAACAGAATGAAACGAAGGCGCCTAAAAAAAAAAACCTATGCAGAATACATCAAAATGAAGAGATGAAGTTCTGAATTCCAAGAAAACATCCAGTATCCAGAATTGAAGACTTCGTCTCTGTTTCACACGGTTTTCATATCTTCCAAAAACAGCACAAATGAAAATCACGCGCAAGGAAATGAACATATGAACACAGACAACAAACTCACCATCAAACACTGGAGCTCCAGCAATTCTCAATTCAGAATAAGCCAATCTTCAAAACAGAGAAAGAAAAACCCTAAGAAGTGAATCATTCTTCAGCGGAACACACCTCCAAAAGTTTCAACCTCAAGCAATTACTGTTCACAAAGGCAATCAAAGACAACAGTAGAGAGAGAAAGAGAGGCTGCTTTTGCTTCTTCCGCTATTAGAAGTATTCTAAAATTTCGCCTTCAATTGTCGTTCAACTACGAGCACAACTCAGCTCCCTTTAAATAATAATAG
This sequence comes from Cucurbita pepo subsp. pepo, assembly GCF_002806865.2. NCBI lineage: Eukaryota > Viridiplantae > Streptophyta > Magnoliopsida > Cucurbitales > Cucurbitaceae > Cucurbita > Cucurbita pepo. Next base: position 1,042,765 of record NC_036657.1, on the reverse strand, counting down.
CGTTTTTATGGCGCTAAACTCTCCCGAACTCAGCTCTCCCTTTGACATTTTGACTCTTCCCGGAGAAATTACCACATCACTGTTAAAATTAATTTTTTACCCTAAGTAGATAATACTGCCTCTAACCCTAATTTTTACCGTAAGCAGAGGTTTAAAAATTTTAATCTCAAATATCACATAAAATTAATTACATCTACTCTTTACCCCCAAATTTACCGAATTAATTAGGTTTTTTAATTCCAAAAAACATGGGTTGACCTACAGAATATTTTATTGGAATAAATAATTTTACATGAATATTAAAATATTAGAATAAATAAATTTACTTGAATATTAAAATATAAAGTTATGTTGCATTTGAATCAACATTGAAATTGAAAAAGATTACATGCTTTTTGCCCTTCTCTCACATTATACTCTGAATGTTAATATTTTGGTCTCATTGCTGATTACACACACCCACATGCTCATCAAACAAACCGATGTGGGTGTGCCAATAACTTTTTGGTTTCATAAATGGTCCCACCATATTGCTTATTTTTAAATTTATTTTTACTCAACTGAATACTCCATTTTTATAATTAAAGTTTTTATTTAATTAAATTTATTAATTAATATCTTTTTTGGTTTCATAAATGGTCCACCATGACCGCTATAAATAATTCATGAGTTTATAAGTGAGGAATACTATCTTAATTGGTACAAAGTCTGTTGAGGAAGTCCAAAACATATACTCAAAGTAGACAATATCATACTATCGTGAGATCTGTTATTCTTAACAATAATTTAAATTATAATTTATAAAAAATGTGTAAAATATTTATGTTTTAATTTTTTTTATATAGTTTTTTTCAAAAATTTATCTTTAAAATTGAAATGTTATGTCAACATTAACATTTTAAATTTTAGTCAAAGTCCTCCAAATATTATATGGTGAGGCATTTTATTATATAAATATTTGAGCTACAATATGGCCACTCCTTGTTTGTTTATTTAATTGGTTAGTTGGATTTTTTAGTTAATGAATCCTACGTCCCATAATTGCAATTTAAGATCTAAATATATAATTAGCGCTCTTTCTACGAAAAGTCATGGTAGAGTTTATTAATTTTATATCTTATCTTCTAACATGAAATTTTATAAATTATTAATTATCTGTCGTATTAAATATTTATTCGGACATTGTGATTAAGACTTCGATCATATATTATTTTTTAACAAAATTTTAAATAAACCTTAAATTTATCATAATTCTCTCCCTTTTATTTGTTTGACTCCATAATATTATAATGATTTACTTTGCTTATTCACATCATGGAGTCAATTTACCTTTTTTTTTAAATAATTCTTAAAATGCAAAATAATAATAATAATAAATATTAAAAATCACTGCAGGGTTAAGTGCTAGGGGCTGCTATCGCTGGACTGCAACATGATCACACGCTAACTCTTAGTGCTTACCCCACCAAACCCATTTACCTATTTATTTCTTTTTTATTATTATTATTATTGATTTATTGTTATTTTATTTTATAAATTTATTTTCTTAAAACAACGTGGGAAAGATTAATATTTTGGTATTTATACAAATGGAAAATAAAAAGTAAAAAATAAAAAATAAAATAAGGAGAGAATTGATATTTTTATTTAAGAGTGAATATAAACCTATTTCAATTCATATGAACAATTTTTATAAGATTGAAAGTTTGGAGAGGTATAGTATCAGCTTTTCATCCCGTCAAAAATCTGTGGCTTAAACGAGTTACTATGTGACACATGTGTCACAGTGAGTGCGAGCGTTGCAAAAAGAGTGTTTCGAACAATTTCCTTTAAAATTGATCTTTCAATAACACTATCGAACTGCACAAAAAAGCCGACATTATACCAACATCTATGTGTCGAAGATTAATGCACTTATTATTATTCTTCCCCCACTACCAAAGAATGTTCCAAACCATTGGTTACATTGAAAGACAACAAAAGAATAATGTTGAAATAAAACAATTAAAATAAGCCCTCTCATATTTACTTATTTAATATCCCAATTGTTTAATTTAATTAAATTAATTTTTTATTTTAATTTGGAGTTCCCCAATTATTTTATTCCATCCAACGTACCATATACGATAAATGATTGCTTACATAAAGGATTTCTTTAATTGCTACCTAATTGGACCTTTTTTTTTGGTAATTTCAATGAAAATTGTTGGGGGAAAGAATTTTGGTGGAAAAGTTGTTTGGGCTGATTCGATGTACGTCAACACCAATCGACAATAATAATGTTTCATATAATCTACATCCAAGAATGATAGTATTAATTATTTAATGTAACGTCCTTACATAAATTAATTTCTTATATGATAAACAAACAGATAACATTAGACATAATTAGAGAAGCGTGATAAATTTTTTCAAAAAAAAATATCAATTTAAAACGTGTCTGCTTGAGATAGACATCTCCAGTCGATATGAGATCTCACAATTCACCCATAGAGCCTAGCATCCTCATTGGCTCTCGTTTCTCTCTCCAGTGTTCTCGTTGGCACACCGCTCGGTGTCAGGTTCTGATACCATTTGTAACAGTTCAAGCTTACCGCTAGCAAATATTGTCCTCATTATGCTTTTTCCTTCGAACTTCCCCTCAAGGTTTTAAAACGCGTCTACTAAGAGAGGTTTCTACAATTTTATAAAAAAAAAATGTTTCGTTCTCCTCTCCAATCGATATGCGTGTCATAATATTAATAGGATTTATTTTAAAATTTTTTAGATGATATTTTAATTAATTTACTATCATTTTATTGGTCCAAATACATGTTAATTTTTATTAAAAAAAACTTTACTAATTATTTTTAATATATTAAAAAATAAGCTAAAAAATTAAAATGGTGGAAACTAAGTCGAAAAATTCTATATAAAAAACCACTAAATTGAAAATATATATGATTTTATCTTTATTTTTTATCCTTTCAATATTAAGGGGATAATGATGGCAATTAATGTAAATAATCTTTGGAGATATCCAAATTGGTGAGAATATTAAAAATAGCTAGACGCTTCATGGTTGACTGGGTACCAACTTTAATTTGGTGAACTCAAGGTTTACTCGAAATGGATAAACCTTATTGAATGATTAGGAGGGACTTTTCAACAACACCATATACTTTGATATCAATTAATGGATTGTCAAGAACACATAACCCTCCATCTTCAACAATTCTGTATAAAGAAAGCTAATCCAAATTAAACTTTACCAATTTATTGTCCAAAAAGGGGGAATTTATTTGTTGGAGGGGATGCCAATAATTACTATCGATAAACAATATATACACGTATCTATTGAGTTGTTAAGAGTAAGAGTCGGGTTGAATAGGGTTAGAACATTTTTTAGACCCAGCTCAATTATTCGAGTAGAAAATTGCTAGATCCACATTGGTTGGAGAGAGATACGAATCATTCCTTACAAAAGTGTGAAAACCTCTCCCTAGTAGATGTCTTTTAAAACTGTGAGGTTGAGAACTATATGTAATGGGTTAAGACGAACAATATTTGTTAGCAGTGGGATAGAACGGTTGCAAATGGTATTAGAGTCAATCACTTAATGGTGTGAGGGACTGGCTGGAATAGGGCTAGACCCTCTCTATAATAGACACGTGTGAAAACCTCTCTGAGCAGAGGACAATATCTGCTCGAGTTAGGCTCAGAAAGAAAAGGTTAAAACAATATCGGCTAAATGTGGACTTGAACTGTTAAGTAAATTTTTTTTAACTCAAACAACTTTTTATAAACAATGAATTCAACCCAACCAACCATGTTAAATATTAATAACTAAACATTTATTTACTTATTATTGAACTAAGATTAGTAATTTAATTTAAATAAAAGAAATCACATTAAAATAATTAAAAAGTATTTTTAAGAATGGTTGAATAATAAATATAGGTACAAATAAAAATATTTTTTAAAAAATTAATAATTAATTCATATGATTTAACTAAACAAAAAAAATTATTTATATTTTTAAATAGATAAAACAAAATTTGAACATATTCTTGGACTCTACGAGTTCTCCATCTATTTTCTTTTTCAAATGTTCTATGTTACTTACGACTCATAGACATGAAGTGGAAGACCGAAATTGATTGAAAATAAAAAATCCATAAAATCCCAAAGCACTTTCTTTTGTCTCTCCGCCGTCTAAGTCGTCGGACCTCTGAAAGCGAAAGCTGGACAAAAACGGCACCGTCCAACCCCTTATTGTTATTCCACGTGGCATCGTACAATCATGACATCATCACATGACACATGGCGTAATGTAAACGACTAATCTGAACAGCTCCGGATTCGAAGCGTTGAAATGCGAGGTCCATGGGCGGTGGAGATATGATACGATGGATCTAAAAACAAGTTCGAAAATAAATAAATAAATAAATAAATTCATACAATAATTTTAAATTTACGATATTTATGGAAAGTGACGTGTAAGGCTATACACGTGGCGGCTTCGCCAAGTGAATTTACTGTTATCGGCAACGGTTGCGTAATTTAAATTGGCCTCCACGTCACGGTATCCAACCAATCAAAAGAGATTGGGTTCTACCCATTCATTTCCTGACACGTATTTGGGTTGGCCAATTCATAATCTACATGTTGTTTTGCTGTTGGACGCAAACGAGTAGAATGGATGGAGATTATGACACGTAGCACTGATGATTGTGGGGCCCACTCCTTGCTTTATGGGATGGTCCAACATCGACTGTTTGCGCCTTAAGGATCATGGATCCCCACAGCGCAAAATCTAAGTCAATTCCTCAACATTAATATTTTTGCTATCTTCTTATGATTAATTAGATATTTTTTTCTTTTAGCTATATAAGCATTTAAGGCACCATCGTAGTCATGACACGATTCTTTTAAAAATATCATTAAAAAAATTAAATTTTAGAAAAAAAAAAATTAGGCTGATAAAACAAGATTAAGTGCTATCTTAAGAATCACAATGTAACCATTAAAAAAAACTTAAGATTATACTTACCATTATCTTTACTCGTCGTTGAAGGACGAAAGAGTACGGTTGATAGAACAATTTCTATGCTGGAGGAAAATGTACGAGTTGCCCTTGAGAGGTGAGAGGTGAGAGTCAGCCAAAGAAGATCAATTAGTCTCGATTAAGACCTTTGATTCAATTAAGCTAAGTCTTCCATGTGTTGATATGTGCAAAATGATATCATTTTCAGGACCAGTTGCTTCTTTCGAAGGGAATAAGGTATTGGGACATAGAGGGAATAGTTTCGTCTCGTCGCAGACCTCATCTCCCATGTGCTTTGAATATTCAAATTTATTACCATTTTTTTTAGGTTAATTTTTTAAAGATAGTTAATGTTGTTTTTTTTTTTTTTTTTTTTTTTTTTNTATATATATATATATATATATATATAAATGATTAAAAACACGTAATCTTGAAGGTATAAAAGGAAACCACCCACGAACAAAATGGGGCGGTCAAAAAGGCGTTGGCAAAAATGGGGAAATTGTGATGAGAACAATTAGGGGGTTGCAGGACGCTGTCTGTTAGTGGTAGCTGCACCACCCTCGCCTTCCTTTGAGGAAAAGCTCAAAGCCGAAGCAAATTCACATTTTACCTTACCTTATATATTACACACTATCTTCCTTTTTTCATTTGGTTTATTTGAGTGCTTACCATTTTAATGAAACTTTCAAAATCATTGAGTTTCCAAGTGCTTACCTAATACGCATTACCCATCCATTTCTGTGTTCCCCTTCAAAACCACTTCACAACTCTTCCCACCCTTTTCTTTTCTTTTCTTTTCTTTTACACTTATCTTAAATAAAGTTCATAAAGATTTTATTTTTTTAGTCAATTTTATTAAATTTAATAATAAATTTGTAAAAATTTCTGTCCGTCTAATAATTATTTCATCTTTCGTTTTTTTGTCTTTTAAATTTAATATTCAATGGTTGAGAAAAATACTTTTATATACTTGAAAAATAATAAAAAATATATATGAAAAACAAATTTATATCATTTAGAAACAAAAAAAGTAAAAATATATTTGAATAATGCTTTTTTTTAATGTCCGACAGGTTTTTACACTTTCCCTATATAATTCAACTGACATAATAATTTTATTTTTAATTATCGATATTTTTATACAATTATACATAAAAAAAAATCTAAGGGTAAATATTTACTAAAATTTGACACGTGTGAAAAATTAGTTTCGAAATGACATAATTTCTGTTTTAAGCTTATGCCATTATAACTTTAATTTCTGAATTCTCACTCTGGACTATGATTTTGGGTCTGGCCCAGTAATACAATAGTTCATATCCGATGGGCCTAGTCCATAGAAGCGCACTTTTTACAAGTAGGAGGTCATCCTTCGGGCATCCAACGGTCGAGAAGCGACGAACCCTCGAATCAAAGGCAAAATTTCCCTCCGATCAGTAATCCACCACCGGCAACCGCCCCCTCCCCTCAGCGTTGTCATTTGCTTGGATTTCTAGTGGGTTGAAAGGCAAGAAATCGGACACTCACTAGATGGAACTTTTTATAATTACATCATAAATAAATTATTGAGCATTAAATATTCAAATAATTAATATATATTATATACATTATATTAAAATTTTAAATAACATTCAAATGGGTTAAATGTAAATTAAGACATATGATTTAGTCAAAATATTTTAATTATATAGTTCTCTAAACCCAACCTAATTGAGTTGAAATTTTATTATTTTCAAATATGTTCGATTAATCATTAGGAGTCGATCATAAATCATGTTTTCTTTTAATTCACTGCGACCAGAACCGTTGAATGTCGGACCACCAATCTTGAGAGTCAACTCAAGATAGGGATCAACATCGGATTCTAATAGGCTATCTCTGACTGCCGATTGCCAATTATTGAGCTCCAGCCTAATCTAAAGACAGAGGCCTCTCAACCAACTCATAGGACCCGTTCACAACTGATCAAATACAATCGTAACAATAAGACCCAATAGAATTAAATACTATTATAATATAATCTAAAAATATTTCGTTTCACAAACTATAAATAATCTAAAAATAGAAGAACTTCTCTTTCCAATCTGATGAGATCTTTTAAATTTGAATTTAAATTTTTAATAAAAAATTATTTAAAAAAAAACATAAATATCTTCCTATAATCTCATTAAATCTCTAACTAACTTCAATTCTACCATTTCATATTATTAAAAAAAAAAAGAACAAAGAAAAAAAGGGAAATAGAATCAGATTTTGGACTGAGATTTGGGTGGGAGAAAGCACCCCGAAAGATCCTGNGAACTGAAGGCGTAAGAATTTTGGTTGAAGCTTCATAATGACACAAACCCCAGAACAGTTGACACCAAAGAAATCAATGCTGCCGAGTTCGTACGTGAAAACGAGGAAACCCGCAAATGTGGGAAGATTATGTAAAGCTGCAAAACGGGTTCACGACTTGTCGGCCATGGAAGGCGACAATGGTGCATTGAGGCTCGGCGTGGCTGAAAAGAAAGCTTCTGTTGATGTGAAGAATGTTGTTCGTGTTGTCTACAACATTTTCAAGTCTGTTAATTGCGCTTCGATTAACAAGGAAGAACTCGTGCACGAGATTATGATGAGTAGTCTTGACATTACTGAGAGAAGTATGTATGATTTTGTCAATTTGATTTGAAATTTTGCTTTACTTGTACTTGTTTCCTTGCAGGTGAAGTGGAAGAGCAAATTGAGCAGCTCCATGAGTTGGTTCCCAATTGGATCTCCAAGAACTTGACACCTAATGGGGATGTTACTTTTAGGTCAGTCATTAGAGTGTCTTTTATTATCTTTTTATATTTATATATATATATAAATATATACTTATATCGTGAGAACTCTGTTGGTACGAAGCTTTTTGAAGAAACATAAAAACGAAGCACTTTATGATCAAAGTGGACAATATCATATAATTGTCGAGCTTTGTTGTTGTTAACATGGTACTAGAGTCATGTTCTTATCTAACTTAATCATATCAATAGAATTCTCAAGTGTCGAATAAAAAAGTTGTGAGTCTCGAGAGTGTAACTTTAGTGACTTAGGTGTTGAATGGAAATGGTACTTTGTTTGAAGCCTTCAGAGAAGGAGTTGAGTCTCAATTAAGGGGAGACTTTTAGGGCTTTAGAGAATCGAGAATCAGGTCTTAGGGAAGGCTCTATAATGTATTTATTTGAAGGGAGAACTATTGGAGTCCCACCTTGACAAATTAAGGGAAAGATGAGAGTAAATAAGTAAAGAAACTCAGTACGAAGTCATTTAGTTTTGTTCATTGAAACTAAGGGGTTTGAGTCATCTTTTAAGTCAAACCTACATGGAACCCATATGCAAACTGACTGAATGCGTGACAAACCGATAACCAAACCAAATCGAGTCGGCAAAAAAATACACAATCTTATTCAACCGAACCCATGAACTACTTTTTTCGATTTTGAACCTAGAAAACTTAAACGATGAATGAATGAGTATAGCTTTAAGGAGACATTGGATGACTCCCTCAATGTCTATATTAACTAGATGTGACCCCCATGAATGCACTTCTATACATGCTAACAACACTGTCACTCGGTGCAGCATCGACCCGATGGAAGACTTGGAATCGGTAGTGGCAAGGACTGCTCGCATTTGAGAAGCTGTCAAAGGTCACCACATCGTCTTGCTTGTTAGATTACATCTGTAGACGACGCTAATTGCAGTGCCCTTTAGAAGCTATTAAGGCATCCTGTTTTTAGGCAGCATGCTGTTTTATCATTTATGTTTGTCTGCTCATTATTATATGTATATCTATATGATATTGGTCGCCGAGTAAAACTAGACGCCTCAAACTTTCTAACTGCCAGTCCAAAAATGGTGTGCTAATAAGTGGTTTCCACACTTATAATGTTTCGTTCCTCTCTCCGACCTACGTGGAAACTCAGGCCCAACTTCTCCGACCTACGTGGAAACTCAGGCCCAACTTCTCCGACCTACGTGGAAACTCAGGCCCAACTTCTCCGACCTACGTGGAAACTCAGGCCCAACTTCTCCGACCTACGTGGAAACTCAGGCTGAACTGCCCAACTTTCTAACTGCCAGTCCAAAAACGCGTCTAGTAGGAAGTGGCTTCCACACCCTTATAATGTTTCGTTCCTCCCTACAACCAAGGTGAAAACTCAGGTCTAACGTCTTCATTGGCTGACCGCCTGGTGCGTGACTTTTATACCATTTGTAATAGCCCAACCTCACCGCTAGTAAATATTGTCCTCTTAAACATAATCTACCTCCTTCGGGCCCAACATCCTCATTGGCACATCCTGGCGCGTGACTTTTATACCATTGATAATAGCCTAAACCCATCGTCGGTAAATATAGTCCTCTTAGAATTATAATGTTTTATTCAAATAAATAATGTTTAATCAAACTTCTAATTGAGGTCATCATATTGGATAAACTATTAAATAAGAATTTGAAATAAAAGTAAGAATTTTTATATTTCATTTTTCAAATTAGAAATATGGATTTTTTAAAATAAAAAAAAAAGTCGGAAATTTTATCCATTTAAAACGTAGAGAAGAAGGAAACCCCTTGATGTTTCAAAGTCTTGACCATTCCCAATATTCAAATTTATATAATTAAAGTATAAAATACAATCACATGAATTGTCAATAGTTTGAATTTAAAAACTTATCTCTATGAACGAATCCGACGTGGCCATCCTTAGAACATGATAGACTCAAAAAATATTTTGAGTGTTAATTTTGATATAAATTGTTGAATAATTTTAAAATTATTGGCTATATTCAAATTTTGTTTATTCAATGTGGATCCCTAGATTTCTTAAAAAACAAGTAGTTGTTTGGGAATTATTTTTTTAAAGTTAAATTATAAATTTATTAACATTTTCTCTATTTAATTTAAATTTTTTAATATTATAAATTTAATTTTTTAAAATTATAATGGAGAGATTAAAGAGTTGTTAATTTCAAAACCTTTAAATTTTATGAATTAAACTTGTAATTAATATTTTAAATATAAACTCTCAGAAAATAATATTCATTATTTATAAACTAGTGAAGAAAATAATGAATTAAAGGGATAAAACAATGAGCAGCTTCGACTCTCTACTTTCCTATAAATACAAAGCTTTCTCAGTCTCATTCATACACCAAAAAAGAAAAATATGAAGAATTTCGCGTTACTGTCTTTTCTTTTCATTCTCCTTGCCTCTGAGGTCCGCGTCTCCAGAGCCGACGCCTCGCCGGACGCCGTCCGCGACATCGACGGCAAGAAGCTCCGAGCCGGCGTCAACTACTACATCCTCCCTGTTTTCCGCGGAAGAGGCGGCGGCCTAGCCCTAGGCAACCTCCAATCGGACAAATGTCCACTCAACGTCGTTCAAGAACAGTTTGAATTAATGAACGGCCTTCCCGCGGCATTTTTGCCTGTAAACCCTAAAAAAGGCGTCGTTCGAGTTTCGACGGATTTAAACGTCCAATTCGAGGCCAGTACGATCTGCGCCACATCGACGGTATGGAAATTGGACAAATTCGACGAATCGACGAAACAGTGGTTCATCACGATCGGCGGAGCCAGAGGAAATCCAGGCGTCAAGACGGTGGACAATTGGTTCAAAATTGAGAAACACGGTAACGATTACAAATTCAAATTCTGTCCGACTGTGTGCGATTTCTGTAAAGTTATGTGCAGAGATGTTGGAATCTTCTTCAAGAATGGAAAGAGGGCTCTGGCTTTGAGCGATACGCCATTCCCTGTCATGTTCAAGGTAGTTTAATTGGAAGCTGGAAGAGATCTCCGGTGTGTAATAGTCACGAGTTTGTGAAGTAATTTGTCATAAGTCATAACAGAGTTTATCTAAATAAAATATTTGGTTATTTACCTTTTGAAGAATAATAATTTCCTTGATAATGTATTTTAATTTAGTTTTCAATTAAATATAGTTTTTCCGCCCTTTATCAAAGTCAAAGCATATTTCCTTAATTGAAAAGTCAAACTTTTATTTCAAATACTTTAATTTAAAAAATTCTCCGTTTCCATTAAAAAATTTAGTTTTTAGATAAATTCCAATTTTGTTGGTAAATTAATATGTTGCTCTAATTTAACTTTAATGATAAGAGCAAATGTATTATTTGATAAAAGTAAAATGAGTGTTTAAGTAATTTATTAATTGAATTTTACCTCCAATAGATATCATATCTTTTCAATTTTATGTTAAATAAATTAAAGAATTTTAAATTCTTTTAATATTTTTTTAAAAATTTATATTTAATAGATTTTGATCAAGTCAACATATTTTTTAAAATTCATACCTCTGTTAAATATAAAATTAAAATTTTATGGTTTATAGATAAAATATTATTATTATTAAATGAATATATCATAAATCTATTAAAACCTCATTTCAATAATTTCTTATTCTATTCACATTTGTGTGATTTTTGTTTTTGTTTATTTATTTTATTTATTTAAACAACATTATTCTTATCCCATAGTGATACAAAATTGATTGTTTCAAAATAATAATAATAATACAAAACTTGATATATTGTATTTTAGAAAAATCAATATATTATTCACATCTTTTTAAAAAATTAGATCCAAAGATGAGAATGATTTGAAATTCTTAATTAGAATTCATATCATTAAAAATATAATTTTTTTAATGAATGCTTAAATGAAAAGAAAGGTACCATTTTACCATTATACCCTCATATATACGAATCAAAATTTTGTTATATATTTATAGTAAAAAAAAGAAAAGAACACCCTACACGTGTGCCGCTTTCTCTCCCCGCCCCTTCTAATTTTTCTTCGATTTTCCCTCGCCCATCACTGTAATCACCGCCAAAGCCCTACGCGACTTCGATTTCTCTCTCTGCCCTCGTATCTGCCTCGCAGCGGCAGGTACACGCCAACTGTTTCTTTTCGCTTATCTCCCTCTGCCGTCGCTTGTCGCTTGTCGCCGGTCGCTGGCACACCCTCACCACCACTTTACTTTCTTCTCATCATTCTATCTGTAATTGCCTCTTACTTTTGGCATAAGTTAGCAATAAATTATTTCGCAGGAAGATTTTTGAAGTTTGACTCATGGATCCGCAACTTGAACCAGTCAGTTACATCTGTGGAGGTAAACTTGTTGTGTTTACTGATTCCATTATTCAAAATCTCACGAGTATTTAGGTTTTTAAGTTCTGTTATCGGATGCATCTATTAATCATGATCAAGTTACTTCGACTATATTAAGACATCGAGAATTTAGAAGTTTGTTGATTCGAGTATAGATTTAAAATTCTAGCCCTAAATTTTCACCTACTTAACTATGTTTTGGATCTTGAGAACTCTAAAATCTATGTAGATTGTGGAATGGAGAACACACTGAAGCAGGGTGATGTCATACAATGTCGAGAGTGTGGTTATCGTATTCTCTACAAGAAGCGCACCCGTCGCAGTAAGANATGAATGTATCGTCTCTAAATATGATATTTCCTCTTAAGGATGTTTGGATTTTCAAATCTCGTCCAAGAAGATGTTTCAGATTTTCATATGACTAACTATAAAATTTATTTGAAATAAGACAGATTTGGGCTTTTCATTTAATCTAGAGTACAAAAGAGCCAGTTGGTTGAGCAAACCTCCTAGTTCCGTAAATTTTAACAATTTCCAGCCATAGATACAACGATTTTCCTCATTAAGCGGAAAAGAAACTGAATGAACTCTTGAGTAGATATTGAAGATGAGTAAAACAAGTCAGTTGAACTCTGGGACTGGTAGCTTTGGCCGGCTTTGTACTTAGTTGGTCTAGTTCTAAAGTTGATTTCATTGCATTTGGGCCTGCTTGTTTGAGTACTCTGTATGAGCTGAATGATCAGCTATGTTTTCACTTCTTTGCGTCTGTTTTGAATTCCTTTGAGTTTATCACACCATCATCCATTCTGATTCTTGAATGCTTTCTACCCTTTTCATAGTTCATTTGAAAATTCCAAAAAATGGATCATCTATAGGAATCGTGTTATTAACTCAGTTTGTTTTAAAGTTTATGGATTGCATGTATTTGCAACTATTGACTTTGTAGTGATTCAACTAATATATGTTAGAAATCACGAACCTCTACCGTAGTATGATATTGTCCACTTTGAGCATAAGCTTTCATGCCTTTGCTTTTTGGCTTCCCCAAAAGGTCTCATACCAATGGAGATAGTGTTCCTTATTTATAAACTCATGATCTTCCTCTTAATTAGCCAACGTGGGACTAAACCTCTCAATACCTCAACAATATATTCTCAACATGTTGCATTTTATCAGAACCTATTCTACTCAACCTTTGGGGATAATTGACAGACAAAAGCATTTCTTGGAGAATGCTTGTTATCTTTTATGATTTGGGATGCTCTCTAATTACAAGTCTTGCGATTAAACGTAGATTCTCTCTCTATGGACGGGTTAAACCATCCATTTTAGTTATTGGAGACCGTTCTTATAGTGTAACTCTGTCACTGTTTTTTGTTATGGGTTTGATTTTATCTGGGTTGGTTTTTTGTATTGTCTTTGTAGTATATCCTTTGTTTTGCTCCATGAATGTTTGGTTTTTTTCATTTACAATAGCATGCATCTCATATTACTTTCTTTGCCCTTGATATTTATCTGCTTCTTTCCAAATTTGAAATCTAATCCGATTCATGCTTATTATCACTGCAGTTGTTCAGTATGAGGCCCGCTGAAATGCTTAGTCTGGCGTTGGACTTCTAGTATCATGAATATTTTGTTAGTCTTTCTTAGGAAAACAAAATCGAACTCGATATGGCCTAAGGACTTGCTGTAATGCAAACATGATGATAATGCTGTCACTATAGTTTGCTTAAATATGTGTCATTATCCTCGTGAGATAAGTTCATGTCCTACTGGTAATATGAATGGTCAATTCTGCATACACTGGAAGGTTCACATTTGCATTAGCATATCAACATTTGATTCCTATTCCATTTGCCTTTCTTGTTAAATGAAGTTATTTTTAAATTATTATTATTAGTTTATTCATGGAACGTGTGAACATGTTTTTTTTTAAATATCTTATTGATTGTAATATGAGGTGGGAATTCAAAAGCTGGAGATTTTTAAAGGAAAAGTAGAGATGCCAAAATTTGCACAATCCATCAATCATTGAGTTGTGCTTACGTTCATTTTTTAAGATTCTAACCATTCAATCATAGATTCAACATTTGAAATAATAATCAGAACACGTTTTTTTATATTTTTTTTTTATACTAACTAGTGTCTTATTTTTTTTTTTAATTATGTTTGAATTAACTGAACCTTTCCCTACTAGACTAATAATCAGAATGGTATATGGTATTTGAAACACTGTTTTAGTTCTTTGTGTTAGACAAACACGACTCTCCACAATGGTATAATATTGTCCACTTTGAGCATAAGCTCTCGTGGCTTTACTTTGGGTTTTTCCAAAATGCCTCTTACCAATGTAAAGAGTATTTCTTTATAAATCTATGATCATTCTCTAAATTAGCCGCGATAAGACTTTCATCATCCAACACTTTGGACATTGATTTTGGTTAATTGAATATTCAATTTAGGAATTAAGCATATGGGTCTATTTGATTTGGTTATTTTGTTCAATTTTGGTCTATTTAATTTGTTTTCATCTGGATTTTTTTGTCAAACGGTTCGGTTCGAGTTTTATTTTTATTTATTTATTTTTGCATAATTAATATGTGTTACGCGTGGAATTTAATTCGAAAATAGTAAAATTGATTGATTCCTCCACTAGATCATTGGCACTCACCATGCGGAGGATATTAGTGGAGCGCACCCAACTCTCTGCAACAATGGGGTCCACTTGCCTTCCCACTTTTTCAGCTTACTTATCCCCATTGCCAATTATTGGTCTACGTGTCAACTTGTTATTTGTTGTATTTTCTTTTTATTTTATTATATGCCTAAAATCAGAGCTATTTTAGAGTCTTGATAGGTAAAAAAAAATAAAAAAATAAAAAACCAGAAATTTAATATTTTGGTCAATTTTATATCTTAATCCTTTAAATTAATATATTTTAGATTTGTACTTAAGTGAGCAATGTAATTGATAAATGTTTAATTATAATATATAGAGTGAGAGGAAAAAAGTTAACGTGTTTACTATCTCATGTGATAACTATTAAATTTAATTATCCTATATTTTAAAAATTAAAAATTAAAAACCAATGTCATAAACTTGTTTTATTTTAATTCATTATTGATTTTTAGGGAATAATACACAAAATTTATTTATTTTTTAAAATTATTATTATTATTATTATTATTATTATTTGCTTTAAAGGTATTATTAGTGAAGCTTTATTACATTTAAATCACGTGTAAAATGAATTATGAAAAATAAAATTTAAAAACATGTAACACTCTCAAACTCTTGCTTTTGTAAAATAAAACAATCATAAGTAACTTAAAAAATATAACCAAGCAAATATCTCTGCCTAATTTGCATTTTTAAAAGCATAAATTGCAGGCTGTTCTAAAAGAAAGAAACAAACAAAAATGAAAGCTGACTTCTTAACCACCCTTGACATATTAGCCTTCCTAGGATAAAATATTATGAAAGCTGACTTGTCAACGTGAACGTTGGCATCACGAAGCATCATTGAGACTTAATAATTCTTAGTTGGCATGGTACTAGCTTGAGTTGTCACGGTAAGCATAAGCATTTCAAGTATATAAATCATTAGGTAAACCCCGCATCATTGAGACTCAATAATTCTCAGTTGGCATGGTAAACTTGAGTTGTCACAATAAGCATTTTGTGTATAAATCATTAGGTAAGTCCCGATAAAGTATTATAAGTGTATCAATTCAAGTCCACCGCTAGCGTTTTTTTGGGCGTTCCCTTTCAAGACTTCCCCCTTGAGGTTTTTAAAACGTGTCTGCTAAGGAGAGGTTTACACACTCTTATTAAAAAATACTTCGTTTTCCTCTCCAACTGATATGAGATCTCACAATCCACGTCTTTTGGACCCAACGTCGCACTCGTACCCCTTTCTCCAATCGATGTGGAATCTCACAATAAACCTTGTGTTGGACCCAATGAAAAGGTTCAAACTCGTTCCAATGAGTCCTAAATCGATGTAGAAACATAAAATTCATATCATCGAGAATCAAGATAATGAAACGAGATGCAATATTGTGTTTGAAGAACTTTAGCTTAGAGTAGATGCTAGGTTGAATTTTAGGACTCGGCCTAAAGTAAAAGCAAAGTAGCTAAAGTCACCAATGAAGAAATAGACACGTGCATTGAATGTGTATGGTCAAGTAAAGCTGCAAACTTTGTTGAGAATGAAAGAACATTGTCTAATACATTATAGTTCTTAAAAAACCCTAAACCATTTGGTATATTCAATCATAAATTAAATTAAATTAAATTAAATTAATTTTGATAATTAAAAAAAAAAAAGGAAATACAGAACCCAATCTTATAGTGTATAGGCGAAGCAGTAATCCGAGAGTGAAATAATTGGAGACGTGAGGGAATTTCCACGGCCCAAGTTGGCGACTCCCATCACTGTCGACATCATGATTCCGCCCCAAATCGCCGACTTGGAAGTCAATCGGAGAGTAATTTGGGCTATTCTTTTGTCTCGTCCCCAACAAATTTCCATCCACGTATCAAATGATAGCAACATTCCCAATATTTATGCGGTTCCAATGAATTCCGCTTCTTTGGTTCAGTTCATCGGAAGTTCAGTTTCCAGTTCTGATTCTAGCCTCAAGGTCGTCGCTAACGAGACAGTATGGAGGAGAAAGGAGTGGATGGTCGTGTAGTGAAGCGTTTGGATTCCGAACGCAGTTCAAATTCGATGAACAGGCAGAGATTTGGGGAAGTGAGTGGAGTGCTATCCATCGAGGAGTTCTTTGAGGACCAAGAAGTGCCTCCATGGAGGAAGCAGCTGACGTTTAGAGCTTTTTTCGTTAGTTTTTGGCTGAGCATTTTGTTCAGCTTCATTGTAATGAAGCTCAACCTGACCACTGGTATTATACCTTCACTCAACGTATCTGCTGGTCTATTAGGTTTCTTCTTTGTCAAGTCATGGACGAAATTTTTGGAGAGGTCAGGCCTCTTGAGGCAGCCTTTCACCAGGCAGGAGAACACTGTCATCCAAACCTGTGTTGTTGCCTCGTCTGGCATCGCTTTCAGCGGTTTGTCCCTTAACCATTTCATTCACTGGTTGTAGATTCTTGTTCACGCTTAATTTAGACGGGAATACTAACTTCGATTTCAAGTTTTCATTATTGTTCCTTTTTTCCCCTGGTTGGTTTGTTGTCGCGTGTTATTGGCGCAGATTTTTGCGAGCTTTTGTGCTCAAATCTGTGCCATAATCGTGATTGCTTTAATTCTTTTAGATGGAATTTTGATAACTGCGATTTATCTGTCAAACCTTTTTTGGGCGAATGATTGCCGCTTGCTTGTAATTAACTTCATATATTTATTTTTGTGCTTGTGGCCTTGCTTTTGTTAATGGTTTCTTCTAATGGAAATAGGTGCACTTGCATAACCTACAAACAACGAGAAAACTTCTGTTCCAATATAAATTGTTAGCAGAACACCGTCTTATAATATACATATTGTAGAAGTTATAGACAAAGATGGTCTTTGACCATACCTTTGAAGCTCAGCTATCTGTGGTACAGTTTTTCCTTGGCCTTCCATCACCATGAGCGATGCATTCTAACATCCATCTTTCAATTGAAGAAAAGAATTTCTCATTTGCCCAGATGTCTAAGAACACTTCATGACTACTCTGCTCTGAGAAACGAAAAAAGAAACCAGTTTTCTAAGGCTATTTTTACACCAAGCTTTCAAGTAAACTTCTATTTGAGACTGATAATTGTTTCTGGTGTGGGAGAATCCCAATGGATTATTATTCCACATCATTGGAAATTATAATTCCTGATTTCTGTCAGACTAAATTGTACTCTTTGATTATTTCAATTGACAGGAGGTTTTGGAAGTTACTTATTTGGAATGAGCGAACGGATTGCTCATAGATCATCCGGCAGTAAAGATTTCAAAGATCCATCATTAGGATGGATTATTGGTTTTCTATTTGTTGTTAGCTTTCTTGGCCTCTTCTCAGTTGTACCCTTGCGAAAGGTATGATACCTTGTTGCAAGTTGCAACAAATATTTTCAGCTTCTTACAACTAAAGCTAAGTGGGGTTTATCCAAAATAAGCTATGAAACTTCAATGCAACAGCAATTAATGTGAAGAAATTAGCATACGAACAACTGCAACGTTATGCATGATGAAGGAACTTTCAAAGGAAATAGAAAACCAATAATCCTTCATATAGGGCTTCTATGAATGTTCATTCTATGGAGGAGATTGTTTTGTTCTTAGATTCTAGATGATTATTTGGTGATAAATAAACACTGTAACTATTCCTCTAGGATTCAACCTGATTGGAATGTTCCTTTATTTTTTTTGTTCCTTTCTTCTAGATGTTCTATATAGTGGTTGAGTGGATTTGGATAGGCATTTCCTTTCTCCTCCTGTACTCCTTTTTAAGTGGATTGTTTCTTACTCAAAAGATAGAAAAAGAACTAGATACTTATGTTCCATTTAACAAGTTGATGTTGCAATACTTGTTGACTTGAAATTATCCATTATTATCTCTTGATCACTTTGTCCTGGAATTAATTGCAGATCATGGTCGTTGACTTCAAATTAACTTATCCAAGTGGTACTGCAACTGCTCATTTGATTAATAGTTTCCATACTCCCCGAGGAGCTGCACTAGCAAAGTAATGTGTTATCATATATAATTAATTATAATGATACTCAAATGAAAGCCGTTCTAATATCTACCTTTTTTTGTGCCTGATCTTGTAGGAAACAGGTGAGACTGCTTGGCAGGTTTTTCTCTTTGAGCTTCTTGTGGGGCTTTTTTCAATGGTTCTTTCAAGCTGCAGATGGTTGTGGATTTGCACATTTTCCAACATTTGGGCTCCAAGCACGTGCAAACAGGTATTATATAGCTATAGTTCCTCCACTTCGATTGTTTGACTAATCCTCTATTGCTTCAATGAGCTCGATAGCTATATCGTTTATATATCCTTTTACATCGATTTATGAAGATTTAAATGTAAAATATATTGTTGCAATTTCACGACATTGTCATGTGGGTCACTGTGCTTTTTGTGGTTAATTATGTAGGTTTTACTTCGACTTCTCAGCAACATATATTGGAGTTGGAATGATTTGCCCCCACATAATAAACGTATCGGTGCTCGTTGGAGGAATTATCTCTTGGGGCATAATGTGGCCTCTCATAGAAAATAAAAAGGGTCAATGGTTTAGTGAGAAATTGAGCTCAGATGACCTTAGTGGTCTTGAAGGTTACAAGGTGATCTTCCATCTTAAACAAGCATACTATTTTCTTCCCCCCCCCNAAAAAAATCTCTTTAAAGGAACTTATTTTTGACATTGACCTCAGGTATTTATAGCAATAGCCATAATTCTTGGTGATGGCCTATACAACTTCTTCAAAGTATTGACTCGGACCCTCTCCGGGTTGTTCAGCCAACTTCAACACAAAAGAGAGGCTGAAGATTTTTCCTTGGGAAGTTCATCAAGGTCTGAGTTTTCTTATGATGATGAACGAAGGAAACAACTTTTTCTCAAGGATCAAATACCAATCTGGTTTGCCATTGGAGGCTATGTTGTGATTGCTGCAGTGTCGATTAACACTCTTCCACACATCTTTCCCCAGCTGAAATGGTATTATATTTTGGTCATCTACGTCTTTGCTCCTATCTTGGCCTTCTGTAATGCATATGGATGTGGACTCACGGATTGGTCTCTAGCATCTACTTATGGAAAGCTTGCCATTTTCACAATTGGTGCCTGGGCTGGGCCTTTGCATGGAGGAGTTATTGCT
Organism: Cucurbita pepo subsp. pepo; assembly: GCF_002806865.2. Taxonomy (NCBI): domain Eukaryota; kingdom Viridiplantae; phylum Streptophyta; class Magnoliopsida; order Cucurbitales; family Cucurbitaceae; genus Cucurbita; species Cucurbita pepo. The sequence continues at coordinate 1,022,770 of NC_036657.1, read as the reverse complement.
GGTCTAGCAGCTTGTGGGGTCATGATGAATATTGTCTCCACAGCGTCCGACTTAATGCAGGATTTCAAGACCGGCTATCTAACCTTAGCTTCACCCCGCTCCATGTTTGTCAGCCAAGTAGTAGGCACAACAATGGGCTGCATTATTTCCCCTTGTGTCTTTTGGCTCTTCTACAAGGCATTTGATGATCTTGGTCTCCGAACTGGTCAATACCCCGCCCCGAATGCGGTTCTTTTTCGCAACATGTCTGTGTTGGGTGTTGAAGGCCTCTCAAGTCTACCAAAGAATTGTCTTACCTTTTGTTATGTGTTTTTCGCCACCGCCATTTTGGTTAACTTGATTAAAGACTTGATACCAAAAAAGTGGGCAAGGTTCATTCCCTTACCTATGGCAATGGCATTGCCATTCTACTTAGGGCCATACTTTGCAATTGATATGAGCCTTGGAAGCTTGATATTGTTTGTGTGGCAGAAGCTAAACAAAACCAAGGCGGATGCGTTTGGTCCAGCTGTAGCATCCGGTTTGATATGTGGGGATGGAATTTGGATGTTGCCTTATTCAATTTTGGCATTGGCGGAAGTCAAGCCACCAATGTGCATGAAGTTCCTATCAAGGGCAACCAACGCAAGAGTAGATAAGTTCCTAGGATCGTAGCTCTGAAATTTTGTGTTATTCTTGGAATTTATCTGTGGCTTTGTCCAAGCTAAATACATCTATGGGCTTAATTATCTCAACGCCTCCCCTCTCCTTTTGGTTTCTTTATGTTGTAGAAGAGCCTCCTATTTTGGTTTCCATGGGAGCAGAGGAGATCCAGGTTTTATTCTGTTGTATAGCTAAGCAATTGTGTGAGATTTGTATAATGTATTTATGCTAAAAAAAGTAAATAATAAAGGTTAAATCATTTGTGTACCTGATAAATTTTCAACTCAAGTGAAATCTGATGAAAAAAAAAAAAAAAAAAAAAAAAAAAANACTAGGTTAAATTAAATATATACGAAATCCTTTTTAACATTTTCTTTTATTTAAAGAACATATTATTTCATAATCTTTCATAGCATTTTAAAATTACTATTAGAGTATAAGTTCCTTTACCTCTCGGATGAAAATTGAGATTTAAAATGGTGGGAGTTCAATAAGTTATGAGAGAATTCGAACCTCTAATATATGGCTTAATCTCTAAGATTGTCGAATACTTTCAACTTTTAAGTTGCAAATTTGGTCCAAGCCCCTATGAAATGTGTACAGTTTTACATTGCCTAACTTTATGATAAAAACTTAACTTGAAGACTATTTTATGGTTAAGTTTCTATAATTTTAGTTAGCCAGCAGCATCAAAGAAACTGGTGGAGCATGGCATTCTCTTTGAATACAATCCTTGCTATGCAATCCTAGCTGTTGCTGTGGCTTACATTGTTAGAATGTAACCTCAACTTGTCCAATCTTCATCAGTGTCCTAAATGACAAGCAAAACTGTGAGCAAAACCGTGCAAGATCCTAACCTTACATGAAATAAATAATTATTCAGACAAGAAATGACAACTTTCCAACAAACGTGATGGGATGCACGACAATGAGAAATTAATATAGGGTAAGGACTAACTACATGTACTAAGTTCAGCCAAATATTTCCATCAGACTCCAAAATGAGTACAAACCTACGGCTCAGCTCAACAAACTTACAAACCAATATCCTAGAAATCATGGTAGAAGTACGTAGTTTATATAATAGGTACTGAACACTCACCTCTTGAGAGCTCGACAACTCTTCGATGTCATCTTCGTCCTACAAGATATAGAAAGACCAGATTTAGTATACAATGATGTCTCATCCGTCAACCATTTCATCCACACTTGATCGTGAATAGAAAATGGAAATAGACTACACGGAGTTGCAAATTCAGAGCCTATTAAATTTTGAAAACTTTAATTGTGACCTGATGAAACAAGTTTTCTAGAGCCTTAGACATGAGAAGGAATGGCTGGTTGAATTTGTCTGAAGGATGGCAAGTGCCAGCAACATAAAATTAAAGGCTTTTTGTTAGTTTCACCAAGAAAAGAAACTAAAACTGACCATTTTGAAACTTACTAACCAAAAAGTAATATTTGTGAAAACTTTCCACAAACAGCTAAGTTGATTAATATGAAGATACTTCTGGCTGACTTGTTCAGTTAGATAATAAATAAGAGAAGCATATCCACTCCTAGCTGGATTAGTGCACATAAGAAATCCTGAAGCTAATAAAGCAGCAAATGTTTTAAATGGACAATTTGCAAAAATGGCACTAATACCTCATATTCTGTATCCTTCCTCCGGATTTTTCCTCCTGCAAATTGAAAGAGCTAATATACATCAACTGACCATGTAAAACATATCATATCTAAGCCTGTTAGAGAAATAAGTGGCAGTAAATGGAGACAGCATGAGAGATTAACCATCATCTTGTCCCTGGACAACCCTCCTCTTCTTTAATCCTTCATCCTGAAAATTACACAAGAATCCATTACGGTCAATTCCTGGAGATATATATATAAAATTTAAAAAATGAAGATTTATCACCTGGTCAATCTTTTGCTTTGAACCAGAGAGCTGCATCTTTTGGGCAGAAACTGTGGAAAACAAAAATTTCATATTTGATGTTACTGTAGTATTCTCATGGTCATGATTATAAAATCAATGAACAAAATTAGAACCTTTGGGTGTTGAAGACCTCTTTGAACTTCTTGGTGTCCTCTGAAAACAGTAAGCATTCATTTCAAATAAATGTGCCTTAAAGATATAAAGTTTATTATTCAGATAAGACATTTTTGGAGGAGTTATAGCACTTTGCTGGGTCATTTGGATGGAAAGAAATAATCATGTTTTAGAAAAATCTTGAAAAGTCAACTTTTTTTATCAAGTTATTTTATTGATACTTTTTCTGCTAAAAAGGAGTGTTATATCATATTCTGTCTTCCATCGAGACAATTAATTTAGGCAAGGAAACTATGACGGTCATATATTGAAAATTTCTAAAATTTTAGAGGCTCATATTCGCTCTGGTCTCTGGAGAGAGCCTTCTTCCGCTTCCATCTTTAATTATCAATATTTGCAGTCATGGGAGACAGGATTTTTTGGCATGCAACTGCAGACACCCAAGTAAAAAATGGGTATATGAATGAACAGAGATCACTATCCAAATGATAGTGATCACGAGGATAAGATGATTAAGGAAAGCTTAAAAGTGTTGAAAGTCACTATCTATAATGTGCATCTTCCTTTTTGGTGACTCAATCATAAGAACTCTATGGTTAAGTGTGCTTTACTTGGAGCAATTCTATGTTAGGTGGTCTCTTCTACCGCATGAATAAGTAGACTTAGGAATCATATAATGAATTGACAGATTTCTGTAGAAAAGTAGAGTGGAGAGGAAAGAAAAGATTCTCAACCGATATGGAGAGGAACAAAGCAACTCAACTGTAAAGGATAGGGAGAGGAACGAGACTATAGGCAGAGATGGAGTGTATGTTTTGATTGATATTTTACTGTGTGCTTGCCCTACCACAGAACGGAGACTGGCTCATCGGAAGAAGAATTAAGGATTAATGAGAATTTTACTTGGAGCATTTCCTTTTGCATCAAAAAAATAATTACTAGTTATAATAAACCCCTAAATGTAGCAGTAAACAGATTCTAAACAACAATTTATTTCCACATGTTGAGTAAAGGTTTTCAGATATTACCTTTTCCTCCACTTTCTTGAACAAACTAGGTAGAGTAGGCTGGACAAGTAACCCACGATTACCACTCTGAGCATTTCCCTTGGCCCGAGAACCATTTTTAGACTTAGAAATTGGTGTTCTATTTCCTTCAAGAAATCGAGGTCTTTCCACAGCATCTTTATCTTCAGAATCGACAGAGACAACTTCTGTCTGTATCAATCAATTAAGGGAGCGAACATACAGTAAAGCAGCAGACATAAATTTCAAGATTGAATCAACAAAAATAGAAAGCTGCAGAGATTGAATTAAAACAAACTACTCAATAATCATAAACAGGATATTTTCACTCGCATGATCTCCAATTGAAGGTTCATGGATGACAATATTCTTTTCTTCTCCTTCAGAAAAATCAGCGTAAGTGCCAGCAGACTCCTCCTTAGAAAAAGCCTGTGCAAAACTAAAACACGAAAAGGAAATAAATTAAACCATATTACAAAAGGTAGACTCAACAATTAAGTTGGTTGTTTCATATTTGTACAGCCTTATAAGAATTATAAATCCAAAGCAACGCACTGTATAGCAACTAACACCATCTAGCTGATGAAGTGAAAGAAACTGGAGTTCTGAATGGGCTTAAGGTAGTTCAACAAGACAAACACCTAGGATTAAAGCGGTGCTCACTCAAATTCGCTATGGTCGAAGAAGTAAAATAATTGGAAAAAATATTTAAACAGAGGAGCTGCTAGGAATATTAGTAATGAAACGAATGTGGACGTTATGAAAAACATGTTTTAAAGTTGCAAACTTCTAAAATCATAAACCAATTATGGACATCCAGCATAATATTCTACCATTCATAGTACTGATTGCTGATCAAATAAGCCATTTGATGCAAAATATTATTTGACAAGAAACCTATTGCCTTTCTGCCTTATTGATAATTAGATAGCAATTACGTAGTAACAACATATGCAAAGGGTAATACTTGAATACTTTTCCGGCAGATCTTTCAGAATGTCTAACTGGCGTAGTCTTCATTGAATTTGTCATGTTGTCTTCCAGGTCCACTAAGTCATCTCCATGTTCTTCTTTAAGGGAATTTTCTTCGGCACGATTGATTCCCTTCTTTTGAACACTCTGCTTACTCGTACTGGCTACACCAGCACCACCGTTAAAGTCATATTCTCCACATTGTCCCTGACATATAACAGCTAGGAGTTAGCAAATTCTCTCCGTCTTTCTGTCTCTCTCAAAATGAACTTCAATTCAGAAAGTGAAAGTACAATAGAAAGGAAGGAACAACAGCACCAGCCCCAAATAAAACAGTGCAGACTCGCGAAACAACCATACAAGAAGCTTCACATATAAGCCCTCCAGGAGATGCAGAAATGGAATTGATATACTACCTTACTACAAGTGGTAAAGCGTGTAATGAAGAAGAAAATGTAATAAGAAAGGGAAATTCACAGGACGGGAAGAACAAGTACACCAAAAAAAGAAAAACTAGAACCCGATCATGCTAGGTGACAAAAATAAATAGTGAGATTAATAAATTCTANTCCTATGGAGCATCCACGAACAAGAAGATTAAATCAGACGACGAATTCTTACATGGGCCAAGGAAAGAATGGATCAAACACTAACAAGAGCAATGCAATGATATTGACCAGCCTGACGGATAACTTCAATATAAAAACATAATAAGAGAGTTAGAACCAGTAATATTAGGCTTCTTACAACAATAAAATCAGCTTCATGGAGGTTCCAAGAAGAGTTACAAATTAAAAAGCATGAAGAAATTAACTAAACGACTGTTTAAAAAAGTATCGACACTGCCCCGTTAAGTTTTTTCTTTCTTTTTGCTAAATGGGCACACAAGGAAATTAAAAAGTTTAGTCAACAAAAAGTATAGTCCTTTCACTGAATGAAATTATTATGCGACTCTCATAAGGGATGCATTCACATTATTCTGCTCCATTAATAATCTTCAGAAACGAGATGCATATGGAAATTTTACATGGGAAACGTAGAGGCACTCGAAAAACCAAAAAAAAAATTTAAGAACCTGAAAATTATCAAGAAACTTACCATAGTCATTTCTTTAGGAAAATCAAGACGGTCCTCCTCTGGATTTTCATCTTTTGTTCCAATCCACCATGCATCAGAAAAGACAATCTGCAGTCGGAGAAAAAACCGTTGAGTCATAATATATATGCTTAGAGGCCTTATTTCTTAAATACTAAGAAAAAAGGTGTTCCCACCATTATGATGATTAAACTAAGAGAGTCGTTCAACATGGTGAATCGGAACCTAACAATTGTTCTTAATCTGAAGATAGTAAATAATGGCAGGGAACAAAAAATGATACAATCTGGCATCTACTTGAGGCATCGTTTGCCAAAACACCAGGAGAACTTAACCTGGTTTTTTCTTCTTCTTTTTCCCTTTATTTTTGGTGGGGGGATGATTTTCCTTGCCACACTTTATCGGGCAAACATATCATTTAAGAAGAGATCTTGCTAGATGTCTGCAAGCTCTGGCCAATACTTGACCTATTGTCTACTCAGTCAAAGGCCTAATACTAACAGAAGCCTTGCACCTTGAGCATCAACATTTTAGGCACCATGCTTCATTGGAACTGTTTGACTTTATTTGTTCAATGTGATGCCATCTGTATCGACTTCAATAACGAGATTAAGAAAAGAACTTCCCCCATTGTGATTAGTGAATTTTCGGAAAAGCTATTGAAGGCAAAGATCCTAATTACTTAAAAGAGGGAAAACCCACAATTTTATCAAGTCCACCGCTAGCCGATATTGTCCTCTTTGGGCTTTTCCTTTCGCGCTTCCCTCCGACCCACCAACCCTCCAAGGTTTTTTAAAACGCATCTACTAGGGAGAGGTTTCCACACCCTTATAAAGAATGTTTCGTTACCCTCTCCAATCGATGTGGGATCTCACATTATCGATATTCAAAAACTATCTAAAAACAAAACCAAGAGAAAGGCCAATACATTAGATCTAATCGAGCCCAACTTGCACTGAATCTGAGGATTTTTGCCTTATCTTTGAAAGAAAAGACACAAAGATGCCAAAAAAAAAAAGGAGGGAAAAAAGGAAAAGCAAAAAGACCAACCATATTATCAAAACAATCTTCACACATCACATTCTTTCCGCCTCTAGAAAACTGCAAAGTCAAATATCTGTTCTTCGGATACACGATAGTTCCAAACAACTTTAGACGCCCCTGAAAAGCAAAAGAATTAGTACGGAGAACAACTCCACTTCGACATGCTTAATGACCACATAAATTCTACATCAAAATAAGGCTATCAGAAGATGAAACGTAGGTATAGAAGAGACATGGGAGAAACATGGAGTGCTATATGGGATTGTCTATCATACTTGGGGGTGGATGGAGATGACAAACAAGCGCCAAATGCACAGGCAACAAGAACATATAAGAACGCGAAACAGGAGAAAAAGTTGAAGAAAACTGTAGGAACCTTTCAAAGCAGAGAAAAATAGAAAGATGTTTAGAGCAAAGAAGAAACAGACGAACCTGAGGAAAGTCGAGATAGAGAATGGGATTCTTGGTCCCCAAATCCTTGAGCTCGCCAATCTTTCCTCCACTAACAGGAGCGAGCAAGCCCGAAAACGAGAAGAGGAACCTGTTCTTTCGCTGAGATTTCTTGACAATGTCTTTGCCATGGTGCTTCAGAACCGTCGCTGAAGGGCTCAGATACGCCTGGGGCTTGGCCTGGGTTTCTGAAAGTATGTTATTGGTAAATGCAAGCTTCTTAAGCCGCTTTCGTGCTGCAATCTCGGGATCCATTGCTCCTTTTGCTTCGTCCCTCTTCGAAGACGATGATCCTCGCGCCATTTCTGATGCCGGTAGTCAGCTCTGGACTCCAGTTTACTCTTCTTTCTTTTTTCCTTTTTATTTCAATTTTTCAAATTTTAATTTTTATATGGCGAAACTAGAACGAGCATAGTTGAAATATTTCTGATTTTTAAAAATATTTATCGTAAATTTTAAGTAAATATATGAAATTTTTTTTTGGGCAAAATATCGAAGATGGGCCTAAAATAGAAGGCCCACGGCCCAATTAGCCACAAAATGCGAGCTCAGAGAGCAAAAGAACCCAAATCGTAAATACGGAACGGCCCATCTAAGCCCAACCGGCGTAGAGAAACCAGAAAGGGAAATTCGACGCGAAGTAAGGCAGAGAAGAGGGAATAGAAAAGGAAGAAAAGTAAAAAGAGAGCGGGAGAGGGGGCGTGTGAGAAGGAGGAAGTATAATTCTGGTTCGTGATACTCTGAAGAAGGCTGCTGCGTCGAAAAGAGAAGCAAATCGAAGCTATACGATGGGTCGCCAAGCTGTTTCCAAGCTTATAGGATCGGCCATTAATCGCAAAATTTCTTCATCTTCATCATCAGCTGGGTTTTCGCGGGCGGCGTCGCAGATTCGGCATTATGCAGCTGCTCCTCCGCCTCCGCCGGCAGTTTTCGTTGATAAGAACACTCGCGTCATATGTCAAGGGATCACTGGTAAAAACGGTACCTTTCATACAGAGCAGGCCATCGAATATGGCACCAAAATGGTATATCTCTTGTTCTATGGTGTAGCGGGATGTCTTTTAATTTTGAGATTAATGTTATTCAGTTTTTAGAAAGATTTCCACATATCATTTAGTAGACTCTTGAAAGTTTTTGACCCCATAAATTTCCCGCTTCTCGTCCTCAGAAATGGGAAGGTATTATGAAATGATTGTCCTACGAATAGAAAAGTGTGATACTACTATAATTTGATCTGCAATTCAATTTTGTTATGGGAAAACACTGTACGTGACGGATCTGGCTTCATGCCGGACGGTGAGCTTACTCGTCATACAGGTTAGAAATGAACTGGGACCCAAAAATGGATGTGCCTTGTCATTTCTTAGCTGCACGTATTGGCTTGATTCTCGTGGCCTATGTGCAATGTTTTTGTCGCGTACTTGAGCTCATGGGATCTGGACTAACTGTCTTATTTTAGTGTACATTCAGTTGAAATTTCTTCCACTTTTATCTGCTTATCTATATAGTATAATCTGACTTTTAAAGCCAGCCGTTCACAGTTTTCTTTGTTTATAGGTTCCTGAAATTCTGTTGATTCTTCTTGTTTTTCAAATGTATGTTGATAGAAGTGGAGACCATCAGTTCTTAATCATGCTGTTTGTTGAGTTAGGTTGGTGGTGTTACGCCGAAGAAGGGTGGAACAGAACACTTGGGCCTTCCTGTTTTTAACACAGTTGCTGATGCTAAAGCTGAAACAAAGGCCAATGCATCAGTTATTTACGTCCCCCCGCCATTTGCTGCAGCAGCAATATTGGAGGCAATGGAAGCTGAGTTAGATCTCGTTGTTTGTATAACGGAAGGGATCCCACAGCACGACATGGTTAGTAAAAATTGACATATGCCAGTCTGGATTCTTTCTTATGGTTTATGACACTGAACAATTGGGAATCTACTATCGAAATTCTGTTCCAGACAACGATTGGAAGTAGTTTTATTGAAGTGTTTAATTGTTTAGATTTTGCATTCCAAGTGAAAGTTATTGTGACAGATATGTTACATGCATGTTGTCTATTTGCACGGATCAAATCTGTGGATGAGTTAGTTCATTCAACCTCCTATTCAAAATGCTGAGAACTTATAATAAATATTAATTTCAGGTGCGAGTTAAGGCTGCTTTAAACAGGCAAACCAAAACTAGATTGATTGGCCCTAATTGCCCTGGCATTATCAAGCCTGGAGAATGTAAAATTGGAATTATGCCTGGATATATCCACAAACCTGGGCGCATTGGCATTGTGTCACGATCTGGTACCTTGACCTATGAGGCGGTGAGTTCTAACTTTTGTCATCTAAATCAACCAATAGATTCACTCTTAATGTTCTTTATTAAAGAAAAGTACTTGTTGAAAAGATCACATATGCTTATCAGGTACCACATTTTTATTTTTATGATTTCTTCACATAGAAGACAAGAGCATGTTGAGCTGGTCTATGGGTATCAGCAAAACATGATACCTGCTCTTACCATTGTGAAATTTCTTATAACTTCTTTTCTTCTATAGAGAAATGTCTACTTTTCTGTGTCCTTATTGATATTACACTAAGCTTACTGAAGTATACATCCGTTGTTTTTTTTTTTTTTTTTTTTTTTTTTTTTTTTTTTTTTTTTTTTTTTNTTTTTTTGTGGATGGGACTATGTCTCTCTTCTGTATTTTACTATTTTGAATTTTTAACTGTTTTTTAAGAATATTTCGATACCTCTAGTACTTCAATTTTAATTTTCCCATTTTTAATATGCCCTTTAGGTTTTTCAAACAACTACCGTTGGCCTTGGACAATCCACATGCGTAGGTATTGGAGGGGATCCCTTTAATGGGACTAACTTTGTTGATTGCATCGAGAAGTTTCTCGCTGATCCTCAGACAGAAGGTAATTTGTGTTTCGATTTAGTGGTCTTTTATTCCAATTTTTGACCGCACGATTCTATTAAAAATTATGAATCCTGATGCACGGGGTATAATAAATATTTGCGTATCTCTTTTAGTCTATCTAATGCAATTTTAATTTCTCTCATCGCCGTCCTCAAGATTTTGGCCTGTAAGATCAGGTTTGTGTTTTTTATCCCATTGTTGGTTGATATTTCGGAAGTAAATGACCATGGCTTTATAAGTTTAGATATTCTTTTATTTAGAGGTAAGAGAATAGACGCAGGGAACCTTGTGAATATTCAACAATGTAAAATGTTATGAATGGATGGTAATGAACTGGCTGGATTAGAGATGGCTAATGATGATAGTTATTATTTCTTTCCTCTGGTTGTTCTGATTTCGTTGTGGTAAATATTAACAATAGAAAAGAAAGGGATATTGATCTCCAACATCTGATATGATGCGTTGTGCATTTCAGGTATTGTTCTAATTGGAGAAATAGGTGGGACTGCTGAAGAAGATGCTGCTGCTTTGATAAAGGTTTTGTCCTTTTTTTATAATTGGTTTAGCTTTCTGAACATATTTTATATTCCTAACTAATCACTATCAAAAACTTGCAAGTCCATTGCTACTTTTATTGGTTAGCTCTAGATTTGTTGAATCCCCTTCAAAGGTCTTGCTGTATAGTGTATCTCCTGAACTGTCTTACGCATATTTTACATTCAAGTTTTTTTGTGACAATCCAGGAGTGACATGGATTATTTGAGCTACACTTGAATAACATATTGCCTCGTCCATTGCTTAATTACATTAAGGGTTACTGCTGGGAAAGCAAGACTTGCATTGGCTCTTAGTAGGAGGTTTTGAATCAGATTGATCCCACATCGATTTGAGAGAGAAATGAGTGCTAGCGAGGATGCTGGCCTCCAAAGGGGGTGGATTGTGAGATCCCACGTCGGTTGGAGAGGGGAATGAAGTATTCTTTATGAGAGTGTGAAAACCTCTCTCTAGCAGACACATTTTAGAACCTCAAGGGAAAGCCCGAAACTCATTATCCTTGCTGCTATTACTTCTATTAGCGGTGGGCTTAGGGCTGTTACACTAAGATACTCTCGTTTATCCTTGCTGCTATTACTTCTAATGTGAAAGCAAAATGAGCTAAATTTCCATTTTAGGTTGCAGTTTAGCTACAAATTTGATTCATATTGCTTTGTCTCTGTCGCTTGGAAGGATTAATGTGGTCATTGTAACAGATTATTCAAATGGATTAGAACTGCTGACCGAGTGATGTTACAGACTGCAACATATGTTCTACTTTTGAAGAGTTTATTGTGTTATGACAGGAAAGTGGGACTGAGAAGCCTATTGTTGCATTCATTGCTGGCCTAACTGCTCCTCCAGGCCGTCGCATGGGTCATGCTGGCGGTACGTAAACTTTTAGATTGATTAGCTCCTGATATGTAAACTCGTATACATAGTGTTTGTTTCTATTGTTTGCCTTCATTGCTGCCTAACCCTTCATATGTAATGGTTTCTCTCTAGTTTCTGCATACATCGTGTCGATAATAAAATGGTAATATTTCGTGGCATTTGGATTTTGCAGCCATTGTTTCAGGTGGAAAAGGTACAGCCCAAGACAAAATCAAGACTCTAAGAGAAGCTGGAGTAACAGTGGTGGAGTCACCTGCGAAAATTGGCGTTACGATGCTTGATGTTTTCAAACAGAGAGGCCTCGTTAGTTAAACCGAAAACAACAGATTTCAGAGTTCCACATTTCCATGTTGGCACAAAACTTGGAGTTCCTACTTCCACCTAAAATGGTGTAAAATTTTCAATAAGGTACCCAACTTTTCGCTGCTGAGATAGTTTTTGAGGCGTTCAATGTCTGAGTTTTAGAGCCTCTAACTGCCGGAGATTCATTTTAATTATAGAGATACTTTGTTTTAGATTCAATTTTCGGCTCTATATGAAGTTGTTATACCACCGACATCGTTCGACTTCTATTTGGATTTGTTCTGAATATATATATTAGATTCAAGTTGTATTATCAGGATTTGGCTTGAACTGGGGAGATATATCGTTAGTGTAAAAATCCAATTTATTAACTTCTTGGGGCTGAATATTTTTAAATGAAGCAATGAAGGGATGTTGGTTCAAAATGCGAACTAGACACTGCAACAACTGCTAGCACGGTCGCAGTCGCAAAGGGGTTCGATACAGTATGAAAAAAGTGCTATTGATCACCCATGTTGTGGCAAGATTGTAGCTTTTGGAATGACCTAAATGCTTAAAAATACATTTTAATTACCTAGCAAATCATTTCAAATGTGTTTGGATTTGAAAAAATTTAATACAAAATAATGGAACAAGACATATTCATAAGGAAAGAAGCTTTACGTTGTAAAAGAGGTTCTTGTAATCTGTTATTCCAAATTCTTCCGAATGATAATGTTTATGAAGCTCTTCCAATGGTGCAAATTCATTCTCTACATGTTTCTCCGTTTACATCCTCTTTCTTCCAATTTCAGTGGTAAATGTAAAAAATCTATCTAACTAGACGATGTTCGTAACTTTGTAGGCATTCCTAAGTTAAAGAAATATAACTAATTGATTAAACAACTTGGAATTGATGAAATTACTGAGCTTAGACATTGACCGATCAACCCTCTGACTTTATGGGTATGTGAAAATATATCCATATGAATCAAATGGAGTTGTTTTGTGATTTTTTAGGTAATTATGCTTTACCTCTTGGACTATATTTAGATTGACAATTTGTTTTGCGTGGCAAAATTAACTCTCTCGTTGGTCTACTGAGTGGGTTCACCACTATTTGTACGTGTGATGTAGTCTGGTATACCCTTCAACTCCATCTTTATCGCCTTCATTTCAATGTATGAAGTAGTTACTTGCTTTACTCGATTGACCTACCTTCAAATCCAATGTATCTCATACCTCTTTTTCCATTAGAGGAAGAAGCAAATAAAGCAAAGATCTCAGTAAAGCAAACATGGCTTTCATTTACGAAAAAATGCAGAAATCCATCTGAACTGTCTAATGAAGAATAAGAGGAGAAGAAAACGTCAAGATCACTCAAATATTTTTAGATAATATCTTCATTGCATGGAATACCGATACCCACTACCTAGTAATTATATCAATCATATACAGGGACCTAGAGCAACGAACATGGTTCAAAGATGTCTATACAAACCCTTTCTCTTCTTCACTCAAAGAGCCATGCACTCAACGATATATGATACCTTTAACGAGATTGGTCAATTTAATTTGGAATCGGTCCTTTTTTTTTTTTTTTTAATGCACAGATAAGCAAATTGTATTCAACAACAACAACAACAACAAAAAAAAAAAAAAAAAAAAAAAAAAAAAAAAAAAAAAAAAAAAAAAAAAAAAAAAAAAAAAAAAAAAAAAAAAAAAAAAAAAAAAAANATTGAGCCCATTCCGAAAATTCAAAACACGAGTATCTGCAACTCGTCATCATCTGGTGGCAAACCAAATTCAGTATAATTCATTTTGATGCAATCCTTTCTCCCCTCTTTCCCCCTTTAGTATCATCGTCTCTGGATTCATCTCTGCCTTTTCTTCATCCATTCTGTTGTTTTAGGGTTTTGCTCCATTTCTCCACTCGATAAACTTTTCCATGGGAAATGCGTAGCGTTGACCCGTGTTTCAATTTCCTTATCATTATCACATTTTTCTTTAATATCTCCAATCATGGTTGGGAAGATCGAGCCTGTCAATGGTTCTGCTAAGTCTGGATCGAATAATCCGAGCAATTCTGGAACCATGACGTCCAATGCTAAATCTGATCTGTTTAACAGTTTGTCTCTCAAATCACTTAAGCTCAAGACCAAGCAACAGGAGCTTCTGATCCGTGTCTCAATCCTTTTCCTCGTTTATGTATTGGCCTTCATTACTAGGCTCTTCAGTGTTCTCCGGTATGAATCCATGATCCATGAGTTTGATCCCTACTTCAATTACCGAACTACGCTTTTCCTCACGGAGAAGGGCTTTTACGAATTCTGGAATTGGTTTGATTCTGAGAGTTGGTATCCTCTTGGTCGAATCATTGGCGGGACGCTCTATCCTGGACTTATGGTCACGGCCGCTATTATCTACTGGGGGCTGCGGTTTCTGAAGTTCGCTGTGCATATTCGTGAGGTTTGTGTATTGACAGCTCCATTTTTCGCATCAAATACCACATTGGTTGCGTACTTTTTCGGTAAAGAAATCTGGGACTCGGGGGCTGGGCTCGTCGCAGCCGCTTTGATAGCTATTTGTCCAGGTTACATTTCGAGATCTGTTGCGGGATCGTACGATAATGAAGGTGTCGCCATTTTTGCGTTGTTGTTAACTTTCTATCTATTCGTGAAGGCGGTGAATACTGGATCCCTTGCTTGGGCTCTATCCTCCGCTTTTGGGTACTTTTACATGGTTTCGGCCTGGGGTGGCTATGTATTTATAATTAACCTTATTCCACTCTATGTGCTTGTTCTTCTGATAACGGGAAGATACTCAATGCGATTGTATGTGGCGTATAATTGTATGTATATCTTGGGAATGTTGCTTGCCATGCAAATTCGATTCGTTGGTTTTCAGCATGTTCAGTCTGGGGAGCATATGGCTGCAATGGGCGTCTTCTTCTTGATTCAGGTTCTAATTCTTTATTATCTCTTTGTTGACTTTGTTATTTTCTATTGTGTAATATCATCTGTTAGGGGAATAAATTATTTTGTATTCTCCAATTTGTTATATGATGAAGTGTGGCATCGTCTTGAGCGAAGGTAAAAGAACTAAAATTTGATTCCAATAGTAGCCAAAGGAACGTTTCAATGTTGAGTATTTATGTTGTTGCTCAAGGAGTGATCCCATTGGTCGGGGTCTCGGGCACTCGATGATAATGCACCTAGGTGCAAAGCTCTACGTGGGAAAAATCATTGAGCTGTCGAAAGCTAGCGTTGAGGCGGGCATTTATTTTGTTTATCGTTGTTCTTGTTGTTGGTGATGTTCGTGGTGTTATGATACAAGGATTGGTTTAGCTCACTTTGTATTTAATCTTATCTTATACACTGTTCTTTTTCTTACCCGTGTGAAATAATGGTTACCTCGGTCGGAACTAGGCAGTGAAGAGAAGAAGTGTTTATGGTTTCTCAGAATGCATGTCATTTCATTCATTGAACTAATTAGCCTCTCTTTCAGGTATTTTACTTCTTGGACTGGGTGAAGTACATGCTCAGTGATACCAAACTGTTTCAATCCTTCCTGAAGATCACCGTTACTAGCGCAGTTGCTGTGGGTAGTGTTGCTTTGGGAGTTGGCACTGCGTCTGGGTATATATCCCCGTGGGCTGGCCGGTTTTATTCTCTTTTGGATCCGACGTATGCGAAAGATCACATACCTATTATAGCCTCTGTCTCCGAGCATCAACCCACAGCTTGGTCATCTTTCATGTTTGACTTCCACATTTTGCTTTTCCTTTTCCCAGCTGGTCTCTATTTTTGCTTCAAACGCTTGTCCGATGCAACAATTTTCATAGTCATGTACGGTCTCACTAGCATGTACTTTGCTGGAGTTATGGTAAGGTTAATTCTTGTTGCTACACCTGCAGTATGTCTTATCAGTTCCATAGCTGTCTCTGCTACAATTAAGAACCTGACCCAGTTAGTGAGGGCTAAACCAAAGGCTTCTCAGATTAGTTCTGGTAAAGGAGCCAGCAATGTGAAGGGTTCCTCTAAGGTAAGTCCAGCTTTGTTTTTCTTCCTTATCGGTACGGTTTTTAATCGTATTCAAACTTAATTGGCATTGAATTGTTCAATTGCCATGCCTACATTTAATACTCTGACTAATTACCTATGCTTTCGACAGGGATCTTTTGATCAATCCCCGCCTTTCCAAAAGAACGGTGCTATTGCATTACTCCTTGGTGCTTTTTACTTGCTTTCAAGGTATGTGACCCATTGTACATGGGTCACCTCAGAAGCTTATTCATCTCCATCAATTGTCTTGGCTGCAAGGGGTGCGCATGGGAACAGGGTTATCTTCGATGACTACCGTGAGGCATACTTTTGGCTCAGACAGAATACCCCTCAAGATGCTAAGGTGATGTCATGGTGGGATTATGGTTACCAGATCACGGCCATGGGAAACAGAACTGTCATCGTTGACAACAATACCTGGAATAACACACACATTGCTACTGTTGGACGTGCAATGTCTTCTTATGAAGATGAGGCATATGAAATAATGAGATCACTCGATGTCGATTATGTGCTAGTTGTCTTTGGTGGTGTTACCGGCTATTCATCAGATGATATTAACAAGTAAGGGCATTTCACCTTTTTTCCCCTTTCTAGTGAATGGTTTTGTTTTTTGAGTATGAAAAGAGATGTCTTATTTGATGGGGGGATTGTATATCATACTAGATTTTTGTGGATGGTGAGAATTGGAGGTGGCGTTTTCCCTGTAATTAAAGAGCCCGATTATCTGGTAGATGGAGAATATCGAGTCGACAAAGGGGCAGCCCCGAAGATGTTGAATTGTCTAATGTAAGTTTCTTGGTATTGGAAGATGATTCATGTGCATGTATATTGTTACCTTTTACATCTCCTTATATGAGGTAATGTGGATTTTCTTCTCCATGTTACCAGGTACAAGCTTTCATATTATCGGTTTGGAGAGCTAGTAACAGAATATGGCAAGCCTCCTGGGTAAGTTCAGAATTATCACCATTAAGCCTAAAGAAATTGGCTAATATGAGCCTAGCTCTTAGTACTATTTCCCTTGAGGTCGGAGGTTTATGTCTCGGCGTTTACTATAATAAAAGCTAGGACTGGAGAGTGTACTTTGCATTTGTGTTGTGCGTTGATGGCCTTCATGGTTTCTGTATGATGGCAGGTATGATCGTGCCAGAGGAGTTGAAATTGGAAACAAAGATATCAAACTTGAGCACTTGGAGGAGGCGTTCACCACATCTAATTGGATAGTTCGTATTTATAGAGTCAAACCACCCAATAACAGGTGGTGATTGCTCTTTCCGCCCCTTCCCCTCTTTGGAACGGCTACACAACAAGTGAGGTAGAACACTGAGCGAGAGTTTTTTGAAATAGTGTTATTCTTCTAGGGAGACAAAGTAAACCGGAATTTTGCTTACAATTTGAGATGTAGTACTGAATGCGTCAATGTTTTGATGGATTTCTTGACTTAAATATTACTAAGCTCTTCATTAAAAATTAGTTTTTAGGCGCTTAAAAAGTCAATCGAAACATATTTTCATGGAGACTTCATGACAACAAATAATAACCTTAAGCACGGGTAAAAAGTGTTTATCAAGATGTAGCTTCCATTTGTTGCTCTCTCTCCATCGCTGGATTAAAAGTGTTTTTCAAGATTAACCATCAGCATCGGGAATTAATAATCTTAGGCCATAGCCTCGATCTAGAGTTTGAACTGAGCTTAAATTGATGAACTGTACTTTTATGAATCTACATGAAAGTATATAACCCACTTGTTGGATGATGAAAAACTTGACGAACTTTTATGAATGAAAGTATATAACTCACTTGTTGGATGATGAAAGTCCAATAAACTTTTATGAATCTAAATGAAAGTATATAGAAGGATGAAAGTCCCACATTAGCTAATTTTATAATCAAAGAATACTATTATTACCTTTTGAGAAGCCCGAAGCAAAGTCATAAAAGCTTATGCTCAAATTAGACAATATCATACCATTATAGAGATCGGTGATTTCTAACACATATCTGTAGAACAAGAGTACATGACTAATAATGACGAGCTTAGTAATATTTCAACCTCGTTAAAACCACAAATCATGCTTAATATTACAGATATATCCCTGTATAAAAATTTGAAAATCCGTTGATTCTGTGAACTTGTGTCTTCCTGCACTTCAACAATGCTATAAAACCGAATGATTTTTATAATTTTCAAAAGCAAAAAAAAAAAAAAAAAAAAAAAAAAAAAAAAAAAAAAAAAAAAAAAAAAAAAAAAAAANCGGTTACCAAAACCTAGAATGTAGGCAACTCTATACAGATGATAGTAGTTTTCTGAATCAATATACTTGTTCTTACCGTTATTTTACCATCCAGCCAGCCCCAAACCTGAAACATCAGATTCCTCAGCTCGATGAGCGACGAGGATGTCCTGAGGGGGAGGGAGAGATGAGTTGATTGATAAACAAATGAACAGTATGAAATCACTTTTCAATGTAAACTAAACCAACAAAGGCAAGTGCAGAACAGCCACATGTGAGGCAGACAACATTTCAATACATGAAATGGTTCCCGGAGAAGCCAAAGTATTACAGACCTTCGCAAACAAAATAATGCACATAACTTCCTTAAACTACAAAGAATTCTGAGCTCTGAAATGGAAATAGAAGATCGAAGGACCTTTACCTATGGATTATTATAGTCAAATTTCAAAAATCGAAAAACTCGAATAATTAACATACAAGGATGTTTTCTATATTCAGTAATGGTTCCAGCTTCAAATCACTTGCAACACCTGCAAAAGAATGAAAGGAAGACATTTAGTTGTACAGAATTTATGAAATCACTGCATCAGACAAACAATTTACATTTACCATAAAATCTAGAAACTCCAAATCGAAACAAGTAAAAAAAACGTCTAAACCAAAAGGAAAAACTACCATTTAACCTTCTAATATTTGGTAGTTAGGACTTGTGTAAAAGTGCATATGCAGAAATTTCTCACGGAGATTATCAACTTCGACTGAAACCAACGGCCTTCCGAACCATTGAGGTTCCTCATGCCAGCAATATCGAAATCAAACCAAGGAATAGAGAAGCTGGGGGTGGGGGTACAGTTCTGTTCAGAAAATCAATTGAACACGTTCATTGACTGACAAACAGTTCAAAGATTAAGCACATGCTCTCACCAAATTTCAGGACACTGATAAAGAAAAGTCTTGTTTTTATTTTAAATTGTGCAACTTTTTTTTTTTTTTTTTTTTTTTTTTTTTTNTGAACGAAGATGAGAAGCATTATTAGCAACACCAAAGATAAGACTGCCTGATAACAGCTAGGCTACAAATCATAACAAGAATCTGAGCATGGCATTAAACAGGGTGAAGTTTCTCACCTTATGAATGTGTGTAAATATAAAAGACTACATTAAAATTGTCAATTCCTAAAAAAGTTTTAAAACAAATATTCAGCTGCGACCCAGGAGGTACTTTTGAGCCTATTTATATAGTATCTGAACTCCATCCTACCTAAACGAGATTAAAAGAAAAAGGGTCGATTGCTATTTTCCATAGTTACTTCACATACAGGCAACATAAGCATAAAACTTTTTTGATGTTTTCAGGTAGGGAAACGTGCAGCTGGAGAAAAATGAGTTCAAGATTCATAAAGCAATATAAATTATTTGTCAAACGCATAAGACAATGAGGGAAATTTAACCAAGCTCATAGGATAAATTACAAAAAAAAAAAAAAAAATTATGTTAGCTCTCTCCATGGAAAAATTAATGAAAAGTTTATTGCAAAATAGTCAATAAAGGATTGAGATACAAATACCCAGAGGTCCATATCTAATACAACTCCAAATTCATTCAAAGTCCTGCTCTTATTGTATCTGATTTCATTCTTCAAATCTTATCACACATAAATATTGCCAAGGCATGGACATGGTGATTTGTGGATGACTCTCATTTCGTAGTACCATTCAAATACCTAAAGACACAAAATCAGGCAACGGTTAAGATCTTTAAGCTCTACATAGATGTCGAAGGACAAAGAGAAAGTGTCTTTTTCCTTGTTCACTAATAATTTGACTAATTTAACTCATGTTTCACAACCAGCGATTAGGGAGAAGAAAGGCTCCTTAAAACAAAGGAAGAATTCGAGGGAGGGAAATGGAGAGAAGAGTGCTCTAAATTTTGAAATATTTAGTGAGCTCATATTACTAAATGTCTGCTAGGCCAGAAAATAGATTCACAGACCCAACAAATTGAGCATTCAGCAATATGTAGACATAGTAAAGGTCCTTACTGACAATAATGGATATTGAAGATAAATGTTTAAGATGCTTAACCAAACATGTCTTATCTTAAAGGCCGATAGAAATCAAACGGAGGACTAATAAACACTCCGTGGATGTATTTTAATTAAGGGGCATTAAAGAATAATCAGTATCAAGTTCAGATAACTTGGCAAGAGCAGGCAGGAGTAACGGTATTGCACATGTTGGGTTAATCCATCCCAAGTAAATGTTCAGAGAGTGGACCACAAAATTGTTCAAATGAATTAAAACTGAAATCAACAAGAATTATATCAACGTTTGTACAAACTAGATTGATAACATTTCAAAAGGGAAGAAAATAAATTGAGTTGTAATACCAGTAATCATCAATCAAGATCTTCCTGCATGGGTTCTGAAGAGCTCTGATTTCCCCTATTTCTGGAGCTAGGTTCGTCGCTATTTCCACTATTGTTGCCACCTCCGCTGTTACTAGTCTCAGCGGCCGAACCAAAACCTCTGAATGGCCAAGGAAATGCGATCCTCCTAACCCTCCGCTCCTGTTGACTCGGTGAATTCTCGTCGGAATTAGGATCGCTTCCACCAACATTTTCCCCACGGATAGAAGAATCACCAAAGGGTTGACTTTCGCTTTGACTTCGATTAGGAGTTGAAGTCCCACGATTCCTTTGCTCGTAATCGGGATCATCTGTGGGCAATTCATATCGACATACCGGACAAGAATTATGCAATTCCAGCCATGGAATGATACAATCTGCGTGATATATGTGTTTGCAAGGCATCTGTTTCGCCTCCTCGTTGAGCTCAAACGTATCCTTACAAACAGCGCACTGGGAAGAATCTGAGGCCAACAATTCCTCCGTAATTTTGATATTTGGAAGTGCCTCAATCGACGACTTTGAAGCGGGAGGGGTTCCATAACGGTTCGGATCGTTTTCAGCAAGTTGTTGAATCAACTGCTCGAGGCCGGGGCCGAAGAAGTAATCTCCAAGATTGAAATTGGAAGAGGGATGAAACGCCTCTCCCGATGCGTTCTGGATTACCAATTGAACATTAGCGCTTTGAAGATAGTTCTGGAGGAAGAGCAAGGGACTAAAACCGTCAGGGTCTTGCAAGGACGTCGACCGATGAGAACCGCCTCCCAATAGCGCCGATAGATCATTCATCATAGAACCGCCACCGCCAATGCCACCGGATGATGATGTCGTGGAGAATATAATCGGGAAACCTCCATTTCCACCGCCATTTCCACCGCCACCGGAGCTGAACGGCGGAAATGCCTCGGATGTGAAGGAGAGGAAAGGATTGGGAACAGGGCTAGGGTTAGGGTTTGGACTATCCATTTCTTCAACGAAGCTATCGTTGCAGTTGGGGCACAAAAGATCGGAGGATGATGAGGGAGTAATGGTTACCGTACGATTGCACGTATAGCAGAAGAAGAGCTGAGGGCCATGCGAGGCGGCGCCACCGCCAGCTCCGTCGCCATAGTTACCGCCGGACGAAGACATTCCGATAAAAACTGAAACCTGAGATTGTAGATTTTTTCTCAAGCTCTGGCGA
This sequence comes from Cucurbita pepo subsp. pepo, assembly GCF_002806865.2. Classification (NCBI taxonomy): domain Eukaryota; kingdom Viridiplantae; phylum Streptophyta; class Magnoliopsida; order Cucurbitales; family Cucurbitaceae; genus Cucurbita; species Cucurbita pepo. The sequence continues at coordinate 1,000,977 of NC_036657.1, read as the reverse complement.
TAGGAGAAGAAGAAGGAGAGATGGAGAAAGGTGCAATGAAATTCGAGCGCGAGTGATGCGGAGAAGGAAGCGAGGAAGACCGGAGGCAGAGATTAGCAGATTCTATTTTCCTTTTTACAAAATTCTTTTTCNTTATTACCTTTAAATTCTTTTATCTTAAAAATATATTTTTCATTAATATACACGTTCTAAAAAATAATATTAATAACCTAAACCCTTTTAAAAAAAATAATAAAAAAAATTTATAATTTAGAGATAAAATAATAAGTGGAGATTTAAGAAAGTATTCAATAAGAGATAAATGAGAAATAATAGAGAAATGATTTATAGCAGTTAGATAAAGAATAATTACGACGAAGTTTTACCATCAACATTATATCTCAACAGTATTCATAAACTTTTTGTAAATTTTTTTCTTGTAAAAGTAAAAGTTGTTCTATTTTTTAAATTTTATGTGCATAGTAGGTAAAAAATTTTAAAATTGAAATATATTTTTGATACAAAATATTAACCTTTCCAAAATTCCACCGTCTTCCCAAAAAAAAAAAAGATGGGCCAGGTTTGATGAATATCGTTCTGTCCAGCCCAAAGAATATCTCTATCCCAGTTGCGAAGACGCCAACGAAGTCCACCACGGCCAAGTTATTTGATCCAAATAGCATCATTATTTAGCTTCCACCGTTGAGCTGGCGGTGGAGTCCAGCGAATTCAGGATGGATATTGCGACGGAGCCACCTGGGGTGGAACTCAATGCTAGCAAGAAGAGCGTGTGTATCAGATTCCTGCTACAGTCATCAACAAATTTCGTCAGGCCCAATGACTCTAAAGAATTCTTTGTTGAATAATGAAATTACTAATTTAAGGAATAATCACGGGTTTATAAACAAAGAATAGTAGCTCCATTTTTATGAAGCCTTTTGGGGAAGGCCAAAGCAAGGTCACTAGAGTATATGCTCAAAGTGGACAATATCATATCATTATGGAGAGTCGTGTTCGTCTAATATGGTATCAGAGTCATGCCTTGAACTTAGTCGTGCCAATAAATTGGTAAATCCTTAAATGTCGAACAAAGGACTCCAAAAGAAAAAAGAGTCGGACCTTGATTAAAGGGAGGCGTCGAGGGGAGGTGTTGGTTAGGGAATGATCTCCATTGGTATGAGGCCTCTTGGGGAAAGTGGACAAATATCTGAGTGGATTTTGAGATCTCATACTGATACGTAACTAGCAAAAACATACAATATCTACCAGTTGTAGGTTTAGGCGATTACAATTTTTTTTTCTTCCTCAAAGAGCATCATTCATATGATTTGGCACATTTATTAGAATAGAGTGTCAAAAAATTCATCGACAAATAATTTTATCATATTGAAAATTCGTTACATCCTCTATTATGATGTAAAAACATCGAGTAAGGATCTAAATACGGGTTCATGTGAGGGTCGGGAATTAACTAATGTGCAAGGTGATCTTGAAAAGGGGCCAAATTCCATGGGTAGCACATGTGGAATAGAATACTTTCATTCATCATCACTGAAACCTCCCTTGATTCCATACCTGCCACAGTGTACGCCAAATGGGAAGGAGATGATTATGCCACCCTCTTTACGTTATCAGAACTCCGTTAATTAGGTCCTTTGGTATGCCTTGTAATGCCCGTCATCATATTACTGAAATGCACCATGTGCTTTCCCCATTCCTTTCACGCATATCATTCTGCGCTCAAACACATCAATTTCCTACCACTTGAAGTCTCCCGTTATTAAAAAAGGCACAACATGATGTCGCACGTTAGACAGAGAGAAGAACAAATAACGTTTTATAAAGGTGTGGAAACCTTCCCCTACTAGACAGACGCGTTTTAAAGTCTTGAGGAGAAGTCCGAAAAGGAAAGGCTAAAGAGGACAATATCTGCTAGCGGTGGATCTAGGGCGTTGCAAATAGTATCAAAACCAGACACCGAACGATGTGCCCAGCCTTCTCGCTATTCCCCGAAGCGGGTAGACAAGAGGCGGTGTGCCACTGAGAATGCTCGCTATTCCCCGAAGCGGGTAGACAAGAGGCGGTGTGCCACTGAGAATGCTGGCCACAAAGGGGGTAGATTTGGTGATGGTCCCACATCAATTGGAGAAATGAACAGATGTCCCACATTGATGGGGGAGGAGAACAAATCACACATTTATAAGGGTGTGAAAACCTTCCCAGAGAGGAAGAGAACAAATCACACATTTATAAGGGTGTGAAAACCTTTAGAAGTGTTTTAAAGTCCTCCGGGGAGGGAAAGTACAAGTCATAAGGATGTGGGAGTTACACAACATATTATTGAATAACCAATTAATATATTTGTGGAATAAAATTTAAATTTTTTAAATTTAAGAAAGAATAAAGGTGTAATTCAATAAAATAAAATAAATAAATAAATAAAAGGAATATTAAAAGAAAAAAATTGATAATAAAAGAGAAGGATTATGGTGGAACTGAATATGATGGCCCCGCCTACAGAGCAAATGAAGTTGGAGAACACGCGGAGTGAAGGGATGAGCGGCAGCCTGAGGCCTTACCTGGCAGTTTCATATAAATATAATTTTATGAGTTAAAGGGGAAACTGATCCTCACTTTTAGTTTCCCGCCAGCTACATTAATAGGAAGGTTAAGATTAAGAACAGGTGGCGAAGCCTCGAATATGAACGCTGCCATTTTCCTTTCGCATTATTTGAGGATTTCCAACCGTTTCCCTCACAATCTGTGGAGCCAATCATTACAGAACTCTTTTTCTTGCCTCTTCATCGCCGTTCCCGATAATTCTCTGTTCGGAGACACCAGAGGCGAAGGCGACTTCCTCAGAAACTGCAGTGAATCGATCGTCGTATCGTAGCGGACCGTCAAATCCGAGTCCAAACATGAACGAGAAGGCCTCCGTCTCTAAGGAGCTCGAAGCCAAACATACTAAGGTTTCTTTTCCATCTCTATCTGTCTATTTCTATTGCGTTTGTTTGAAAATGATCGAACATCGTTTCTTCTCCATCGAGTTGTTCGAGAAGGAGAAACGTAGCTGTTATGCGTCCTAGCCGCTAAGAAATATCATTGTAGGTTTGGAGCAATGTAATGTTTGTGTTTAGAAATGCTATGATTAACTGTTGAATTTTCTTTCATTTCATCAAAACTGATTCGAACTGCTAGCACAATCAAACTAGCTAAAAACTGTGATTGAATTACGCGGTATTAACGAAACTGTTCGTCGCGTTAAATGTTTGTTTATTTCGCATCGAAATCCTACACCGTCGGGAGATGAATTTCAGTTGCTGATCTATTAGTTTCATGCGAATTTTATTTTCATCTCGACTTCTTGGTTTTAGCCGCGTAGAGGATTATTGTACTACATTGTTTAACTTAAGATCACTTTTGTGCGCGTTAAATGCTTGTTTATACAGATTCTAGAAGGCCTTCTCAAGCTTCCAGAAAACAGGGAATGTGCCGACTGCCGGAGCAAGTATACATTTAAACGATTATTGTTATTAATTTTTAAATATGAAACGTTCTTTCTGTAATTCTAAACTGTTACGGATGTAGTTCCTGTTCGTAAGCTTCTGATCAGCCATTTCTACTTGGAGCATGCAATATTTTCGCCCTACATTAATTATTCTCGTTCCTCTCTGAATATCTTCTCTGTTTCTGCAGCTCTTCAGAGAATCTTTTTGTTGTCCTTTGATTACACAAAAAAAGAAATGGCTATCGTCTCGTTTTTATGCGTAATCAACGCCTTAGTTTCATATCATGTTAATATATATTTAACCACTGAATGTGAACTTCGACTTTTTGGCAGTATCTTGGTCAAACTGCATCCCTTTGAATGTTCAATGCTCTTAGACTTTTTTTGAATGTTAGTTTTGTGACTTTCAGGACTGTTAAATAATTCTCTATTTGATATTTAATTGAAATTTAAACCAGCAACGAAATATCTGACCCTGATGCTCTATAAGGTTTCAGTTGGGTGAATAACTATACTGTATATGTTTCTCTTCCCTAGGCTGCTCTGAAACAAGGCTGCTAAGTTATTAAGATGGATAGGACTTTGGTTCAGAGTTTGTAGTTCTAAGGCAATCATTGGATGACTGGTTTCGATTTGAGTCATCTTAGGCAGTGCACAATAATGGTTGGTGAAAAGTCTGGACATGGTAATAATATAGAGCAGGAGAAAAATATGCAACTATATATTACTTTCTGATGAATAAGATACAATAGGGTAAAGACATTTTAAGACAGAACTTTTCCATTGTCTAAAATTTTATGCGGTGGCAAACTAGTAGATATGTTTCAGGTTTAGCGTGAAATTAAAACAAGCATTTTAAATTGTTGTAATTTAATCATGCTCAATGTTGGCTAATGATTGCCACTAAAACGAGGTTTTGGAAATGGATTTCTAAGAGAATGTGTGCTTTGATATAACTTTTCTTAATTGATATGAGTTCAACATGTACTTTAATATTGTATACTTGATGTACTTTTTTGCTATATGATGCACAGGGCTCCACGATGGGCAAGTGTGAACCTTGGAATTTTTATATGCATGCAATGCTCGGGTATTCATCGGAGTCTTGGAGTACATATTTCAAAGGTTTCCCTCACTTTTTTTCCTACCATATGTAGAAAAATGTTTTTTGCTTCCTATATAAGTTCCTTCTGCGTAGTGGTTTTCTGACAACTGGTAGATCTTTACTTCGAACTTTCCTGTTTGGCTTGAACAATTTCTTGTAGTTTGAAGAGATCTTCATAACAAGCGTGAACTTCAAAATGATCTTACATTTAAACAACGTAAAAGGAATTCATAGAGCCTGAAACTTGCCAGCTTGCATGTATTAATTTCTATCATCGAAGTGTCCCAGTATTTTTGGAAGCAAGACTTGTAACCACCCTATTTAAGATTTTTTGGTGGTTGTTTAGAGGAAATCTCCTTGCACCTTAGTTTCATTGGAGATTCCAAATATGGTGAGAGACTTAATGGAACTGAGGACAAATTGGCTCATGAGTTTCATATTATTTGAACTTGTGCTTACCCTTAGTATCTGTCCATATCAACGACGAAATAAAAAATTAATTAATACGCTTCAAGAAACTTGTCTGATACACATGTTGCTAATCCGCTAGGTTTTAATGTAAATTTGTTATCTAGTTCCAATGATCCAATAATCATTGTTATTACCTGCAAACTACTTTGGAAGGTCCAAGTCATCTGGCAATAAACTGAATAGATCTGTCAAGTAGTTGTTTATCTTGTTCTGTAATCCTTAGGTTGAAATAGTGGTAATGTTCAACAATATTGGACACAAACCAAAGTTGTGGACCAAAGGAATTATGTATACAGTTAGCCTTTTGCATTACCTCATGCATATGTGCTTGCATTTGCTGTTAAATGTTGTTTAATTGAATTTTGAGTTAACTAATGTTCAACATTCAATATTTTCTAAAACCTCGTTATGTTGGATCTCTTTTTTTTTTTTTTTTTTTTTTNGGTGGTTTCTACCATCCTTACACTTGGAAATTTTCATTTTTGTGATAGGTACGGTCTACTACTCTTGATACGTGGCTACCAGAACAGGTTGCTTTTATGCAGTGTAAGAACATTTGGCATGTGTTAAAATTTTCGTTTCAGTAAGAAAAATTAAGTTAGGAACTTCACAACAGACTACTTTCAATCAAATTTACTACCCAATTGGGTGGATACTTAATCCCCAAAGGAAAATCCCCGTTCAGAGATTTTATTGCCAGCAAATTAATGTCCTTTTAATCAACTACTTGAGGCTGATTGTCATTATATTTGTTGTAGCTATGGGAAATGAGAGATCGAATTGTTACTGGGAAGCAGAACTACCACCAAATGTTGATAACAGAGGGAATCAAATGTTCATTCGTGCCAAGTAAATGCTTTGCTTAAATTTAGAACACGATTTAAAGAAATATGGATATGTTTTTTTCAATCTCTTGTTCTTTTCTATTCTATCTAACTTTGTTGAGGAACTTTCAGGTACGAAGAGAAAAGGTGGGTTTCAAAGAACAAGACACACCCAACTCCACAATTAGGTGGAATGAGAAGTATTTATTGTGATTCGATTGAAACTGAACCCAAAAGCTCTATTTCAAAGAAGATGAGGAACTTCTCTCTTGATGAAGAGATTCTCACAAAGCACGTGACGAAAACAACTCCTCCAGTAGCAAAATCACGCGGGGTAAGTTCATCTATAATCCTGTTGCATAATCCACTATATTCTTGTTTTCCTTTAAGTGGGATTTTTCTGCCTGGTATAAAATTGATGTGGAAACGACAGGGTTTGACTCTTTAGAGAGATTCAAGTTTCCATTAAATTACGATCATGTACATATATCTCCATGAATTGAGGAGGGAATTACAAAATAGCAGAATAAAAGTAGTCAATGGTCTATTTTTTAAGAATTTAAACAAATAGTAACCGTGAAACAAGTCTTAACACCTGATTGTGACACCTTTAAAAGATCACACAATACGTTAGAATATATGATGTTCCGACATTTTTTCAGGCACCCTAGTTTATTAAGTTATTGAATAAATATTCTTCCAAGTTTGACAAGATAAGTTGTAGCGTCTTTCATTTTCGCATTATTTTATTAGAAATCCTGTTCACTTGGAAAATGAACGGACAAACAAACGGAGTTTGAATTTTACTTTTCTTTCTTCGAATGCATGGTTGGGGATTAGGAGTTCAGTGAACTTAACTCATTTTTTATGCATGCAACATCCCTCTATGCCAGTCTTTCTGTGGTTGTCTTGATTGGAGAACTGTCGATTCTGTAAATTTTTCTCGCTGATTCTACCCCTTGACCCAAAGCATTATGGTTATTTGTCAAGGAGGGAAGTTTTTATTTTTCTCATTAAGTGCCCATATTTGTTTGTTTAATGTCCATATTTGTTTCTTTGATGTTCCACGTTAGTTGGGGAGGAGAACAAACCACCATTTATAAGGGTGTGGAAATCTTACCCTAGCAAACGCATTTTAAAGCCTTGAGGGGAAGCCCGAAAGGGAAAGCCCAAAGAGGACAATATCTGCTAGCGGTGAATCTGGGTCGTTAGAGTTTCACTGGTATGCATACCTTACCAAGAAGACCAAGAAGACCTGGAAGTTCGAAGGGAATAAATGAAGTGGGTGGAGAATTATGTTTCTGCGGCATTCTGCCAGATCTTGTTAAATTAGCTATTTTTTAAAAATTATAATTCGACTGAACTACCATGCTTGCCTTATCTTGAGAAATAAGAAGGCTATAGTTTCAAGTGTTTAATCATGGTGGTGCATATTTCTCATGCAGAATTCTTTAGATATGAAGAACCATATGATTATTTTAGCTCCTCCAAGAGGGCCTTCATCTGTGAAAGGAATTGATACATCCACAAAAAATACAAATGGATCCCCAGATCTCTTCATATATCTCCAAGATGCAAAACAGGACTTCCCTAGCGTAGTTCCAGATCGTTGGGCAACTTTCGATTGTAAGTACCCACACTAGAAGTTTTTCAAGTTCTTGCTTGCTTAAAAATAATCTTGATGTTTCATTTTTTGTTTTCTGTTTTTAAATTTATGCTTGTTTTTTCTATCGTTTCCTATACGGTAATTTTTACATGTTTTTGAAAAACACTTGAATCCTTAATCAAATTTTAAAAACAGAAATAAAATTTTCAATAATATTTCTTTTTAGTTTTCAAAACTTGATTCGGTTTTTTAAAACACTAATAAAACATGATACAAAACTAGTGCTTATAACTTTAATTTTAAAAAATTCAATAGTCATCTAACTAAGTCTTAATTCTAACTCTTAATAAAATTCATGGATGCAGGACAGGTGAATTTTACACACCTAGCTTCTTGATAAATTATCCATTTGTGATGGTTAAATTTGGAAGAAGCATATCTTGTCCGCAAGGTTTGTTTCTTCTATAAAACACCAGTCTTCGTACTTTAAGATTCGAAAGAAATAAATTTATTTTTACGTTTTATTTAGATTTCTTTGATTAAGAATCATCATATTCATGATCCTTGTTCCATTTGGCCAAGTTATTTAGAATAACATTATTTTTGCTCCACGGAGACATTCCAGTTCAGATAATCTTGAGTTTGTAGAATGTCTTTGAGTTTTTCTTTTTCCACTTAGTATTATAAACGGTTTTGTTATCATGATTAAATGCATTCTAAAAAATCTCTTTAAATGCTTTTAGATATCTTTAGAAGTTATTTTTAGACATATGACCAAACAAAATGAAATTTCATTAGTGTCGTTAGCTCTTTTACACTTTCTCAGTTCTTGACTTTAGGACTTGGGGAAGATGTGGGGCCACATTCGATCCCCCGAGGCAGATTACTTAAAAATTTATACCTATTTTCTCTCCTCTCCCATGATTATTTCGAAAGTAACCGGTAAAATCGCCTAGCGTTATTTACCCGCCATTCTTTCCTGTAATCCGAACATCGTGGATAGGGGGTTTGTAGCTTGTTTGTTAGCGAAGGACAACTAGGAAAAAATAACAAAATCACATACTCAACATCACCACGCAATGACATTCATGTTTCAATACACTTTTTAATTTCTTGGCCATTGGAATTCATCAAAATCTAAATAATACAGCTAGTATTCCTAAAACTTAACAAGTCAACAGTACAAGAAGAGAAAAAAGAGGGTAAAGGACTATTTAATAAGCATACACCTTAACATATTCGAATACAAAGTTGGCTAAAGTTTAAATCCCCAAATTTTTTTCTTTAGGTAAGGAGGCGGGGTGGTAGCCATTAATTCCGTACCTAAATAAGAAAAGCATTCTCCACATGAATTAAGGTGGTTGAAAGGGGGCAGCAACCGAAAATTCATGCATCTGGGGGTTACGTGGGGGCAGGGGTGAGTAGAAAAATGCCATGGGCAACAAAGATTAACAAAAAGAAATACAAGGAGAAAAATGAACTCTTCCCAACATTAAAAATATGTAAAAAGAAAAAGGCTAAATAAAATCATCTGAGAGAGAGCTCCTATCTAGGAGGCTTTACTCTCTTCTGCAGCAGCTTCGAAGGTTTGTCCTTCGACAAGGTCGGGTACGTCGTCGTCGTCATCATCCTCTGCATTGGCTGCTGCTGCTGCTGCTGCTGCTGCGGCTTCTCCAGGTGCTTGCTTCTGGAACTGCTCAGCCAACTTCCTCAGATTGTCCAAATTATCGGGCCCTGGAAATATTTACATGCAAACAAGTCGTATTCTTAGCGCCGTAGTTAAAATTGCAACTCCGCAGCAAACACCAAAATCCAAGCGTAGTACTTACCCAATTGGTTAATAATTCCAGGGAGAATATCCTGCAATTCTGAGAAGAAATCAAAATATTAGACAGGCATCATTAGTAATACATGATGTGTTTAAACCGTGATAGATATTAACAAGAGATGGCTAAAGATCACAACAAGCATCCTGGGCAGTGTTAATAGAAAGGCTTCACAATCAGAAATAAACAAAAGGTGCCAGTGTAAGCGAGGGACCTCGAGTAACATCTTGCATAAGCAAGACGCTACAGAATTTTTTATCCCAAGACTTGCTTGCGGTAAGAACACATCTATTCCAGAAATAAACAAGGTCTCATTGAAGTAAATATAAAAAGTAATGGCATAATTTTAAAATACGAGTCATCAGATCAGAAGTTACAATTGTCAATATTCCAATCCAAGTATAAATATAAAAAATAATGGCATAATTTAGCAAAGGTGAACTATCATCCCAGACTTTTCAGTATCAAACTAAACTATTTGCCCCCGATTTAAAACGATAGCTTTTAGCCAAAATCTTTATTTAACAACATATTTTGAAACTCCAACTTGTTTGGATTGGACTCTTTTAAGCGTTTAAAAACACTTTTTAGCACTAAAAAAGTCGATCTAGTCTCAGAGATATTCGTATGCTGGACACAATGACACGAAGCATTCGAATTTGGACGTATTTCAAATTACAAGCCAAGGGCAGCATGTTGTTTTGCATTAAATCTTTGAAAACGTAATCCTAATCCCTGAGAACCCTTAGTAAAATTTTGCCACATTATAACAGGTCAACAGCACGTTAAAAAAAAAACGGGGAGTAGTTTGAATTTTTCTACGGAGAGCTATCTGAAAATTTGTAAAGCCTACTTGGCACAAATAGAACAGCTTCTTCAAACTGTTAGATGAAACTATGCCGGAAAAAACTACTTTCAAACGGTTGGACGTAAGTTGCAGTGTTCACTTATAGCCACTTTTTTTGTGATCCACATCATATTTAATTCCTAAAAATACTTGAAGGTTCGTACACAATTAACAGGTACTCCAAGAAGTAGGAATAACTCATTTTTAAAACAATTTTAAATATTTCACTGGACAGATTGGTATTCCTCATTAAAGAATAAAATTTTGTAATAAAAAATTGAGCGGTTTTTTATAGCATTTCCAAACGGCACCTTAAAAATACTTCAATAAAAAAAATATTCATCACTGATTTAAAAACGGTTTGAACACAACGTAGTAATTGAAATAAAAACCACTATTGATCCCGCAATTGGAAACTAAAAGTTACCTTAAAAACAGCATATTCTGCAGACAACTCTACTATGTCGTTTTCATTTTTAGGACTATTCTTTTGTTTTAAAAATTATACGACCAAATTTGAATGGAAAAAATTATTTCAGTTTTAGATAACTACAATTTAGAACACAAGGTCAGTTGTATGTTTCATTATATTCAAAAGGTGGTAAGAGACGTACTTTTCGTTTGAGGAGAACCACTAACAACCCATGTGTTTGCGGCAATAGAAGCCTGAACTGAAATAGAGAACGAGAAACAGCAAAATATGAGTTACATATCAAGATATCGATGGTAAGAAGTCAAGGATAGTTAAGTGGCTTTACCTTTCGGATTAACAAACTGAATAACTACATCATCCTTGAAGATGTTAACTTCCTCAATTGCAGGAATAGCATTAACTCCTATTCTCTTCAAGGTACTTTGAAGCCGTTTATCATCTGTGGTAGTTGTCTTGTGAACAGCTTTCTTCTTCCTTTAATTGACAAAATACATAAAGAAAATTATCAACGTCATTTTGTTAAAGAAGCATGAGAAAATGTCGAGAGATGACAACTTGCGTAACTAAAAGATGCAATACTCAAACAAGCATGGAATTTATGTTTGTTTATTCATCCATTAGTCAGCTGAATTTTATAATAATGTGTGTGTGTGTGTGTGTGTGTGTGTGTTTCGTCAATCGTAAACCATGAACTGCAAATCAGAAATTAAAAATTAACTGCTAGCTAGAGAAAACGCCTCTGATTATAAGAAAGAAGCCAATCAAAATTAATAGCACGATGGATAAGATAACTGAAGAAAGCAGAAGTGGACGTGGGAACAGAGTACTAGATATTGCGTTAACTTAACCTCTCAGACCAAACCACCTTATTTGGATGATATTATGGTTCAATTAAATTATCTATCAACAAATAAACTATAATCAAGAACAACTAGGTAAGATTTGTAAGAGTTCCATTTTCCGGTTGAATTAATTTATGATTTCTTATTAAATAAATCAAGCAATAAACAACTGACTCTTCTTACGCACTTTGAACTTTCAATAGATAAAAAGGCAACCAACCTTCTCACGCTACCTTTTCCACCAGTGCGCACTGCACCAGCCATCTTCTGGAGCTTCGCATGATCCATCTGCACAACATAAGAACAAAGATGAGATTTATGAGTTTTTTTGTTTTTAATATGAAACGAGAAGGATAAGATTTATGAGTTTTTCGTTTTTAATAGGAAACGAGAAGGATAAATGTTGTGAGAAATGAAGTCTTGGTAAGTGATTAAGGATTCGGACTTGTATTATTAGAGCAATTAAGAAGAATAGATGCGTCCACGAAGAAAAGAGAGGTAAAGCAGATAAACGCATACACGGATCTTGTCCACATTTTTCAAATGGAAAACCATATCCGAAACATCATTTAACAATTACAATCTCTGAAAGAAAGGCAACACTAAAAAACATTATCGAGGCTTAGCTTATCCAAAAAGTTATTTCAACAGCAACAAATATCCTCAAAAAGTTATTTCAACAACAACAAATATCCATTCATCATCTTATCATGATCGTCGAAGAGAATATAAGAGTGAGATTCTCTAAGAGAAGCCGCCAAAGTTTTCAGAAAAAAGTAAAATATTCGTGAAAGTAAGCTCCTGCTCAGTACAGTAACTACGACTCCACTAATCGTCTAACCTAGGCTGTTCTTTCGTCAACTTCTGAGCTTACAATCAAAGAACGCAATTACAGATAGTAGAGATTTAATCACGATCTGTGAAGCTATCAAGAAATCCGAAAACATAGCATGTTTAACATACAAAAAAAAAAAGAGAGAAAACAATGACGATCAGTTTCAAGATAAATACATATCAAATCGATGAACACCTCAAGAGAAGTAAAAACAAAATCCGGCTCCAAAGCTAGAACATGAAACTACGCCACAGTAGAGCCCTCGGCAAAAGAAAATCATCGTGAAAGAGAAAGCCGAACTATACGAAAATAGTAAGAACCACGGAGAATCGAGAAAGCGAAGAGAAATGAAGCTAAATTGGAAGGAAGAGTTACCTTGAAGATTATTTGAGATTTTTAAGTCGAGAGCTTCGTTGAAGCAGAGGAAGATAGCTTCACTCTGGGACGGCGCTAATGCTTAATATACTAGGGCGCGACGAAGACGATGTTATTTAAAAGGCTGATCCAACGGTTGTGATTTAGCCTCACTTCATGTAGTGGAAAATCCATAAATATATATATATTAATAATTTCACTATTGGTTAACAAAAAATAAATAAATAAAAATACAAAACACGAGTTGTCGCCTATCAAAAGATACTCCAATCCAGATAAACATAAATCTAATTCTTAATATAAAATAAAAATTATTTATAATTTTATTTTAGTGTTATATGAATAATAAAATTAAATTATTTTGGTGTGACATTATATCAAAATTTTATTTTTTATCTGAGTGCAACTTCTATTTTTAAGAAAATTAATAATTTTGAACTAATAATTTTACTTGGGAAATAAATGGCTTGAAATATCTTTTTAATTAGTAGATTGCTGTTTTTTTTTTTTTTTAATTACAAACCAACTCAAATATTTCAACTCACCTGAAATTAACTTGGTACAAACATACAAGTAACAGCTCAAATTGAACCCAACCTATTCTAAATCCTTTTGCCCAATGTACAACTTACAACGATCACCCCCTTTGACCAACGTTACCTATATCGGGAGGGAAACATGAAGCGACTTCTGGTATAACGTTTTTAGACCTTTCTAAGTTCCATCACTTTAGGAGGAGCGAGAAGAGAACATGGTGACGACACAATTGAGCCACGAAAAAGCGCAGAAATATGTCGTCGAAGACAGTTCAAGATATGAGTTCTTCTTGCAAGAGAATCTCATAGATATCAGTCCGTAGATTGAGCTCTTTGTCGCGCATAACTTCTTGGAGATCCGAAAGCTCTTTCGCGCTCAAAATAGAGTTCAGTTTGATGAAACCGTCAAGCCACAGCTTTTTTGACCTTCAGAACATAAAACGGTTAGACAGAGTGGTTGCTGTTTATCTGAAGGACCTAAAAAAACAGAAGGAACTGGAGCCAGAATGATACTTTAATTGGTGTAAATAACAAGAAATCGGGTCGTACCATGGGCAGGAATGGATGGCTCGGAAGAAAACTCGCTTGGCTGAAGAAGGATCGCATGCTGTGTTCAGCTCATATGAAATGTAGCAGCGCCAGAGAAGAACAGAATGACGCAAATTGTCATTTTCCAATGCCTTTTCAAACAGCCTACGTATTCTATGAGGAGAACCCGCATAACCCATCTCAAAGGATAATGCAAAAATCCAAAGGATCAGAGAAGGTTGCCTGAGAGTATTACATGCAAATTTGTCAAGCCTAGGGACCCCAAATGTATGTGTAATTCTCACAATTAAACAGGAAAAAAAAAAAGATCAACAACAATATACTATATCAAAAGATAAAGCGTCGGATTCAGAAAGGATTTTAGTCCGAAAAACCACTGTCAAATAGATCAAGTAACGAAAGCGATATCATCTGAAATGAGTGCATCTATCATGGTCATAAACATGCAAGGAAGGTTATTACTATAGTTAATCGATGCCAAATATGGATCCAATTAAAACTCGACTGTGAATTTATATCACAGCCTGGCCATGTAGGGGAAATTAAACACCAAAATGTGATTAGCAATGTGAGAGATAGCACAAGAAAGATCATCTTACTTCTGACAGTAGTCATCAAAGGTCCATCGCAGTTTACTGGGTACCGAATAAATGTAGCTAATCTCCAGAAAAGCAGTATAAAGTTCAGGATTTAATGGATAGAACTGCAATCCCTGAGAAATTGACTCCCGGACTTTTAGTTGGCTTAATTGCTTATGATGTCTCAGAAGCATCTTCACATAGTAGTTGAACAAACATTCTAGTTGATAGCTCTGTTTTCTTCTTTCTGCACATCAATAACAATAGTAAGTAACGAATAATCAACAAAACAAATAAAATTCAAGCGGAAAAATTCTGTCCTAGCTTATATATATATATATATATATATATATATATATATATATATATATATATATGTTGAAGAACGAATGGGAAAACAATCTTCCTTCTCGGAAATAGGACAAATCTGTGTCGTTAAAAGATTATAGCTGTGCATGAAGGGGTTGCAAATCAAAGAATGTGAGAAAATATAGTCCTCTAAACTTTCTTCAGAACATAGAGCCAGAAAATATTCAATATTTGATTCGCCTTCCCACTACTATTGACAATTTACCACTTCTAGTTCCGAAAGCTATCACTCCCATATACAATGATCTGATGCTGGGAGGCAATAAGCTCATATTACTTGCCTAACGCTAGCTCTTTATGTCTAGGGCCATACTTACACAAGTGGAGGTTTCCCCTACAATAAAATACAAGAAATTTCTATAGGGTATCCAAATCTTTTGCCAGTGCTAAATAAGTAATCTTTTTTTTTTTCTATAGAATATACCCGGGGAGGAAGGAGGAAACATATTTGAACCAGACAGAGAGAGAGAGAGAGAGAGAACAGAATTGGTAAATAACCTGGAAGTACCATGTTGAAAGCCTGATCTAAAACCTCAAGACCGGCATTGTATCCAGTGGTCAACTCCTCAAACAAAGCTGCAGAGGATATGAGAGCCACAGACGAGTCATCTATAACTCCATGGAGCCACGTAGATCGTACTGCCCTGATTTTTTCTTTAAAACCTTGGTGCGCTCTCAGCAGTTGCAAACTTGATGGTTGACATTTAAATGGACTGTAAGAATCACCACTTCCTAGGCAAGATAAAATGTGAACAGCACGATTTACAGAATCATGACCATTGTGAGGATCCTTCGCAAGCTCCAATTCAGCATACCAGAAATACAAGAGAGGAGCATTGGACTTCTGATCCTGCTTCAGCAATCACAGCAGTTGAAATTAAATACCATCCACTCATAGAGCATGCACCTCAAAACTCAGTTACAACTATTATAGTTTAACATCCAAAATGCCAAATTTGACTAGAAAAAGAAGTTCGTTTCAAGAAACATATCGTACATATTATACACCCAACACACATGCCATCGGTAGACAAATAGGTCAAAGATAAACGAGGGAGTTTCAACATGGAGCTGCAAGTCAAGATATCAAAGGAATCAAGACCCAGTCTCCTATTAGAACAAGGCCCTTCAAGAAAAGCTAGCAAGAGAAGTCAAAGTGCCCGGACATTCCATCGTTTGGACAGTTCCTTTTTCCTTGGTAGAAAAATTAACCCAAAAATGGTGTAATTGAAGTTGTTTTTTCTTTTTTAAGGACTAGCATCATACTTTGGCCCAGACAAGAGTTACATTTAGGGATACGGTAACATACCACGGGAAGGCTTTCCACAGATGCCAATGACATGTCAAATACTTTTCTAGCATGATCGATATTTCCATGTGTTGCCTCTCTTCGTGCATAGACTCCACAAAGTAACATGTCCTATAATTATCACATGATAATACCAATAATATCAGACATGATTATTTCAGTTATAGAATTATACAGTGCTAATAGTATGAAATGAGGATATAGACCCCCATTACATAAAGAACGTGTATCCATTTTTCTAGAATACCGAAGGTGCAATTATTTCTATGCTTCATGAACAAAGGCATTTTGAATTACAATAAAAAACAAAGGCAATTATCCACAAAAGCACTTTAGGCACCACCCTCGTATGATCAGGAACGAAGCATCAATGCACAACAAAAAAAAAACATCACTACTAAATGATATAACGATATTGTCACTAAATTATAATCTAGTTCAGACTTTAAATTAAGATAATTTAAGGTCAATACGGGGAGAATAGCCTCAATTGGAAAGGAGGTAACTACCTAACTCGTAAGTTTGAAATGTTGAAGATGCAGTCCCAATGGAGTTGTTTCATGCAGTTGATTTCTATTCCATTTTGCTTAAAACTTCTTAATAAATAAAAATACTGATAGCAATATCTTATTCCACAAAAGTTTGAAAGCTTTTGCTCCGCTTAGAACCCAACAACCTTCTGTCAGAACTATCACTACTATTTTTTTCCCCGGTTAACTATAAAGTCCCTCATTGACATCAAAACATACGTGGTAGACCTAGACATTCAATCCTCAAAAAAGCATGCATATTGATAGTGAATAGAAAATAGATCACCTGACGATCACTTTTCAAGAGATTCTTTGCTAAGGAACGGCAGGGAGTAACTGAGGAGCTACAAGAATTCATTTTTGTAACAAATAACTCTTCAGCAATTAAAGCAGCTTCTTCCAATATGAAATTACGTGGGAAAGCTGTTAAACAAAGTAATATAACATTGCGAAGAAACTTCATCATGTCAGACATCTGAGTTAGGTTATCAGAACCTCCCACAAGGACCTCCAAAGTGAAGCTACTTGAGCTGCTTTGCCTTTTATTAAGAACATCGTGAACACTTCTCAGATGATGTAATATATCGTCTGGCAACACCTCTAAACTAAGGATTCTCTCCATCCAACTTGAACTATTTGAAGCCACCCTGATGGAGAGAAAAAAAAATGTCAATAGTCTGTCAACCAAAAATACAAAAGGACTTGCCCTCTGAAAAGAAACCAGACATGAAGATCACTGAAGACAAGAGTTAGCAGCAATAAAACGTTTGTGCTAAATAAATATCTCAGTAATGACGGTCGTACTAACACCAGAAAGATACTTATGAGTAAAACCATGCCAACCATTTTGAAATTATAGTCTCATCAGAAAATTGTAATTGACAGACATCCATAGCAGTCACTCCAGAAACCATAAGCTTAACATTTCCACCATTTTCAACCAAACAAATGCGTAATATTTCACTCAAGGCCTTTCTGAAGTTCTTAACTATTAGACCCTCCCCAAATCCCAAGTCCAGGATAGTAGATGTTATGTCACCGCAAAAGGGCAAGTCATAGGTTGAAGGGGGTGAGGAATAAAGGAAGGTGAAACCTATGACTTGAAAATTAAAACTCATAGTAATAACTTACATTACAAGACTTCAAAATTAAAACAAAAATTTGGTTTCCGTGTTGCCTTTCGTCTTGGTAGAATCTTAGAAACTAAGCCTCAATCCAACTCTTCCATTGTTCACCCATAAGACCATTTCTTTTTTCAAGAAGCTCTTTCATTGCACATAAGTTTGTAGGGAGTCCATGCCAACATATTAGCATAATGTTCAGACGACAGACAACATATTACATGAAAGATACTAGTTCACTCGCCACAAAGACTTCACCGATGCCACTCACATGTTCAAGTAAAAGTAGATTACATGCTATATAAATGAATAATGCGACTGGTTTTCAAACTGAAAAATGACTGTAAATAAGATTCTACACAAGAAGAGTATATACCTTGAATATATTTTTCCACTAAAGAATTCAATTAGCTGATATATCAAGGATAAACGGGCTTCACTTGAAATCAATGAAAACAGGTACTCCTTGACATCTTCATATAATATAACTCTTTGAAGTTGTTCATTTGTTTCTCCATCAGGCATCCCTTCATCATGAATAACATCTGCTGTTTCACAGTATGAATTCAAATAAATACAAACATAAAATTAATTAATTAGAAAACAGATTCAAGCAGTTCAATCATATTTAATATTCAGAACAATGTGAAGATTCATGGTAAATCAATGACTTTTCAGCGTACATGTCAGAATAAATGTGAACCAAAAGAGTCGAGTTAGAATTTAATGATGTGTGCAGGCAGCTGGAGGGTACCAGATTTTTCCCGGATAGGCATCCATTGTTCACAGTCTCTTAATGACTCTTCTTTTGACCATCTAGCCCAGGTTGAGGTGTCCTTAACCTCCTCGTCGACCCCTGCATCAGCGTTAATTCCAAGAATTTTGAGCAATGCTTCCGTGCTATCTTCTCTTTCAGTGTCTTCTTCTTCCACATCTTGCTCCATAGCCTCCTCTGCTGCTACACCCACTTCTGCAGTAGTTTCTGCGTCATCATTATTTTTCTTCTCTTTTGGTGCTGGATCAGACCAACCAGTCCAGCCACCCTTTTCATCAGCCTCTAAGGCCTCCTCCTCTCTCATAACCTTTTGCCTATTTTCCTCCTCTTTTTCTAGCCATGTAGACCAACCGATGGCACCTTCCTCACCGACTCTTTCAGCATTAGTGTTCCAAAAGTGTTCAAATAATCTTTGTTTACTTCGATCGTTTAAATGCAAAGCAGGGCAAAACAAGCTAAATTCAATTTCAGCCTGAAATAAAGCAGTAGCCAACTCCTGATACCCAGCCTGCCACTCAAATCGGCACAAACTCAGAAAAATATCAACCAGACCAAGTTCTAGCTGAATGAGATCATGCTCCACTGAAGGTTTGGCAGTTTGATTGGCCTGCATCGTACAGAAACATAATAAAAATACAGAAAATAAAATTTAAGTTATCCATGTATAAATGATAAAAGGGTTTATTTAAATTCAAAACAAACAGGTTTATAAACACGATTTCAGAACTTGGGAAAAGGAAAATATTACGGCAACAAGCAAGTGAAGTCCACCTAAAAAAGAGTAAAGCTTGTATAACAACACACATATACATCTTTATAAACCACACCCGTCAAGCAACTTGCATTTAATAAGAAATTGACACAGTCTCCGGTAACAATAATGGTTGAATGAATGGTGGGCATAACAAGGGCAATAAGCCAACTTCGTCACATAAAAAATCAAATGGTAAAGAGGTACTCTTAGTCTCCTAAGATGCATGGTTCATTATATCTAGGAAGTCAAATGTAGTAAAAGCAACTATTTGGAATTCTAAGTACAGAAATTAAGTATAACAAGAAGTAACAGCACAACAGACCGAGTCATGTTCCCTATAAAACCAGCAAATTGAAAATAAAATGCCTCCAAAGCAATGATGACCCCTCATGTACAATTTCAAATAAAATTATGTGCATCATACGTAATATAAAAATATGGCTAATGATATATACCTTTATTTTATTTTTTTTCTTGTAAAGGAAACAATTTCGTTGATGGTATGAAATTAGTTAACGAAATCTACCAATAAAGAGCAAGATCTACCCCAATAGCATAGTATTTGGGGGGGAAAACTTCAAACAGTTAAATAAAACAAAGAGGAATATAAAAAGGTGATGCCCCGAGAAGAAATAGTCATTTGACTTGAGAACCTGCCTAATGTGCTGGTTGCATGCAGCAGATAGAGCTTGGATTGCATGTGCATACATTTGTCTCATGTCTGAAACCTTGAATCTAGAGAACTCCCCTTGAATGAGATGCAAAAACTCTCTCCACAACTTATAACTCCCAGAATTCTGCATCAGTATCTTTTCCCATCTACTAATCAACACATCAATAGTATCTCTTTTCTGGTAATTCTTTAAAAGGTATAGCAATAATTCCTCATTTTCTGGGTTAAGCTCAGCAGCCTTCTCTAATATGCTAATTTTTTTCTCTAGAGTTTGCAAGCGAGCACCTTTCTGAGGTTGCATAGCTGCAACTTTGTCTTGAAATTCAGCAAAAGCTAACCAAGCCTTCTCGTCATGAGGATGCTCCCTAGTCAATTTGTTAAACTCCCGCGTTTTACGCAGCACTTCATCCTCCCAAGATTCCTCAATATTATTTGATGTTTGAGAATCCGAAAAAGGAATGAAATCATCCAATAATTTGTCTGGAGTTTTTCTAGAAAAACCAATACGTACACGTTTGAAGTTCTTATGTCGCTCTATTGCTGCATTCTTTGCAGACCAATAGCGTCCACCTGATTTCAATTTACTATCCAACACTTCAGCATCAGCATCTTTGTCTAAGGCAGAACTACTTTTATTCCACTGAGAAAATCCATTAAAATTTAGTCCAGGTCTTTCCCCATGGTTGAGCGGTCTGTAGCGTGCAACATCCATCCTGTATTGTAATAAAAACATAGTGAACTTAAAATTCAAATTTGAAGCAATCAGTTCTGGCTGCTCATCTTCCGTGGAAAAAAAATTGGAAAAACTTATTCTACACGTCTCGGCAATAGTTCCAAACAAAATGCTGTTCCCTCTAAATTGAAATTCAAATTTAATTCTGCCGCTTCCTACAGATACTTAAGTACTAACGAGTAAAGAGGTACTGAATTCTTGTGGGATTGTGGGTTACAATTTTCAGCATATCATTAACGCGGGGATTGCCCTTCTTTTTCTTTTTTGGGATTGCCCTTCTTTTTCTTTTTGTGCATAATGTCGAGGTTATCTTATTGCCTTTAGATAAATAAAATAAATAACTAATTATATTCATGATTTTCTTTGGGCATATGAATTAGATTTACTGAACGAACCAAATGATTTCATTAAACAAGTTCTGGAGATTGATTGAACTTCCACGCAGTTGATTTAAGAGAAAAATGAAAATAGTGGTAAGCCATTAGAACAACATGTACGTCTTAGGTGAATTCTACTCTGTCTGATTAAATTATCGGCATGTCTTTTCAAATTTCTGAACAAGTGCATTCAACTACATTCAAACTCATCTTCCACATCTTCTCTGAAACTACCTAGAGAGTTGGATTGAAAGAATTAAATTAAGCCAGCATAAATACCTGTAAAGAGACCCGAATGCTAAGTTATCCCGGTCTCCATTAGAATCGAAGTAATAATCCTTGGAAGGTCTACCATCGGCATCGGCCCAAGCCCGAACATCGGACTTTCTCGAACCATACTCGCCGAATCCCTTTTTTTCTTCATATTCATTTCGCCTCCTCCTCTTCTTCTTCTTCCTCTTTTTCCTCTTCTCATGCTCGGAGCCGTCGTCCGAAGCAGAAGATTCCAGCAATTCGTATGATCGAGATGACTTCTGCACCTCAGGTCTAACACTTGGACCTCCTTCATCTTCCACAGCCTCTTCCTGGTCGCCATCGGTGGAGAGGGAGGGATATACATTGTTTTGAGATGAAAGAGCATCGTTGATGACGGATAGGTCAGTGGTGAAGCTGGAGTTGCAAAGCCACTGAGGAACGCTTGAATTGGGCGGACTTATCTGACTCTGGGGATTGTTAGCGACGAACGGGAGCGGGAAGAGGGAGGTTTTAGGCTTTTGCTCTTCAGGTGGCAACTCCTCTTCTGCTGGAGCTTCCATGGCTACGAAGAATATTGCCCGCGAGATCGAACTATTCGGAGCTTATGAACTGAAAGCCTAAGAAGGAAATGGAAGAGGCAAAATGTACACAGGCCCAATTGAACTCATAAAACCGACCCAGGCCCAACTAAATCGGATAATAACACGGGCCCAATTCAACTCGTAAAACCGACCCGGGCCCAACTAAATCAGAAATATTATCCATTTTTTTAATTAAATTATTTTGTACAAAACAAATTATATCCATATTTTATCATAAAAATAAAATTATAAATAAACCAAGACAGAGTATCAGTTTAATGTAAATTTAATGGATTAATATGTAAGTCATTTATTAAAAATATTTTTAAAAAATACAATAATTAAAATAATGTATGAAATATGAGCAATGCGTCTATGGCATTCAGCAAGCCTTATGGTTGATGCTGCTTGGAGTAACAAATTTCAAAACAACAATGATTTTCGAAACACGACAAAAGTCTGTCGAATACTGAACGTGAAAAGACATAAATCTTTTTAAAATTTCACGAGATAAATTAATATATAGTTATTTCCTTTTATACAAAAAGTCAATAATTAATCATTATGTTTCTAATTTCCTTATAATGCCTTTAATTTTAAAAGATATTAAAACAAAAAACATTTTTTTAATTAAAACCACCAACAAAATTTTAAAAACTATTTTATTAGTTTTCAAAAAATTTAAGATATATATTTTTTATACATTTCCATTTTAGAAGGATAAATCACCCATTTAAAAATATTTCTAAAAAGTTGATATCGTTAGACAAACACGACTCTCCACAATGGTATGATATTGTCGACTTTCATCATCTAACATCTCCGCTTGAACAAAATGCGCCTCCCCTTAATCAAAACTCGACTCCTTTGGAGTCTTAGTCATTTTTTACTGCCTTCGAGAGGCTTGACTCCTTTTTCTTTTGGAGTTCTTTGTTCAATGTTTGAGGATTTACCAATCTATTGGTACGACTAAATTTAGGGCATGGCTCTGATACCATGTTAGACGAACACGACTCTCCACAATGGTATGATATTGTCCACTTTGCGTAAGCTCTCATGGCTTTGCTTTCGGCTTTCCTAAAAGGCCTCAAAGGAATGGAGATAATATTCTTTGTTTATAAACCCTAAATTAGTTGGAGGACTTTCATCATCTAACAAATATTAACTTTATTTAAAATAAATTGTTTAAATTTTTAAATATACTAAACTCATAATTTACATTAAAAAAAAAAAAAAAAAAANTTATGAAATGGAGTCTAAAAAGAAATGATTTATCGATGTTCCTAATTTACCATTTTGCCCCCACTCTAACAGCAAAAAGGGATAGGGCAGTGTGGATAAATTATCCGATGTCTCTAAACTAAATAAATATTTGAAGTGAGTTAAAAAATAATAAAATTATTATTATTATTATAAAATGTAAAATTTGATTTTTTTTTTTTTTAATTTTTATTTTGTGATTAAATAGCAAAATTATTGGGTACAACGTCCAATAATTTATTGGGGAATAAGGAGGGATTGATTGGAGTTAAAGATAAAAAAGGAGTGGCTAAGGCGTGAAATTGAAAGAGAGAAGGGGAGGAAAATAGAAATAGATAAGATTATAAGTAAGGATGCAGAAAATTCACGTGAGCTGATGGGGAAAGTGAAAACAAAAAAACAAACGAAATATGGGAATGGCATGGAACCAACGGTGGTGGTTGGTGGAGGCTTCACCAACACACCAATACACAACCTTTCCTATAATTCCACATCATATCCCTTTGCCACGTGGATTGAAGTCGACAGCACAGACGATGCCCATTTGGCCTTATTTACGTACTCTTTTAACCCTCTTTCTACAATTTTTCTTCAATTTTTAGTTTAGTCCTCCAAGTTTCCTTAAATTACAATTTAAGGACCTAAAAATTCATAGGCTAAACTTACCCTTTAACTATTTTATTTTAGGAAATTTGTTTATGTTATTATTTGATCTTTTATTTTAAAAAGAATTTTAATCTTATTTTTTTAATTGGATGAGCAGATTTAATTTTGTTTAATTGGTCCAAAATATATATCTATATTGGCATTAAATTTTAATTTTTTTTTAATTAAAAAATTAGAGTTATTTATGAATGTGCAAGTCTTATCTCTTTTTTTGATCGAGGAAAGTACGATTTAAAACATAATATGTTAATTAAAAACAATGATAAGCGCACAATAATTTCATTTATAGACATTAAAGTTTTATAGAAAAACTCTAAAAATGGTTAAAGCTAACTCAAACAACACCATCCCACATATCACTTAAAAACAAAAAATTAAAAACTAATATTCATTAGTGACGTAATAATCATATTTATTTAGCATTAATAAACAAAATTATTCCAATTTCAAATATCTATTACAAGGTAATTAATCTATGAAATAATTTTTTTTATATAATTATTATATAAGGCCTAAAAAAATTAATTAATTTAGATGAACCAATAATTGGAGGATGAAAATGGGAAATGGTCAAGAACTCAATGATCAGAGCCGGTCAGTTTTCATGAAAAAAATGGAGAAAAAGCACAAAAAAATAAAAAAATAAATTAAAAAAAAAAGGGAAAAAAAATACAGATAAGCAAATTAGTTTATATATTACAATAAAAAGCGGATTACTGATATATAAACTAGACCCTTTTTAGCAAGAATAACAAAGGGATCTGAAAGGGGTAAAAAAGGAAGGAAAAATTAGGCCTCCTTTTAACGCTAATCACATTCACAAAGATCAATTAATTAAATTAATTAATCTTTATTTACTGTGTTAGAGAAGAGGCATTTCCAGTGGATGCAGAATTAGAAGAAAAAGAATTCTTGTGATTGTGCATCCAAACCTTGAAAACCTGGCGAGTGACGCCCACGCTCCGGCAGAACCTCTCGATCTCGTCGTCAAGATCTCTTCTCTGCAATTTCCAACCTAATTTCTCTGCAAATGCCAGCATCTTCTCTCTCTGATCTGCCGTGAACTTCGTACGGAACCGTTTTTTTCCTCCGCCGCCGCTCCTCTCGGTGTCGGTTGCGGCTTGGTCGTAGTCCATGAGATCGTCTGCAGTGGCGGCGGAAGAGCGGCCACCGCCAGCGATGTAAGTGATTTTGCGGTGGAAGTTACGGTGGCAGCCACAAGCAACGCAGTGGAGGTTGTTGGTCGGAGAGGAGGTGTCGTCGAGAGTGAATTCGCCGCAGCCATCGGTGGCGTAACTGCCCAGACTGGCTGCATGGTTCCGGAGGCATTCTCTGTAATGATAGTTGGAGTTCTCTCCGTCCATTCTCTCTCTTCTTTCTCTCTATCTTTCTGTGTGTGGGAGCTTTGATTTGTTTGATAGAGTATATATTGGGATGCCAAACAAGCCCTAGAGGTTGCTTTAAATTTGGATAAAAAATGAAGCGTTTTTAGGACGAAGGGTATTCTCTTCACTAAACGACATGAGATCTCACAACCTTTCTTTCTGGTGGTTCGATCATAAAAATTTTGTAGTTAAACGTGCTTTACTTTAAACAGTTCTATGTCGGTGACCTACTGTAAATTTTCCGTTTTGTGGGGATAGTTTTTGCTCTTAGAAGCGAGAAGCCTAGGTAACATAACCATATTGTAGCGGATTTTGAATATTGATCTAAATCACGAGTGTGAGCCGTTACAGTCTTGATATTTGAATTTGGAAGTATAATGCATATTTGGATATAAGTTACACTTTAATGTAATTTTTGTTGTTATTTCGCGAGTGCTCGGGTCAATTTATACGTTTTTCGACTAATATCACGAGACAATCGTTTAGGCATAATACATGTGATTGAACCGTGTCTTTAAATCGTTTATTATTTTAACCTTTTTTTATAAATACCTCAATATATAAATATCGGTAAATTCTTAATAAATATTAAAAATACAAGTCCCTTCCATTGTAATTTCGGCTGTCAGAAAGGGTATTTTCGGAAATTTGTCAGCAGACCCGTGAACTATTTCGGGTTTTCCAGCAATAATTCACCACCGCAAATATACCACAAGAAATTAAAATTTTGAGGCAGCCTTAATAATAATATATTATTTTTCCGAACAGACTAATTATGGTGAATCATTTGTTTAAGTTCGTTAAACCAAATTAAGGATATTAATCAAACTAATTAAGGTAGCTAATCATATTTTAGTTTCCGAATCATGGTTCCCACTCCCCCACAGCCAGTTTAAACAAAGATATAATATAATTAGCACTAAATTTAAAACGGTAATGATGAATTATATAAATATAATTACGAGATTAACTAGATTAATAAATTAAAATAAAAATTGGCTATCAATTGATGCATGCATGCACCTTTACAACTTCAACTTAGATGCATGCGTGGAGTGATTAATTGAATAATTAATTGAGTTTAATTGTTGATGTTGAGCATATAATTAATTAATTAATTAACTCAAAGCATGTGAGGAAGTGATCCCGAACTAATGTATATTATATATGTAGCTTTGACTTGGATTCTACGTACCCTTTCGTTGTTACTTTTTTATTTAAAAAATATAATCATTGAAAATTCAGTATAAATTTATTTTTTTTTAATTTTATATATTGAGTATTAGCATTTTTTCAAAATGAAAAAAATACCGCTTTATTATTATTATTATTATTATTCGGGTTTTATTTAAAAACTGAAAAATATGTGAAGTTAGCAATAAATAAATAAATAGATAAATAAAGGAGAAGCTTTGGTGTCATGTAATAATATTAATTATTGGTAATGCATATGGAAGCATGTTTTTAGGTTAAATAGGTGTTTGGAAAGAAGGATAGGGTAGCCAGTTTTGTCCGTAATTCAGTGGACAGCTTGGCTGGAAAATTCTGGTTTAGGCTTTGGATTTTCCATACACAATCAGACACTAAACTTATTCCAATCCCTTCAATATTCACTCCCTAATATCTTACTTTCTTTTACGCAGGCTTTGTCTCCAAATTTTGACCAGAAAAAATAAATAATAATTCATAAATAAAATTCCCAGTTCTCATAGATATCAATTATTTGCATGCCCATACATGTACATCCTCTCTCATACATGCATGTCTATAAAGATGTGGAAACCTCTTACTAAAAGACATGTTTTAATAAACGTGACGAGCAAAAACAGACAATATCGGCTAGTGGTGTGTTTGAACTGTTACAAATGGTTTCAAATTCATACATTGAGCGGTGTGCCAGGACGTTGGACTCACAAGAGAAGGTGTATTGTGAGATCCCACGTCGGTTGAGAGGGGAATGAAACATTTCATATAAGACTAATAACAACGTTTGGGCGTTTGAGTTGTTACAAATGGTATCAAAGTCAGACATTAGGCAGTGTGTCAATAAAGACAGTGGACTGTGAGATCTCATATCCGTTAAAAAAGTGAATAAAACATTTCTTTTAAGGGGGAGATAATATTTTATAATGTGAATATTATATTTTAATTAAGATATTGATATATGGTTACATATATTTACTTACTTTAACCATAATTAATTAATTTTATAAATGCTTGGTGGTATTAGTATATATTTAATATAAAAGGTTTCTCGTGCATGCACCCGACCCAACGCCAATAATCATTTTTAACTATCCAACATTACAGAACGATTCCAACCCTAGAACTCGACAGCTTGAGTTTCCAATTTTCCGACTTTTTTTATTATTTCTATTTTAAATTAACCCATACGACAATTATTTTTATTATTTTTTTTGTCACGAATTAATAGTTTTGTTTGGTCTATAATCTCTAATTATTTAGTTGTCGCATCTTCTTATGCAAGTACAACCAAGATTCGAGTCCAACTCATTAAGGAAAAAAAAAAACAATAAAATAATTAAATTAACTAAATTTTGCTCGTTAAACCCTTTTAGAGGATTTAGTTGAACTCAATTAATAAAATAAACAGATAACCTTGGAGGATTAGTTCATTTAATTAATTTAATTAATAAGTGATACAAAACTAAGCAAGGTAATTAACACAATAAATTTTTTTTTTTTTTTTTTTTTGAAAAAGGCGTTAATCTTTTGTACTAATTAAATTAAAGANCCCTATGTGTCCATTAGAGTAGTCCTATTATGAGTTATATTATTATAATTTTTTTAAAGAAATACGTGAATAAGAACAAAACATCATAAAAGAATCTGTGTTGATACGTGGGAATAACTTTCACTCTTAAAAGTGAAAAATAAGTAACGTGACTATGTTGCAATAGAATGTCGGGACCATTAAGTGTTTAATAAGTAACTTGACTATGTTAGAGAATGCTGAGACCATTAGGTGTTAAATCAGGCGTAAGTTTTATTAAAATTTTATGTTTATATTTAAAACATTTGGAAGACAAAAACGGTAAGAGACCAAGTCCACTGGTGGGAGATATTATCTGGACTTTTTCTCTTGGGTTACCCCTTGAGGTTTTAAAAATGGGTATGCTAGGAAGTGGTTTTCACACTTTTCTAAATAATGATTAATTCTCCACTGTAACTGAGTTAGGCTGTCACAATCCACCCCATTTGGGGCCTACATTCTTACTAGCACACTGTCTCGTGTTCACCCCTTGAGATACTCAGCCTTCATGCCAGCACATCGCCAGACTGTAATACCATTTGTAACCGCCAAAACCCACCGCTAGCAGATATTGTTCTCTTTGGTATTTTTACTTTCGAAATTCCTCTCAACGTTTTTTAAATCCATGTATTAGAGAGAGATTTTCACACATTTACAAATAATGATTCGTTTCCTCCCTGTCTCACAAAAATTGATTAAACCCAAAATTTATCTATTTTTTTCATTAATAATATTTTTGTAAGAAAAATTGCATGACCCAATATTGTATTGATAAACTAAGGTGACATCTATTTTTATTAAGAAAAATATTCTTGTTTCTAATATTTTAATTATTAAAATTTAAAATTTCACGAGAATTTTATATAATTTTAGGTTCAACACTTGCGCGGGACGAGCATTGTGTCTTGAACACTTCCACTCATACTATCATACTGCGATGGCGGCAAGTGTCCCGCCATGACGACTTCTCTGGCTGCGCTTCAACTCGCCTTCCTTTCACCGGCCGCTTCCAAAAAATTTGCATATCCCGTAAGCTTCTGTTTCTCTTGCTACAGTTTCACCTCCAAATTTAGTTTAATTTAGACGACGCACTGGTTTATTGAATCAGCTATTTAGATGATACTGCAATCAAATTCCACTTAACTAGCTGAGTCGCTTGATTGATACTCCAATTTGTGTAAATATCAGGATTCTAGTTTGTTGTATCGTGTATCGCTACTGTTCTCTAAAGAAGGTGCAAATTGTTCAGCAGTTTTTCAGCTGTTCTGGGCGTAGAAATGTCAATTTGTGGGTTGTGCCAATGCTTCCAATCCAAGAAATGGCCAAGGTTCTTATCTTATTTCTCTTTTAACTCTTTCAATGAATTGAATTTCCGGCATGAAACAGCGAATTTCAGGTGTTTTTGACCCGGAATTTCAACAAATTCTTAATTATATGAGCTTGAACAAATCCTCTTCGGTTCCAGGTCGTTTTTCCTTCATTTGTTGCTTTGTTTAGAAGCATTGTAGCTCCATTGAGACTATGCGCTTTAATAGAGAAAATGATTAGTAATATGCTGAAGTATGTTTGTTGGGATCCGTTCTTCTAAATTGTAGGAAGTGGTGAAGGGAACATATATTATCATCAAGTTTCTAGATGTCCAGTTTAGTTTCAGGAGGCTGATCTTGTATTGGCGATGTGCAGTTACTTCAGTCCTTTGATGAAATCGATTACAAACAGAGGCCAAACTGATTATGCCATGAATGAGGAAGACCTTGAAGAGAGAGATGATCTTTCGACTCGAGAGTCTCGATTCTTGTATCCAACAGCTGATACTCGGTCGACATTAAGGTTTCGAAATGCCAAATTAGAATGTATGCTTAGTTCATATTGTTTGGTGTGTGAGGTCACATGTAACAACCCAAACCTACCGCTAGCAGATATTGTCCTCTTTAGCTTTTTCTTTCCGAGCTTTCCCTCAAGTTTCCACAAGTTCCCCTCTTCAACTAATGTAGGATATCGCAATCCACCCACATGGGGGCCAGCATCCTCACTGACACACCACTCATTGTCTAGCTTTGATACCATTTGTAACAGTCCAAGCCCACTGCTAGCAGATATTATCCTTTTTGGGCTTTCCCTTCCGAGCTTCCCTTCAAGGTTTTTAAACGCGTCTATTAGAGAGAGGTTTCCACATCCTTATAAGGAATGTTTCGTTCCTCTCCAACGTGGGATCTCACATCACAATTGCAATTTCATACTACTGTATCTCTACCGGGTTGTATTTACTGGAAATGTTTGCACAAGTTTACTGTACCTGTAGTTAGCCTTTATGAGGCTGAAGGAGGCTCATCTCATATGGCTAACTCAGGAACTTTTCTGCTCATCCATTTTATGCAAATTTCATTTCAATCGTTTGAATTTATTTCACACGTTTTTCTTTGAAGGGGTTGGAGACCATCTTATAGAGATGCATTGCTTTCAGTGAGAAAAAAAAGTTAAACGTTCCTTGCTCAACCAAGTTGTCATCTGGAGACATTGAAGCAGAAATCTTTCTTCATTTGTTCCTGCAAGGTACTTCCCCTAAGCCTGTGGGTTAGGTAAAAATTTTATATTCTTGATTTGCTCATCTAAAATTTAGATGTGTCGCTATATCTGAAGTTGCATACATGAATCAAGTGCTGTGTAAGTTGGTAAGTCAGAAAACTTTGTCCTTGCCCATGTAGTGAAGAATCATTATGGCAGTCTAACCTTGAAGATAGTATACAAATTGGACTCAATCTGTGCAAGGTGAAACTTTAGCAGCTACAGATGGAGCATCTAACCTGCAATCCTTGATATTAAAGGTATCGGTTTTATAAAATTTTTCCCCTCAAGAAGCTTTCCTCTTGTGTCAGCTTGCTAGGACATTATCTGGGAAGGTGTTCCAACAAGCGGCCAACCATTGAATTAAAAAGGAAATCATCAAAAAGGTACTCGGTAATATCGAAAGCATTATTGATGTGTGAACCTAGAAATAAATGCCATGGTTTAGAGAGCACAGCCTAAAGCAGCTGAGACTGTCTTTCTTTGCTTTTATGCTCTTTCTGTTCAACTGGCATCTTTTACTTGGAAGTTTTGCTTTCTTTACTGTTGTTGTAAAGGAGTAGGTCTCACATCGATTGGAAAGGGGAACGAAACATTTTATTTATAAGAGTGAAACTTCTCCCTAGCAAATGCGTTTTAAAACCGTGAGGCTGACGTTGGTACGTAATGGGCAAAAGCGGACACTGTCCGTTAGCGGTAGATTTGGATTGCTACAGTTTGTGCAAGGTATCCCTTACAATCAGTATATTGATATCACTAAAGTAGCCCAAGAGCGATTACAAGTGAGCCTTTTGAGAGTATGCATAAACTGATTACACAAAAAACAGAACAAAAGACAGTCCTACAAGCAACTTCACTGGGATGCAATTCCAAGCCTGCCCCTCCTTTGATATATATTTACAGTAGGTCTTACCATTTAATGGAATGATTTTTTTTTTTTCCTTTCCATGTAACATATAAGTGTGCGATCCTACATTGGTTGGGAGGAGAATAATACATTCTTTATAAGAATGTGGAAACCTCTCCTTAGTATACACATTTTAAAAATCTTGAGAGAAAGCTGGGAGGGAAAAATCTAAAAAAAGCGAGTGATGGGTTAGGACTTTTTTGATAAGGAATCTTTTTTTTAAAGCATGAGGTTCCCTCGTGGGAACAATCCTTATGAAAACATGGAAGTTCCACCGTTTTAGCGAGGAATCTCTTTTGAGAACGGGGAGGTTCTGCCACGAAAACAAGGAATATCTTAAGGGTTCATAAATTTATCGTCTATAACGTTACTTATGGTCCACCCATCCATTTGTTATTTGAGATATTAAAATATTATTTCTAAAAAAAAAGTTCATAAACTAGAAGGTATTCCGGAAACAATTTTAGTTTTAGCCCACGGGCCACGGGCATCCATTAGGTACCCATTCAGGTTTATCTTTGAATATTGAGATATCTAGTTCTTGCAATTTGGACAGGGTTTTGCTGGTGCTGCTTTAAGGTATCTGGGTTTCAGAAGCACGATGACTTTGCTCGGCCCAATGAACTAACAAAAGGTCTACACATTGAAACTTTTGGTGACTAAATCAATCGAACTGCTTAATTTTTTTTTTTTTTGCTTTCTTGTTCAAACATGGCCCAGTTCATGATATAGGCTTGATAAAATTGTTTCCTTGTTGCTAATTAATTTAATGCCAACCAGTTTATAATTATCTGTATCTGAATCAGGTTTTGGGGAACATTTCTGGCGGATGTGGTGATTCAGATGATGGGAACTGATTATGCTCTAATATTTAGAGTTATTCTGAACTGGGCCTGTTTGAGCTTTCCCTTTCCGGCTTCTCCTCAAAATTTTTAAAGCATGTCTGCTAGAGAGAGGTTTTCATACACTTATAAAATGTTTTGTTCCTCTCTCCAACCGATGTGGGATCTCACAATACACCCCCCTTAGAGGCCCAACGTCCTCGTTGACACACCATCCATTGTCTACCCCCCTTTAGGGCTCAGCGTCTTCGCTGGCACACCACCCCATGTCTAGCTCTGATACCATTTATGACAGCCCAAGCCCACTACTAACACATATTGTCCTCTTTGAGCTTTCCCTTTCGAGTTTCCCCTCAAGGTTTTTAGAACACGTCTGTTACGTAGAGGTTTTCACATCCTTATAAAGAATTTTTTTGTTTCCTTCTCTAATCAATGTGAGATCTCACAATCCACCTCCTTTGAGACACAGCTTCCTCCTTGACACTCGTTGCCTTCTCCACTTGATGTGGGATCTCACAAATTTATGCTCTTGCTCAGGTAATCTTCTTTTGCATACTTGTGGTACACTCCATCAAAGTGATTCGATTACAAAGCGATTTTTTATCAATCACTTTTGAATAACTTTTTGAATAATCATCATTAAGACCATTCTTTTCTAAATCCAAATACACCCTTAGCCTCAATCTTGGTATATCAACTAACCAAAATGCCCAGTTTGGTTGGGTTTAAATGACTGTTTTCCAGAAATGCTTAATTTATCTGAAGCCTCGTTGGGGCAACAGAAAAGGTAGAATAGCCCTGCTATACCTATTCGACCTTGCACTCCAACTATTGCAAGTTTCTAGTGTATAATAAAACTTAAAATCATCACAAAAAAGAGGATAAAGAGAACTATAAAGTAAAAAGTGGGGAAAGGCTGAGGGGGCAATATTAAAGGTAAAACTTAGTGGTAGCTAGGTAAGTATATTAAGAACAAAGGAAAATAGGATGAATGTGTCTGATATGAATGGAGCGTTTAACTTTCATTAGTAAACCCCGCCTCAGCTTTTTAGGTAAGAATGATATGATTTGGTTCATTACTTTTCCTGGTCACTGAGAATGTTGATTGTTTTCACTGCAGATTCGGATTACTCGCACAGATACCGTCGACGAGTGACGAGTGACGAGTGCAGAATTTGAGCTTTTGGATGCTTAGCATGTCACAATCTAATCAACATTAAGATCTTCCTTGCCTTCTTGAGCTCCACATCAGGTGAAAAGCTCAGTATTTTCATAAAAATCAAAGGGTAAGAGATACTTTTTAAATAAAATACAAAATTTAGGAGTATTTTTATTATGAATCTAGTAAATTTGGGAACTATATAGGTGTAGTTTATAATTATTTGATAAAATGAGGTAAAAAATTGGGTATGAACAGCATGGAAACATGCTTATCCAGTGGTTACGTGAAAAGGAAGAGGCAAATGGAGGAAAGAAGACGGTGGGTTCTTTTGATAAAGTGGGGAGCTTTTTGATGTTCTTAATTTGTTATTATTATTATTTTTTCTATAAAAAAAAATTAGCTTTTGACTTTTTGCAGTTTCTTTTATTTTTTTTTTAGCGAACTTGTCTTTTTGATGCAAAAGAAACGTCTCTCTCCACTTCCACATGGTTTGTTTCTTTCGAGACATCACCATTCCACCTTTAAGAAGCAATTTTCCATTTTCTTTTTTCCTTTTTATATGGGTTTTCGTTTTCATAGGTGGGGGTTATACTATTCATTATTATATATATATATATATATATATATATATATATATATTTTCATTATTATTATTATATATACATTTTACTATCCATCTCGTTTGTGGGTCCAGCGTTCTTGTTTGTACACTTGTTCTTGTTTGCTAGGCTTTGTACACTTATATATACACTTGTTTGTACACATTTTACGATCCCTCGCATACAAATTTACCATAGGAAGCACGTGGAATTTGCTAGGTTTTGTCATCAATAGATAATACTTATAATTTTTATTTTATAATTTTTAAATTCAACCATACGTGAGTGTTATCAGATGAAAGATTTGAACCCTTCCTAATTGTTTAACTAATTATACTCAAATATTAACATTAATGATATTCATTTCATCCTTCAATTAATTTTAAGCTTTCATTTTGTGAAACTAACCTATTTAAGTTTAAGTTTAAAAAAAAAAATAAAAAAAAAACGAAAAACAAACGAATTTTTACTTCCGAGAGTGGCGCTAAAGAAAAGAATATTTTAATAAATAGACGTGCCACGTCAGCCTCCCCTTGCTGGAAATTAAGGCGAGACTTGAGAGTGACAAATATCTGGGCCCAGCCCACCAAATGAAAAATAATAATAAACAAAATTATAAATAAAAAAAAAAAAAAAAAAAAAAAAAAAAAAAAANAAAAAACTCTCGACCTCGGAAGCCGACATTCACTTCAGTTCAACATCAAACCAGCCTCGAGATGTAATGAATAATGGTTAAAGGTCGTCCCAATATAACTCATAATTTTTCATTATTGAATATCTCAATTTTTTTTTTTGAAGTATATATAAATTTTAAAGTAATATTAATTTAAAAAACCAATTTTTATTACGATAAAATCAACATGATCATAGTTCAAGTATTTGTGCATTGTATTTTCTCGTAATATATATATATATATAAATTCGGTAGATAAATAATTAATAGGGTTGGATTCTACCATAGCTAGAGTGCATATGAATACAAATAGGATAGATATATATCAACATAATTTGATATTGTAATCAATAAAACCCTAGAAATTTAATGTAGCCTCCCCTTTTTTTGGCGTTATAAAAGTTTGAAAAAAAAGAAAAAAATGGATTTGATTCCATGTGGCTTTGATCTCAATAATAGACATCAACCAAATCATTTGAATACTTGTCCTCTTTCATTAATATTTTTTTATACACGCTACCTTCTTCGTAACTAACTCGATTAATCAATTATGATACAAATAAAGCAATAAAATTATTTTCTTTTCAATTAATTAACAAATCAACCCGTCAAAGTATTTTATCAATTAAACTATGCTCGAATTCACTCCTTTCTCTTTACTATCCGAGGCCACTACAAGTCGATATTGTCCGCAAAAAATGAGATCTAACAATATAAGATGAGTATGAACGGAGTAACGATCTAATCTGAGCCCCGTTTTGATTCTCATTCCTTTAAAAGACATTGAACAAGGGCATTTGATATTCTGAAAAGAAAATACAAAAGGCTGAAAATGTTAATGCAAAAAAGCAAAAAACAAGTCATGTTATTATCAACTTGGGAATAAAATAAAATAAAATAAAATAAAATAAATAAAAAATAGGGAAGATGATGGAAGTCCAAGATTGATGAAAACATGCACATGCAAGAATGTCCTTTTGGCACAATCATGTTTATGTGTGTGTTTTGATCCCAAATCCAATCATACCCCATTAATTTAACTTCAAATTAATTAATATCAATTAATTAATTAATTAATTATAAATATTTAAATATTATGAACTTTCTTTTTGTCAATTAATTATGTGAAAAACAAATGAATAACCACTAAACAACAACAAACCCATAACTTTTTTGATTGTAAATCAATTCATAAAGTTAATTATTCATGTGGGTCTGCCTTAATTTCTAAGATATTTGTTTTCTCCTTTAGAACACTTTATTTATTTATATAAATTAATAAATAAAAAAAACAAATAAAGATAAGATCCATGATTTGGTGTAGGGATGAAGTTAATTGGGCTTCACATAAAACTAAATTGGTCCTACAATCCTTCTTCTTCTTCTTCTTCTTCTTCTTCTTCTTCTTCTTCACCTTTTTTATTTTTAAAATTTATTTTATTTGGTTCCCACAACCACCAAACCCAGCAGCCACCATTATTAACTTTTGAAGTTTCCCTTAATATTCTTTTTATAAAGTTAATTACACCTTGAGAATTATATCTTGGAGCTGTCAAGCATCATGGTACCTTCATGCACCTTTGTCTCCTCTTATATATATTATTTTATACCAAAGTTTTGTTCTTATAATATAACTTATTCATACAATCCTTATAAATATTATTCATATTTATATCGAATTAGAGCGTTTTTAACATTTTTGTAAATAAATATTTAAAATCATTAAAATAAATATTATTAATGTAATAACTAAAATACGGTAGTTATGAGCATTAAATAATGAGCTATCTTGAAGAAGAAATCAAGATTTGGTATTTACTTTAATTAGATGCGGCATGCCTATTTTAAATTTGGTGAACTCATATCATCATGACTAAAATCAATAATTCAATGAAAATCAGACATTTTCCTCAGGGCTACGATCGGCTGCTTTGTTCGCACAGTTATTTGGTGCACTTGACTAGATCGAAACCCCAAATTCTCTCCTCTAAAATCATACGGCTTTGATTCGATTTACTCCATCCAACGAACTAGATTCAATGAAATTTCAAAATTCTTTAGCTATTTTGGATCGTCCGATTGTTTTTCACATTCATCTGACGGTCTATTCCAATTATGAAGGGAGTATTAAAAACAACATATGTACTACTGCCCGGGTTTGCTTTTTATCCTTGCCCGTACGTATTTATTAGTTACATTCTCGTTTCAACCCTAGCTGCCCGTCGTAGGAGTTACTAACCGTGAATGGCATTAAATTTTAGCCCATTTTCCCCAAAAATAGTATTAAAGCGTGTCGTAATGATTACTGATGGGTGGCAGGGTTGTTATTTTTTAACAAATCTGTAATTTTAAATGATGAAAAAGTTTCAATTATTTCTAATAAATAACCACACTTTATGCCAATAACGTTAAATTACAAATAAATTAAATAAATAAACTTTTATCCCATTTTTCAAAAATATTTTTAAAATAAAATTTTATTAAATATTCAAATATTCTAACACATTTTTATTATAAAAATAGTTTTGAAATACTTATTTATTATTTTTTAAATATAGATAATTAAAATAAATAGTAAAATTCACGATTATTAAAAAGTGGTTTAACCAATAATTGATAATAAGATTTTTAAAGATTTTTTTTAGTACTAGGTTTTTAGGTTAAATAGGTTAAATAATACAAAATATTTTAAGATTTCAATTATGTCTTCTTGAAATTTAAAATATTAAAAATATATATATTTAAAAATTTAAGGATAACTCGAGTATAAAATTAATGTATTGGACGATGAAAGTCCCACATTGGTTAATTTAGGGAATGATCACGAGTTTATAATCCAGGAATAATCTCTCTATTTAGTACGAGGCTAGCCCAAATCAAAGTCCAATATCATGCCATTGTAGAGAGTCGTGTTCGTCTAACACTAATTAAATGAATGGACAGTGCATAGTGTAAGCAATGAATGTATTGACAAGAAGGAATGGCATGGAATGTTGCAGTCCACAGCCCTTAGAATCTCTTGTCAATTCATTCACAAACCACAAACACTTAAACCCCATATGTTCATAAATTCTTATATGGTACATTTTCACTCCGTCAAATCTTATTAATGCTTCAAAACATGTATTTGTACGATCGTAAGTAATTTTATGTTTATTTTACGCCACATGCTCGAGTACGTACTCGAAAGGTTAAAAAAAGTGGGTTAGAGGTTCAAATTTTTATCCCGAGTTTGAATTATATATATATATATATATATATATATATATATATATATATATATATATATATATATATAT